>NC_085016.1:11490158-11620158 GCF_963854185.1 Sardina pilchardus
TAACTGTCAGCTAATGGTATTGCCTCTATGTTTTCCACATTAGATATCAGCCGAGCATTGTGGCATAAACAATGTGATGCCAATAACATCGAGATGGCGATAAGCATTACCACTGGTGTGGTCCTTTATTATGAAGATAACACCGTGGTGGGGCAGTATTTTTCAATTGTATGTCCCTTCTCCATTTGGTTTAACGCTGTTGAATAGGCTACTTATCTTTCCCCTCTGCTCTGGGATCAGTGGCTGTTCAGCTGAGCGTTTCTATCGGGCTGTTTAATTTTACAGTAACACCAATAAGCTCGGCTAATCTATTCGCCATTCTATTATTTATGTCTCGCACTGTTAAATTCCGTTTCATCCAGGCCCCGCACTGCGACAAATTTGATGAAAAATAGAAATATCGACAGAGTGATTCGCACCGTGCCGTACCGTAACCCCTGCCGTACCTGCCAGCACAGGCAAGCGCGTAGACATCTCCATCTCTCTCTCCTTCTCTCTCTCTCTCCATCTCCCTCTCTCTCTCTCTCTCTCTCAGAGTCGGAAGACTAGAGGGAGCAGGAGGACCCCGCCTTCTCGTGCCTTTGATATAGACATCCTCCAACCCCGGCGCTGTGACCATGTCCTCATTAGCCAGAGCAAACCCCCCCCCCTCCTCACAGCCGGGTCCCTTTTCGAGACGTCCTCTGATTCCGTGCCCCCCTGCCAAAGCACTCCCTTGCTAAGTTAGTGGACAGCTATGGTTTCAATTAAGTCCACATTGGTAGCAAATCATCCGTTGTCGTGATGTGTTATGACACAGTTTCCAACCTGTCACGACCGACCCTCCCCCGATACCTGCGGTGGAGGGAAACAAAAGGGGGGTGGGGGGAGCAATTGTTGTTGTGGGGGTAGTGGTGCTGGCTGGGGTGTGCGGGGTGTGCGGGGTGATGCAGTTGTTTTATTCTTGGGGCCTGATGACGCCTCCTGTAAGCGAGTGGAGCGTTTCGTCTCCCCGAGTTGAAAGGAACTCGTGAGAGTGCAGCGCTTGGACAAGAAGAGCCCGGGGGCCCGCGAGAGGAGCGCACAAAAAAGTCGGCTTTTCGATCCAATGGAGGGGGGGAGTCACAACCTCCCACACAAGGCTCCCCTGTGTGGCACCTAAGGGCAGAACATGACAGCGACGTGCATCAACTCCAGAATGGCAGCACATCAACAAGTATTGTCATTTCCCTTTGTCCTTTTTTCCTCTTTCTTCTTCTTCTTCTTCTTCTTCTTCCTGTCTCTCTTTTAAATTCTTTTCTCTCCTCGTCGGGGGAGAACTCATGTTGTATTCCAGGACTACATCAGTAGGTAATGATACGACTTCAATGGGAGTGACTTTGCCCCCACAGACTCCCTGCTGAGCCAGTGAAGAGGGCAAGTGAATTTGTCCTGGAGGAGACTATGTCAGCTTGTGTTGTGTGCTGATTGTGGCCCTGGCAGTTTTAAATGGAGTGCGTTAATGAGGATTTGATCGATGCCATACCACCACTGGGCAAAGGCTCCTATGCCCCGACCGCTTCCCTCCTGCCCGTCCAAGGAATCGTTGGTGTGTCCTTTTTATTTGTCTCCATCCTGTCATTACATGTATCTAATTAGCCACAGAGCGAGGGCTGTGTCAAATGAGTGCTCGAATTAAGCATTAATGATGACCTCTACCACAGACTACTCACTCATCTCCCATTAAATAAGACTCGTGAGGTGAATCGGTCATTTATTCAATTGCTGAATAATTCTTAATGCTGTATTTAAGCAAATTAGTTGGCGTGTCGTTTACAGCGAAAACATTTTTTTTTTAAAACAAATGCTCTGTGTTGTCATAAAGAAAGAATGACAAAAACAAGGAAATTGGCACTGACGCAACGGGGAGGGGTTGAATGCCCTGTCTTGTCAGCAGCAAGAGGGGAAGTGGCCCTCATGACAATTACTAATCACATTGTATCACATTTTATGCTGTCCTTCCACCAAGCAGACTTAACGACTCAACCATGTGCAGCCACAAGCGCATGCAGGAAGCAAAGAGTTGCGCAATTCATCCCAACTCCAATGACTCCAAGGACACAATTTATGTCACGGCTAATCCCAGTCAAGGTTTTAGGCATTCTATCTACTGTATTCTGGCAAAGGCACAGCTGTGCAACCCTGCGGATTTCTCCCGTCCAAATCCCATTTCAAATCCATATGTTCTATCTAACACAACACAGGCACTTGGTGGCCAGCCAAAATAAGTGGCGTTGGCTTACAAGCCAAATGCCAAAAGTGGAACTCAATACATTATCCATCAAACAGTCATTTACTAGGGTTCCAATGTTCTATATTGTTTAACTGGTACTTTGTTGAGATCCTTAAATTATTGTAAAGTACTTTGGTTGTATTTGCATACAAGTGCAACTGTATAGCTGCAGTGCAACACACTGATTGTTACTGTGGGAAATTTTCTCCCTGTAGTGAGCTTGAGTTGTACGCTTACACAGCATCTGAGATTATCTTCCTGTTCAGCTTGGCATGAGGTTGAATTAAAAAGTCACATACAAAAGCTGGGGCTCAGAAGGCTTTACAGGAGTGCGAATGCATTCACCGAGCATCTTGAGGTTATCTTAATAATGCCAAGAAGCTGTTCATTATGCACCACTAAAGCTGTTTTAATCATAAATTACAGATGCAAATGAAGAAAAAAAATTAGCCCAGCTGGTTTAGAATGATTATCGCACACGAGTCCATGCGACTCGGAACAGATGCCGGCGTTTTTAGTTGTCTCTTTTTTTTCCGCCAGCTTTTCCTCTGTCTCTCTCTTTGTTTCTCCTCCTGCTCATTTGTGTACTCAACACCTAATGGTGATGCCACAGCACTTGTGCAATGTCAGCAAGATCACAGTGTAGAGAGAGAGGGGGGGTGGGGGAGGGGCACGGTGTCATCCGGAGGTCACCCACCAGCAGTTCCCACACACCAGCACACACTCAACTCAGTTGATTTTTTAACTAATAAGCTTTAATATTAAGCGTGTAAGAATACCGGAGGTTTGTTCTAATGGCTGCAGGACAAGAGGCAGAATAGACTGTGAAGAAACAAACTAGTAACCTGGAGCCAAATGTCATGAATCTTTTAAGCCAAAATGTTGCATGACTATACCGCCGCATCCAACTCAACTGCCGATGGGGATGGGGGTTTGGATGGGGAGGACACCCATTAACATGGAGAGCAACCAAATTACACATGCCAATTCCTACAGGAGCAGGCTCAATAAGAATTAGGCCATTGATAGATTGGATAATAGCAGCCACAGGGGCAATCAGCGTAATCTTAAATCAGCAAATCAGACAATTAAGGAGACCCCCTTCCGAGACAAGGCTCTATAGTGAAAGATCGGGGGAGTGCTGCTTGTTGTCTCACAGGGCAGGTGTGGAGAAGTCTCCCATTGGGGAGTGTGTGTTCGGTTTAATTAGCTCCACAAAATAATCACTTCACAATGCCCTCTTAATGCATTCACAGTACCAGTGGCATACCTGATGCAGTGGGTGTGACATATGCACATCTGTACAATCTATTAAAATAGATTATCCTATCCCTTGTGGCAATATGTCTAATTTACTCAATCACATTTCAATGTCCTTAAACACTATGTTTATACTTTTTTATTATCATTATTTCAAGGTTATAGCTCCTTTTGATAGTACACAGACTATAAAAGGGTGAATGACCTCTCTGTCATTGGGTGTCATTCAGTGCCAGGTATGTACAGTAACTCTGATGTGTTATGCAGGAGCATGACCATAGTCTCTTTCCAGAGCACTTGGTATCCTTTAAGGGTAATTTTCCAATGTACAGGACAGTCTTATAGACTTCCATAAGACACTGGAAAATAACGGTAAAGGTATAACCACTACATTAACAACTGACCCAGATCCACCCTGTTCTCCCATACCTTTGCTGGTAACACTTTACTTGACGGGTTCATTCATAACACATTCACAAAAACACAAGTTTTTGACGTTTTGTCTTCCACATTCATGAAAGGGTTGGTATGAATGTTGAGTCATGTTTCATGAAACAGTCATGAATGCTTCATGTGCAGTTCATGACAGCTGTTATGAATGTGTTATGAATGAACCTGTCAAGTAAAGTGTTACCACATTGCTTTAACGACAGTATGGCATTTCTGATGCAAGAGGACTTAAATACACACACAGATGTAAAATGTGCAAAAGCCCATTTAATCCAGTGCACAATACCCTGTGGCCTGCCTACTATGGCACCTCCAGAAGAACACGGAGATGGAGTTTGTTGCAGAGAATGAAATTATGAAAATCTGAAAACGGTATTCAAAAGCACAGCAAGTAATTGACTTCAGGGGCATAAGCGGCGCCTCAGGTGTCTCCAGAATTTCAGTCTAACATATTCATACGCAAGCATTTAACACTAAATCTCTTTCAAGGAATTACATGACTACTGTGACATTGCCACTATTTGGGCACGGCATGGCCTTGCAAGAAACAAAAATATTCACACCACACACAGTTAATGTGATCTCCATGATGGAGAGATTGTCATATAAAAATGGAGACCTCCGGCCAATTTCAACACAGAGCTCAGTTCATCATGTTCACGGAGTACTGTTGGTTGCACAAAACGTGAAAAAAAAGCAGTACTGTCTAGTTAGCCGAGCTAGCCGGCTAGCAGCTAAAGCAGCCAAAGTGTCTACAAGCTACAGTATGCTGTGAGGGCATGTTCTAAACTGTGTCTTTGTGCCTCCTAATAGACTCAAAATGGCATGACAAGTGCTGTGCAACATGAACATGGTCTTTACATAACACCACTGTGTGTTCAACCCAGTAATTGTGAAGGAACTTTATAAATCCTTTGTAGCCTAGCCTGTCAGCCTACAGTACTTGATTCCCTCCATTGCTTCCTGTAGCCTAAAGTCCATACCGAAGTCGAACTCATGCCTTTTCCCTTTCTATTTTGCAGTCACTCTGCAAGAATACAGTGCATAACATTGATTAAAATCACAATTTTTAGATGGTAACCACCATAATACACACATACTTCTTGAAAAAGAACCTTATTACTATACACACACACCAGTCCAGAGTCCAGTTTCAAGGTTCTTAGACACTATTGAGACCAATAAGGAATTTCTAACAAATTATAGAATCAGACTATTGAATTCACAACATTTAGTGCAACTAGTCCTTTTTCTTTCTCCAAGAAACTGCTAAATGGAAGGCCTTTGGTTCTTTCTCTCATTACAAACATATTGCCTTAGCAGACCTCTGAGGAGACAAAAAGGCGTATTGTGTTTAAAATGCATCGGTGCTTCTGTTAGCCTTGGGTAAATGCGAGTTAAAACACACGAGATATAAATAAGTAAACGGTATCGACATGGACCAGTGTTGCCGTGTGGTCAGGAGAGGGAGGAATTTCTCCACAGGGCAGACGCGGGATTGATTAATGCGGCGAGGCGATCAATCATCCTCATCAATCGGCCCAGGCAGCTCCCATAACAAGCACGGTGGTGTCCTGCCGGGGACTGACATGGAGATGTTTGATTGGCACTGCGGGATCACGGGTGATCCGCACGCCGGCGAGAGCGGAAGGGGGCGAGGCGATGAGTGGCACCTCTCAGTTAGCCATATTGACTGACGGTTTGTATCACTTATGCGCGAGATGAGAAGAAAGCGGGTCTCCGGCAGTGTGCGGAATAGCCTGCTCAAAAAACGAGATGAAGGACTCGCTCTCATCCCCTGGTTGGGGATTTTCTCTGCCTTCTTTTCCCGTGTAGCACATTGTTCATTTGATTCATGCAGTTCAAGCATAGAGATTATGTTCAAGTGGCATCATTAATAGCCTATATGGGGTAATATAGAGCTAGCTAACGAGTTGTTTTAATGGAGAGAAATACCACAGTAATGACTCAAAGTAACCACGTCGGTATTGTGTGACCCCTGATGACCCTGCCTGGTCTACACTGGCCCTGTGTGCCTGAATTAGGTCTCTCTCTATCAGATGGACTGGAATGTGTGGCAAAGGCCTTTTGATATTCTCTGATGGTTTTTTGAAGGTTTTCTGTAAGTAAACACTCCCATGCACCACCTGAGTTCTATCTGTGAGGCCCTGGGGATTGCAAAAGGGCATTGCACCTCAGCATGAGCGGCCATGGCCTGTGGTGATTGTGCAGTTGTAGGTATGGAGGTGACAGGAAGCTCTTTCTCAGACTTCTACAACATCGTGTTTTGTTTGTTACTAACCTTCGAGGTCTACCTGGCTTCACCCGTATACTTCATAATTGGCTTCAAGTACAAACATACTGTACTAGATGAGAAGGTCACGTTGCACATCAGTTGCATCAACACTGACAGAGCCTTTAGGCATACCTAGTAGTTATACACACCTTTTTCACCTCCAAACTAATGACACGTTTTTTTCTCATCCAAACAAACTATATAGAAATATACTTGCCCACAAATACAGTGTCTATGAAAAGTATTCACTCCCTTGAATATTTTTCCATTTTTCACCATAAAGACAAAATAACACTCTAAACAACTCAGACAAAATGCTATTTAAAAGTATAAGTGAGGAGATACAAAGATGTTCAAATCACTGAACATCCTCTGGAGTTCAGTGAAATTCATCATCAGTGTCCCCAGCTGTAGCGCAACTGGCCTCAGGCACCTGCACCATACTCCGGCGACCGGGCTTCGATTGTCACTCGCCACTGTCTCTGTTGATAAAAAGGCATAATAATTCAGCAAATATATGGAAATCCTGGAGCACAATCTGATTCAGTCTGAAAGAGGACTACAGCTTGGGAGAACCAAACAATGAACAGAAGCATACAGTGAAAACCACACAGAAATGGTTGAAAGACAGCAAGTTTCTGGAGTGGCTGAAAATACTGCATGTGACTGAAGTTGAAAAGGGTTGTTCACACCCAATCTCCTTCCAACCTGACAGAGCTTGAGCAGTTTTGCAAAGCAAAATTCAGGCAGATGTGCAAGCCTAATTGAGACCTATCCATGCAGGCTGCATGCTTTAATTGAGGTCAAAGGTGCATCTACTAAATGCCGACTTGAAGGGGGTGAATATTCACGTAATCACTTATTTTCCATTATATATATTCAATTAATTATCATTACTTTGCAGAAGTACTCTGCTTTCACTTTGACATTAAAGCGAGTATTTTTGTGAATTATTGTAAAAATGGGCAAATTAAATTGATCAAGATTCCATTTATAAAAGCAGTAAAAGTAGAAATACTGTATCTAAGGGGGTGAATACTTTTTATAGGCACTGTACAGTGTAGCTGACAGTTCGACTATAACACATACTTCTTCAAATAATCTGGAGAAGTGGATGAATAACTGGAATGCTTTATTGTATTCTGAGACTATTTAACATATTTTTTAAAAGTGAAGCACCTCTTGTGTGTGACTCCGAGTAATGAAGACTCGAAACGGTAGAGAGCTGCACTTAAAAATTGGTCCTCTCAGACTGGTGCTTAAATTCCCATTTCTGGATTAGTCCCAAAGCGCCACGAGGGAGGAGATAGTCCTCACTATCGTGTCTGTTCACTTTGGCTCACGCTGAGACGCCGTAGGCGCCTTCTCTTCCATTTCTGCGTCTATATGGATGTTCTGTCTAATGCTTTGCATGCCACTGAGTGTCTTTCTGTTTAAAACTACTTTGTCTGTGAAGTCAGTGTGACTGACAGGCCACAAAATGGCTTACTATGCCGGGAATTTACTGCTCCCCCCCCCACACCCCCCCCCCCCCCCCCCCTCATCTTGGGACAGTTAGGGATGTTGGGGATCAGCCTGTGTCGTGCGCTAATGGCGTATTTTTAGATGTTGGCCGTAGGCACTGTCATGTGAGATTTTTTTCCTTGAGCGGTCTCACATTTCTCAGTTTCAGAAGTTTATCACGGGCTGGCTCTGGGCACAGACGCATTAAATTGGCCATTAGTGGACACAACACAGTGGTTCCTTGCTGAGCTTATAACGAACGTGAGCAGTTTGGGGACGTTTTTCTCACAACATCAACTACAGTTTGAGCCAGTGAGATATTCGCATACATGGCTTTTGCAGAAAAAAAAGAGGAGTTTATGTAACAGTTTGTGCTGAGGAGGCCTAACAGGTCCTCTGACACCTGTAAGGCTGTGCAGAGTGCATAGACAGAGCATAATCAGAAAAAGTTTGCACCTGACACAGTAAACGGTGCCACAGGTAAGCTAAATACAGTCCTGCAGCTGGTCTGTGGCTTCCTCATTTCAACACTAGAAGGATCTGAACTATCTATATGAATTGACACACTTTCATGGCTGTCTTCATACTTACCTATTTACAGTAATGGGAGAGTGTGGAAAGGTCAGCCATAGTGTGAAAGCTATAGTTTTCCGGCATCGGCCTTGTCACAGGTCCTCAGCACAGTCTACAGGAGCCTTACGACAGCCGTGCAGTGAACACAGAAGGCTGAGGAAATAACGGACTGGTTCCTTATTGTCTCTGTTTTAGTATCACTTTTTAAATCACTTTTTCAATAGACTCACAATTAGTCATGTGTGGTATATGCAAATACTATATCTTTACATACTGTTAACTCTGAGAATAACACAAATCTTGTATTACAGACCGATGTTAATAGGCAATAGATCAACAGTCTAATGGTTGTTTGAATATGTTTGTATTGCAGAGGGCATGCCTGTTCTCTGTGGGTGCATATGCCATGGGCATCCGAGTGCAGTTTCTCTCCATCTGTCTTGTCTTTCTTGATCTTACAGCAGACTCTGGTGCAGTTGGGGCATGGGCGTTCTCTAGTCTTACTGTTCTCTGGCCAGTTTCACATTGGAGTTCAGTCCCATACTGTAGGTTGTGCCAAACTGGGTCTCTTATCTATGTATGCCAGTGAAGTTCAGAAAAATTGTCATGCAGTGGCTCCATTCTCAATGTAAAGGATGACGTCTTTAATTCATATGCAAATATGAGATTTATTACATTATTCAGTAATAAAACGTTATTATAGCACTTCAACACTGAAAATTATTCATCCGTCAGATTTTGATATATGACTGGGAACTTTAGAAGTGCTGTCGTTCTTTAAAGTCAACGAGAGGTTGAAATACTGTAGGTTTCTGGCTTTACGCCTTTGATTTTGTCATCAAGGAAATTCTCCAGGCCTTCCAGTGTCTTGGCTTTGACAGTAAAAAAGGTTTTGATGTAACCTTCCATTCTCTCGTTCAGTTGACTCACCCACACTCTCGCTGTTCGCTCATTTCTAGTACTGACTTGTCTCTGCAGTCGGCCTGACATGGGATGAAAGCTGTGGATTGGAGCCATCATGGGAAAAAACAATGGAACGGCCACATAGATGGCCTCCACCCCTCTCACCTCGCTTCTCAATCTCCAAACCGTTTTCTTTTTTTTTTTCTTTTTTTTTTCTGGTAGAATAGGGATTGCTCCAGACGGGTGGGGAAATTGTGTTCTGTTGGAACCCATCACTAGTCGGGTCTTGTGGAACAGGCATGTGTGTGTGCGTGTGTGTGTGTGTGTGTGTGTGTGTGTGTGTGTGAGTGCGTGTGTGTGTGTGTGTGTGCATGTGTGTATGTGTGTGAGTGTGTGTGCGTATGTGTGTGTGTGAGTGTGTGTGTGTGTGTGCGCGCGTGTGTGTGTGTGTGTGTGTGTACGTGCGTGTGTGTGACAACAAGGGAGGGATGAAAAGAGTCTGGAGACAGGCGGGCGGGGGCTGGGGTGGTAGGAGTAGGAGAAGGAGGAGGAGGAGCAGAAGGAAGAAAGACGTACGTTAGCACAGCTTTAAACCTCTGCTACCATTGAATAAAGGTGTACTGTACATGCGAAAGCCTCGCTCGGAGAGATTAGGCTGGCAGGAGGTTCTAATCTTGCGGTCGTTACCGGCTCTGACGGCCAAGCAGTGGTGATTTTAATTTTGCGGTAACATCTAAGTTAAGGGCTCATTGACATTTTGGGGGAGGCACTGTTCAAGTTGGAGGAGGAGATGTCCTACAGTAGCTCCTTTTGGAAATCAAACTGCCACTTCAACAGCTGGTGTTTGAAAACAACTGAGTATATTACATAAAAAAAAGCTGATAGAAAGCTTAGTTTAAGGAGAGTGAAAGAGAAAACTAGTGAATTGACACTCACATACTGTATTGTTCATTGTTTTGAAAATATCATGAGACAAAATGCAATTTGCCAAGAAAATGTATCACTGTTGGAGTGGAATGTTTCGAGAGAAATACAAACTCTCCTCCTTTTGTCTTTCAATGCTTTTCAAGTGACTAATTCTAGAAAAATAAACAGATGACTAGACTCTCTATTACAATTACAAAGTCAGTGTTTTGTCTTTGCCACAATATATTCCACCCTCAATCTTTCCCTAGTAGTTTCTCTTTTTCAATTTGCGATGATTGACCTGGTTCTTCATGACTACATTTGCACTGTACGGGCGACAGTGCTTTTCATAGTGCTAAAGTCACCCACCACCACCACCACCACCACCACCACCCACCGCCGAGCATCACGCCATTGTAATAGACCCTGGCAGTGAGCAGCAGCGTCACTCACACATCTCTCAGCTCTGTCACTCCTGGACAACATGGATCATTGTGTGTCTTCTTCAGACTCTGGGTCTTTTTCCAAAAGGCATGTTGTAGTATCGCCAGTCAACAGGGCTGAAAGCAAACGGCTCTTTCCTAGGATTACCTCTGTAAGCCGCCGCGCTTGGCTGACTCTACGATAAGTCTGCCTTCTGCTTGGCTTTGCTAAACCCTTTATAATTGCATTTTCATTTATGAATATGTTTTTTTTTTTTTTTTTTGTGCTTTCTTTCAAATTTACCTTAGCAAAAAAGAAACACTTCATATACCTGTTTTATTTCAACTTAATCGCTGTGTTGTATTTCCTGCCTCTAAAGTGGCTAATTCTTTTTTTATTCTCCCAGGTTGCTGTTGTGAAATGAATTGTTCCACCCACAAGACTGCGGTGTATTAAGGTAACTCCCCGATCCCTGTGCAGACTAGCGTAATGAATTTGCTGCACTGGAGGAGTTAAACATCAGGTGATGCTCAAAGCTCACGCCTGGAGTCACGTTCAAACTGTGTCAGGTAAAAAAATGTCATCCGTTGTTTGATATAAATAATGGCACACATTTTTTGAAATGGAATGCTGGCTCACACACATACATTCAAACTGCCAGTCAAGGATATGGAGAGGCAGCGGTGGGCAGCATCAAAGTAATAAGATTCCCAGGGAACCGAAATACATAATGTATGAATAGGTACATGTCCATGTCACCTTTCTGCATACTGTGAAAACAAAATAAATAGATGTGTTTTATATTATTTATAATAATAAAACAATGTAACAGACATCAGAGGGACTTGATGATCTCCTGCCAGACATCTATGACCATGCTGAAGCTCTTGAGGATTCACTTATTCACTTCCTTTGGTATCAGCCTTGAAGTTCAGCCTACACACATCCACCATCACACCTGTAAAAAATGTCTCTAATTGGCCTTGTGCTGTAGCAAAGCCACTGGTAGTCTGGTCAGGTAAAGTAGGCACTTGAAAGAGAAAGCATATTTGAATACTGTATGTGTGTGTGTGTGTGTGTGTGTGTGTGTGTGTGTGTGTGTGTGTGTGTGTGTGTGTGTGTGTGTGTGTGTGTGTGTGTGTTTTAGAGGGGGGAGAGAACAAAAACCTCAATACAGTGTAACTTCACTCTGGTGGAGGAGTGTTTCATTACAGCAAAGCGTTTTGAATGTAAAAACCTTCAGCAGCCTTCCACTACATATAAGTCATTAAAATTAACCATCTGAGTCAAATGCTCTGTGTGGCCCTGTTAATAACTACTGGTGGATGAGGCGTGACTGCCTCTCAGCTTCTTGATTTGCAAATGATGATCTGAGAAGAACCAATTAGGGAACTCCAACTGCTGCCGGAGTTCTAATGGGAAAGAAAAGACAATTACCAAAGTCCTTAAATGTTGATGTATACTGCCCAAGAATCGTTTCTTCCATGTCTGTCCTTTTTTTTCCTGAAGCATACTTATGCTATGAGATGTGTGTAGTGTGTGATAAGGTCAAGTGTGTGGATGTTCACCTATCCATTCCAGTCCATTGCCGACGGCATTCTATGAAATAGTAAAAAGAGTCTCATTAGCAGAAAAATGCTACATCATGCTGGTTAAATCCTTGACTGACTCACCACAAAAGCTCTAATATGTAAACTATAAAGCAACATGGAGACACGTGTAAAACTAATAAGCTAACTGCCTTTCTCACTGGTCACATTAACTTCCAGCTCTTTGGTCACTGTAACAACTAATTTTCTGTTTGTCTAAACGTGATTTTACTTACTTTAATTGCCTCTTTTACTGCCCCGTTGTGTTTTTTTTTTATGTAGTATTCAGTACATTATTTGAAATGATGGTTTATTGTCAGGGAAGAAGAGGAAGAAAAAAAACATTCTGTGTATTTCTCTCAGTGTGTAGGAGGAATGAGGTTATTTGTGGAAAAACGTGATAAAAAAAATGTCTTTGAAAAACATATCTATTGAATTTGGTAAGACATGTGCAGACCTTTAATCCGTAATTGCAAAGGAGTATTCTTAATGGAAAAGCACATTCCAACAACTCAACTGATGTGCACTATCTTTTTAGAACATCCATTTGTCCACACATACACACACACACACACACACACACACACACACACACACACACACACACACACACTCACACTCACACTCACACTTTCAAGTCAATAAAGACATCAATGACAGATGCAACATTGCTTAGAGTTCAAATTGGTTGATGCTGAAAAATACATCTAAAGCCTGTCACTTGTCAAAAATAGACACAAAACGTGTCATTTAAAAGCAAGCTGACTTTTACCTGTATGTTGCCATAACAACAAAGTTTGGTTCTTGACTTTGTGTTCATTTTCACATGTCTATGTATTTATGTATGTATTTTGCCATAAGGTAGTCTGAACTTGCCTCTGGCTCTGAGTTGTTTTGAAATGGACTAAATCCTCTCCTCAGTGCACCCTCCAATTCAATACCCCCTTCTCACACTCACATTCTCTCTCTCTCTCTCTCTCTCTCTCTCTCTCTCTCTCTCTCTCTCACACACACGCACACGCACACGCACACGCACACGCACACACACACACACACACAGAGAAAGTCCTAATACTTGGAGGGAGGGAAGAGTGCGTCCATATTGCCAGAGACTCATTAACCACAGACTGAGACTTTGAGTCACACCATGAACACTGGAAACCCACTCTGGCTCGGTGTTCCCCACAGGGGACATTACTGCTGTTATCAGCCTCCTTTCACAAGCTCTCTAATCGCTCTAATAACATATAAAGCACACGTCACCTTAGATCCACGATATCTATAGCCTGCTGCCGTGGTTTCGCTGCAGTTGTGATACAGTAGTTACTATAGTTACTGTAGTCGTGTCGTTTCTATGACTAGCGGCTTGAGAGGACGGTGCGATTACTTCAGTCTACCGAGATGCTCCCCTAAAGAATCACTGCACTTGCACTTGAACGACCTGCGAAACTGAGTAAAATAAGTAATTGGGGATTTGAAAAATGGCTAGCAATCTTTCTCTTTGCCTCTCTCTCTCTCTCTCTCTCTCTCTCTCTCTCTCGTTCTCTCATGGACACACACGAATATGTAATGAATAAGTGAGAAGCCTATATCTCCAAAAAAACCCTGGTGAGAAAAAAAGACCTCTCACATTACTCTCTTGAAAGCTGATGGAGAAATTATATGCATTTGCATAAATATGCAGCCTCTTTTATGCATGCCTTCACTTTATGGGTTTGACATTGAATGCGGAAGCTTCCGAAAACCCGTCTCACAATGTCATCCGCAATGGATACATCAGCACTTCTTTCTTTTAATTTCAGCACAGACAAAGGCAGGAACAGAGGGAAAAAAGGGAGGGAGAGGAGCAGATGAAAGTCTAAAGAAAATGACATAAAGAAAAGAAAGAGAGAGAGAGAGAGAAAAAAAACGAGGCAGGCATCTCAATCATAGAAAAAGAAAAGGGTTTGACACCCTCAAATTGAAATCTCAAACGCGCGCGGCTCATTTCCAGTGGCACCGCCGAGGAGAGAAAGCTCAAACAGTTTCATTTATTTGCACAAACCCAAGAGCCAACTCAAAGGTCACCTGTTTCTGGACTGGCATCACATCCTGATTTATGGATTGAGGGGGGAGTTCTCTCTGCTCAAGAGCCCAGGCCTATATCTGACAGATGCTTACAGTAATACCTTGTAAAGGATACAGTGTGCGCAATAGTCTGTTCATTTGCCCCCGCTAGTTTTGAATGGTACATCCAAAGTGTTTGTTTCACATTCACTTACTACAGTAGCAAATCAAGCATGTGCCCAGTGTCAAATGGCAAACTGGTTAGAATGACAATGAGCCAGGGGTGTTTCTATTCCACAAACCGCAAACCACTGTGTATGTGTGTGTGTGTGTGTGTGTGTGTGTGTGTGTGTGTGTGTGTGTGTGTGTGTGTGTGTGTGTGTGTGTGTGTGTGTGTGTGTGTGTGTGTGTGTGTGTGTGTGAGTTTGTGTCGGGGGGAACACATGAGTGTGTGCTGGCATTTTTTTTGTGTGTTAGCATATCTGTGCATGCAGGGCAGCGGTAGGCCACTACAAAAGGGACCTTTAATTTCATAAGTGCTTTGCAACATGATCCAAATGAAATGTGCCTCGACAGTGAATTAGGGAATTCTGCATAGGCTCTTTAATCATTAACTGGCATGTTATAAGAGGCGCCTTCTGTTTAGGCAAGTCATTCTCACCACACAGACTCCTTTGCTTCTCACATAGTGCACAGTGACTTGCATTACAAGTGAATGGGGATTGATTCAACGGCTGCATGATTGGCATCTGTCTCTTGCTGTCTGACATCAGCGTTTTCTGTCACTCTCAAGGCTCAAATGTGGGAGTACATCAGCGAAGTCAATCGTACATCTGGAGAAAAGTTGGAACAAGTAAAACAAAATGGACTTGGTGTGATTTAATCTGTGTGTTGCATGTCTGTCAAAAAGTGGCCCTGTCAGACTGACAAACTGGGTGACGAAGAGAGTAACTGAGGAATCTGACAGCTCGAGCTTGGCTGTGGGACTGTAAAGTTGATTCATGGTGGGGTCTGACCTTAAAATATGACCCACCCCCCCATCCCTGTGTCTAAACCCCCCCTCCCCCATGTCATGCAAAACTAAAGGTCAAACTAAATCATACATTCACACAACCCACTGACCTCCTCGCGGCCACACAGGGGTCAAGTCTGATGCTGACATTTGTATGACATAAAGAGCACAATGGCTACCGTTTTTGTATGCCATTCAAAGTTGAATTACAGTAATAGTAAATAACAATAAAACATGTTTACAATAAAAGCAAGCAATCAAAAGCAGTGTGTAATATAGTCATAATATTAATATGTATTATCATACAAAATCAGGCCCCTTGCATTAGACTCTCTTATTTGTTCATGATTACATTTCTCTACAAAATCCGAAGCAAACAAACAAAACAAAAAACAGTCATGATAGTCACAATACCCCGCCAACACAACCGAGCAATTATTCGAGACAATGTGCCTGCGAGTCTGTCATTCAGTGTCCACAACAAACACATTTAGTGGAGGATCCAGGTTGGAAAGCTCTCCCAGTCTTCCGAGTTTTGCTCTGTGGTGCCTTTGCAGAAAAAAGGAACAGTATAAAATTGCTGCTGTTGACATTGAGGATAGCCTTTGGGCAAATTACTACTGCTAATGAACTGCTGAGTTATTCATAGGTTTCTGTAAGCAGCATCACTGTGCCCTCCGGATCTCAGGTGCAGCGCTCTCAGGTGGAACGAGCCCATTTTAATCGGCACACTAAGTGACTTCTACTTTCATTGGCTAACCGGCAGTGCTAACTATACATTGCCTATAGGTTGAAATCCGACAATGTGGAACATTTTTGTTTTGACATTTATTTAATTGACCGTTAGCCTCCAAATTAGCCGCTAATAACACTGTCTGTTTGAGTGCTGCGGCTGATACTGCGTCGAGTGGCACTAGTCCCCTACCATAACTACTATGGAACCGCTACTGTAATTGCTAAGCTCACCTCTTCGAGCACAGTCTGCTGTTTAAGCTGGAGCCTGATGATGGTCATCACCTTTGCTAAATTGACACCTTCTGCCTTTATGTCACTCCCCACACTAGCTGTGCTTAAGCACATCAAACAGCAGATGTTTATGAGGGGTATGGCATTTGGCTCACTCATACTGCTTTGATGGTATTCATGTGTTCATGTTTTAAAACGATGACTATATAAATAGATCCATAATACTGTATACATACAGTATAGCGAGAGAGTATACCAGTCACTGATAGAGTCTGTCATCGCTTTCAAAATCACATCTTGGTACAGCTTCGTACCAAACAAATGCAAGAGAAAGCTGCCTAGAATAGCCAGGCAAGCTGTTAAGATCATAGCCATTCCACAAAAACAGCCATCTAATCTTTACAGTATGTATTGTATTGGGAAAGAAGGATTGGCTGTAAAATGACATTTTAGCCAGAGGTACTCTGAACCTTCTTCCTGATGATAATAGCTCAAAGCTTTGGTGGAGTGGGTGGGAGGCATCATGGGTGATGAAGTGGGATTCTCTCTCCACTGCTTTTACAGTATGTGTAGCCTACCATGCTACTGACACATCACACACACACACTCTGACTTCAATCAAAAGAAAGTGTTCTAAAATGGCAACGACTTACAGTCGGGAGCACATGTATTTGATACTGCTAAAGTTGCCTAAAAAGAGGAATATAAAGTCACTATTTGACAATTGATCTGAATGCCTTAAGTAAAAATGTGATGCTCACTGAGCTCAATGCGAATCAAGCAGGCTAATAGGCCAACTGGAAAAAACACCATGCCAATCTCTAGCTAAGGGTATGTGATGATGGGCTATTTTAATTCCAAAGGCCAAGGGAACTTTATCAGGATGCATAATATCCTGGATCCATGAAATAGCTGGCCTTCTAAAATAAAAACATATAAAAAAAATCCTCCTGCTCCTATGGAAATTTAACAAAGGGGTCAAATACTTATGCCCCTTAGCATTAAGGAAGATTATTTATTTACGATACATTCTTCAATCACAAAGAAAATTGGTGTCCTTAGCGCTTTGATTTTTACTCATTTTTTTTAATAAGGCATTAAGATCAATTGTCAAATGATAATTTTATATTCCTCTTTTTAGGCAACTTTAGCATGGCATCAAATACATGTGCTCCACACTGTACTGTATACAGTCATTATAATTGAGTGAGCGATATGGAACATGTTGAAGTGTAGAAAGGCACAGGGTAGGCCTATATTATATAAAGCATGCACCCTATTGTGGTGCTGTGGATGGGCTTGTTGACATGGTTCTAGAGACAGTTAGAGTGTCACTCTGGGAGAGCAGCTGAACCATATTTTGAAAGCTATTGGTTCCTTTCTGCGACACCACATGATGCCCTCAGATGTATTGTTTCCTTGGTTTACGGCCCCGTGACAGAAAAGTAATAACCGCAGTTGGTACCGTGCGGCACGGCACAGTGGCAAGCAAGCACAAGTTGCCATTTGATTTAACATTAGCAGTGAGATTTATCCCTAGTTTCATACTGTACCTTGCTCATGTTGTCAATCACACACCCCTGAACATGTGAATGAGACTTTCTGTCATTGTTATATCTGACCAATGTGGTGTTTGATTGCAAAAAGGAGCAATTATTCAAAGCCATTTAATTAGCAGAAGCAAGCCAAGGATAACAAGGTGACAAATATCTCTGATTTCCTGATTATGTGTTGTATTTTTAGAGTAATCCCACTGAGCAAAAACTGGTCCAAAATATGTCCAGAAGACGTGGTCGCCGAATTCCAGAAGACGTCTTCAGACTAGCCAGAATGAGAGTTTTTAAGACGTATTTCCTGGACGTTGAATAGATGTGTTCTGGGTGTGATAGAGGCGTCGCTTGAAGACGTCTGAAAGACTTAATTAGACATCCAGAAGACGTCCTCAGAGTAGCCAGAATGGCAGAACGTCTATTTGCAACTAATTTTGGCTGTCTATAGACATCCCGAATGGGGTCAGGCTGGACTATTGTCCCAATGTCATTTATTAACTGATTCTGGCTGTCAAATAGACGTCCAGATTATGACCTCGCAGAACGATTATTTGCAACTAATGTCGGTTGTCTATAGACGTCCTGAACCGGGTCAGGCTGGACTATTGTCCCAGTGTCATTTATCAACTAATTTTGACTGTAAAATAGACGTCCAGATCACAGCCTGGATAGACCACTGTTTTTTGGATGTCCTTAGACGTTGCTTGCTCAGTAGGATATTATACTATTGGTTGTTGTTGACATCAGACTGTAATAGAGCGCCGTCACTTTGGTTGAGTGTACACTCAGGCTGCTATCCCAAAGGGCCTGGCTGTTTTGAGGCACTGGTCAGAGTACAGGTTTGGTATTCCAGAGGACCGGGTTCGAGGCCGTGTGGGCTGACTTCATTGCATTCCTGACTAGTGTGTGAAGTTTGAGTTTAAAAGGACGGGGGATGAAAAAAAAAAAAAAAACCTGCCAGGCCTTACAGCTGCACATCAATAGCAAGCAACCCAGTTTTTTGGGTGAGAACTTTGTCCTTGATAATACTTTCACTGCATATCAATTTGTCTCTATCCAGAAGCATAACTTATGTGATGTTTTTGCAAATGGAGTCAACATCAACTGATCGATTCCTGCTAGCCTGATTTTCTTCTAGCTGTTTCTTTCAAAAGTTCTGAGGCAATACTTGGGAGATCCCTGGGAACATCCTATCTGATTTAGCCATAACATAACATATAAGTGTATTTGTTCTACTGTATAATAAAGTAATACAAGAGTAAGTACACATTCTGCTACAGCTACAGTACTGTAGATATTGTATCTGTATAACAGTGGATTTCCTTTTTGCTATATATTTACATTTGAATTACAGTTTGAATATGTGACTGAATATACATTGAGATGCACAGATCAGAGATCAGAACATGTTATGTCACAGTTTATGTCATTAATGTACATTTCTGACACCATATGCATTAACCTTAAGTGCAAACATTGTTTTTTATACATCAAACAGTCACTGATAATTACAACAGGCAATGGAAGCAATATTGCTGAAGAGATAGCTTTTTACTGCATGGGCCACACATCTGAAATGGGAACACTGGGGAACAAGTGGTTGGGTTTTTAAGGGGTTGAAAGAGGGAGTGTGGGGTGGCACTTGTTGATTATAGGAACAATGTTTCACAGGGGCAAATGACCCATCTTCAAGTCTCTTAGAAGCTCTGCTTTGTAAAATGAACCACTTGGCCCTCTTTTTTCAGTAAGAAATGAGTCACTCTGCTGCTGGGCCTAAAAATAGCTTTCTCTCTCCCTCTCTCTCTCTCCTTCTCTCTCTCTCTTTCTCTCCCTCCCTCCCTCCCTCTCCCTGTCTTCTCTCCCCTTCTCTCTCTTTCTCTGTAAGCTGAGAACTAATAGAAAATGGAATGGGAGTCGACTGACTAGGCCAGGTACAAAGTGAAAGACAAACACAAAGATGATTTCTTTCTACTGGGGGAAAGTGGAGGGAAACACACCAGTTTGAAATGTAAGGACAAAGGAGATCTAGCCTGTGGGTGTTTCATCTGAAATAAATGAGTGTGACTGGGCGCTGATTTCCGCTCTAAATATGGTTTGACACATTTCATTTTTTCTCCATATTTTCTCTGCAAAAATCGCTGTTCTTCATTTTAAATGTAGCCAGCTTCTTTTTCATTTGTGTGTGTGTGTGTGTGTATGTGTGTGTGTGTGTGTGTGTGTGTGTGTGTGTTATGAGTAATTGGATTTAGTCATTGTCACCTGGTTAGTAATAACCATGCAAGTCACACATATGGACAGTAATGGGAAACCTATGGGCCTCGATGTCTCTAAATATAACATCGAACCACTGTCTTTTGTCTATGTTAATGCAGTAATCTAATATCCTGTCATAAATCAGACCATTAAAAGGTTCTGGATATAGCCCGGTTATTTTAATATTTCAGACAGAACCTTATTTCACTGTGATGAGTGAGATAATATATACTGAGAACATTCTCAGTGATAATGTCGCCCGCCAGGCACCACACCCGACAAAGATCCCAGATACACACACACCACAAGGAGGCAAGATTTAGGAAAATACAAACAAAGTTTATTTAGCACTCTTCATCTAAAAACATAGCAGACAGTCTGTTGGGGGACAAGGGTGGCATCTAGGATGTCCTACACTCAAGGTCAGTTGGCCCTAAACCACACAGGTGAGTTACTACTAGCACCCTCAAGCCGTAACATAATACACAGCAAAGATACGGAGAAAAGCCAAACGCACAGCAATCTATACACTCATACACTCTATATCCAGTGGACACACTTAATTAGCCAGACCCGTAATGCACACTGACAGCTCACAATACCATTTCCCCCGTACCCCAAGACTCCTAACTACCACAGGGAGACATTATTATCAACTAAGAAAAATAGAAAAAAGAATAATAACATTAATGCTAATAAATCACAATAATAATAATTATTAATAGCAATGATAATAATGTTCGTTGGCCGGGGCCTCCCCGGCCACAAAAAAGAAAAGAAAAAAGAATTGTCACTCAGAACGTCGCCCTCCAGGCAGCCTGGGAAATGGAGTTCCTCAGCGACCGTCTGCAGTCCCTTACTGACGTGCTACGTGAAAGCACGGCAGCGCGATGACGTCACCCCAGTCACAGATACGGAAGCGGCCCGGCCAGCAGCACTCGACAAAACACCGGCTCCAGCTGGAAAATGACAACAACAGCGAATCAGGACACAACCGGACTATGGCTTGACTTCTCGCACACATGCAAAGACAAAAGACTGTTCAACGTCCCTTTAGCAAGACTCGTCGTGATCGTTGGATGTGTTATGAAGATCCTTGACTCGCTCGCCTCCCGGCCCGTTGAGCTGGTCCACCTCCTCGTCGTCAGCACAGCACACCTTCGGACAGCCAACAGCAATCGTAACTACACAGACAGGAGATCGATAAAAGAGAATAAACAACGTCCTTCCCTGTTCCGTGTTGTATGATCAGCGTGGTCTTCTCCTGCAGCGATCCTGGCCGGAACACACAGGAACACCGTCCTCGATAGCCGCCTAGCCAGAGGTCCCGTCCTCCCGATGGCTCTTTTTTCTCTCGTCGGATAGCCTGGACATTTTATCCTCCCCGTTCGCGCTGTAGCTAGAACCATAGCCAACCAGCAACAGGCTGGTAGATTGCCTGTCTAGCAAGACAGCTGTGGGCAATGGTGTTAAGCTCCAGTCCAATGCAATTAACAAGACAAGTCACGTTCACCTAGCGTTCATAATGTTCTTACAATCAAGAGTCCACATTCTGAGGTAATGTCCACAATTCTCCCATCCATAACAAATGGTCCATAATAAAACATCCCCTACAAAACCCCCCCTTTCCTTGCCCAGTTGCACAAGCAGTCTTATTCACAAAACATACATATCCCCTCCAGGTGACATAATACCCCCCCACTAAATGAGCGGTCGTCCCGACCTCTTAAACCCGAAAGCGTTCAGGGGGAACACCCAAATTGGGCCTCTGTGACCGCCTAAGTATGGGGCTAGATTCGGTCTCACCTGGTTCCCCTTCCCCGGTCTCACTCACCCCACTCCCCACATCAGACCCAGGGGGGTTCTGCTCGGCCGGCGCTGGGGCGGCAGGCCCCCAGTCCCGCTGAGGCATATGGGGTTGAGCGTTCTGCAAGGGCCAGTGAAGTCCTATCGGCAGCCCCAAGTCTCTGTGGGCCACTGGGGGCTCTGTAGCTGCCGGTGTCGGCAATGTCTGTAACTCAATTGGACAGGGTCGCAAGTTGTTCCTATGTAAAGTTCTAATGGGTCCCTCCTTGGCCTCGGGCCGAACCTGGTAGACGGGTTGGCCAGGCCGCAGCTGGGCGACCACCACATGAGGCACCGGAACCCACCGGGGCTCCAGCTTCCCTCGGGCCCGTCGCCGGAAATTCCGGACCAGCACCCGTTCACCAGCCAATAGTGGCACAGCTTTTGCTCTCCGGTTGTAGCGGGTCTGGTCCCGGATCTGCCGCTGTTGCACATGTCGCTGCGTATGCTTATAGGCTTCCCTGAGAGTCTGATGATGCTGATGGACCCAACTCTCCAGGGGGGCACGGGCCTGTGGGGGCTGGACACCGAGGCACAGGTCCACTGGGAGCCGAGCATGCCTGCCAAAAACAACAAAGTGTGGGGTTAGTCCTGTGCTGCCGTGTACTGTATTGTTATAGGCCTGCACCAATGCTGGTAACTTGGCAGGCCACTGGGCCTGGCTCTCCGCGGGCAGGGAACTCAACAGACCCAACAAAGTCTGGTTAAACCGCTCCACGGCACCATTCCCCTGGGGGTGGTAGGGGGTGGTGCGGCTCTTAACACACCCATACAGGCTACAGAGCTGCTGCATCAGTTCGGACTCGAAAGCCCCGCCCCGGTCTGACAACAAGCGTTCAGGGCAACCGAAGGTCTGGATGAAAGATCCCCACAGAGCCTTGGCTGTTGTCACCGCCGACTGATCCCGGGTGGGCACGGCTACAGCATACCGGGAAAAGAGGTCTGTAATTACAAGAATATATGGAAAAGCGTCAGCTGGTCTTCCAAGAGACAAATAATCCATACCCACCACCTCGAAGGGATAGGAGCATTGGATGGATTGGAGGGGGGCCCTCACCTCAACCCCAGATTTATACAAGGCACATTGAACACAACCTTTGGCCCACTGACTGCAGTCCCGGGCCATCTCCGGCCAGAAGAACCGCTTCCGAAGCAGGCTGAGCGTCCGGTCGGCACTGGCATGCCCAGCAGCTTGATGGTAGTCACTCCAGACGCCTGGGGCCTCGGCGCTTGGAACAAGGGTCTGCCGTGCCCAGACCCCGATGTCGGTTTCCTCTCCCCTCCGAAACAGGGCCCCCTCATGTACCTCCAGCTGCTCCCACTCTGCCATCCACTTCTTCCCTCTGGCACTCAGCTGATGGAGCTCCTCACCTGTGGGCTTGGCACGGCGTTGCTTCCAGGTCATCAGCAGCTGTAGGTCTCCGTCCGCTTGTTGTACCCTTCTCCAATAGCTCGGGGGTGCGGTGTCTATGGGAGAGGACATGGGATCTGGTGCAGGCTGGAGCACAGCCTTGACAGCACACACTTCCTGGTTGCCGGGCAACCGGGACAGGGCGTCGGCGTTGCCATTCCGACTGCCAGGCCGATATTTGATGGTGTACTTGAAGCTGGACAACTGCGCATACCATCGCTGCTCGGTGGCCCCAAGGTTCGCCGTGTCTAGATGGACTAATGGGTTATTGTCTGTAAAAATCTCAATCTCCGCCCCCCAGAGATAGTCCTTAAACTTTTCAGTGATTGCCCACTTAAGCCCCAGCAACTCCAGTTTGAACGAACTATAGTTCTTATCATTTCGTTCGGCTGGATGTAGGCTGCGGCTTGCGTAGGCAATCACTCTCTCACGCCCCTCCTGGAGCTGTGACAACACGGCACCTAGGCCCTCCAGGCTAGCATCCACATAAACCCGAAAAGGTTGGCTGAAGTCGGCGTAGGCCAAAACAGGGGCTTCCAGTAAGGCGCTCTTTAATCGAGTGAATGCCGCCTGACATACCTCCGACCAGTGAATTGGGGCACTCTTCGACCCCGTGGTGCCCTCTAGAAGACGGTGTAAGGGGGCCGCTATCTTCGAAAAGCCTGGGATGAAGCGACGATAGTACCCCGAGAATCCCAGGAAGGACCGGACCTGCTTCACCGTGCTGGGGACTGGCCACTCCCTCACTGCAGCAGTCTTCTCTGGATCGGTGGCCACCCCGTGCTGACCGACGATGTGTCCCAGATAACGCACCTCCCTGCGGAACAGGCTGCATTTCTGGGGCTGGAGCTTCAACCCGTGGGCTGCAAGACGCTGGAAAACTTGCTCTAAATGAGTCAGGTGAGTATCAAAACAAGGGGAGAACACGATAACATCGTCCAAATAAATTAATAAAAAATCATTCACCTGATCACCCAGACACCGTTGCATCAACCGCTGGAATGTGGCTGGGGCATTGCACAGGCCGAAAGGCATCCTTTCGAACTCATAAAGGCCCAACGGTGTCACGAAGGCTGTCTTCTCACGGTCTCGAGGATCCACCTCGACCTGCCAATACCCACAAGCCAAGTCCAGGGTTGAATACCAGGCTGCTTTCTTCAACGTGGTCAAGGACTCTTCAATCCGGGGCAAGGGGAAGGCGTCTTTGTGGGTCAACTGGTTCAGTTTCCTGTAGTCCACGCAAAAGCGCCATGACCCATCCTTCTTCCGCACTAAAACGACGGGGGCCGCCCAGGGAGAGGAGCTCTCCTTGACCACGCCGGTTTCCAGCATCCCTTGTAGCAGACTCCGTAACTCCGCATATAAACTGGGTGGAACAGGCCGGTGTCTCTCCCTGACAGGGGGTGCATCACCTGTAGGGATCTGGTGCTTGACGGCGCTGGTTCGGCCAAAATCGTCTTCATGTGCCGCGAACACCGTGGACCACTTCGTCAACAACGCACTCAGCCGCCTCTGTTCCTCATGGGTCAGGCCTTCTCCTTGTAGACTCAACACAGGGTGGTCCCCAGCCTGCCCCGTTTCCACTGCCTGGACAGCCACTTCCACTACCGTGGGTTCTGGGTGTGAAAATACCAGCTCTGATTGGCCCCTCACATCTTCAGCACCAACCTGGGCCACATCGGCTAGTGGAGGCCCCTGGGGAATCTGGATAGGAAATGGGTTAGGGTTACAGAGCCGCAAAGCCACCCTACCTTGGCGCATCCAAGTCAGGGTCCTGGCCACCCTCCATTCCCGTCTCCAGTCATTGAGGTCTTCCACCAGCACCCAGCAATCAGTCTGGCCAGCTCCCTGGGGTACAGAGGTCCAGACCACCATCTCTGTCTCAGGTGGAAGGACGACAGGAGGCTGGCGCTCCAGCTTAGCAACCCCCTGGACAAGTGGGCAGGCCCCGTGCACCAACACCTTCCTGCAGACCGCGAAGGCTCTTCCCCATGCTTCCCCAGCCCTCCGGTTGGTGGTGGATTTGAAGGCGGCCTCCCCTGGATGGCTTCCCTGGAAGACCTGGGTCCAGCAATCAGAAATCACATTCATGCCTAGGATACCACAGTCTGCCCCCAAGCATGAATCCTGGACAATCACAACCCCCTTCTCTGGTAATTTAATTCCCCCCACCTCAAAATCCATTACAGTATACCCTATGTAGGGAATTGCTAGCCCATTTGCTGCCCTCAACGTTAGCCAAGGAATTTCCCCCACCCCCCTGAGGACTGCTTCTCCAAAATGTTTGCGGAAGAAAGAATGACTAAAAAGACTGACCTGAGAGCCCGTATCCAGAATGCATGGAACCTTTGTACCCTGTGCAGTAACCTCCACTTGGGGGCAATCTCCCACCATCGAAGGTCCTTGGGCCTGGGGCTTCTCTGTTGCCCCCCCGGTGACTTGCCCCAAGGCAACCGAGGGTTCTAAAAACCCGACGGCTGCTGACGGCGGCGGGGGCAATAACGCTGGACATGCCCGGACTCTCCACAGTCCCGACAAATCGGCCGGCCTTGAGCATCCCACCGGAAAGGCTGGGATTCACCAGTGGGTCCCCGGGTGGGCCTAGAGCGTGGGGGCGCCATGGTAGGTGGGGGGCCAGGGTCTTGCTGGGCCGCCACTTGGGGACCGTGCAGGTGAAGCTTCCTCAGGTCCTCCAGAAGGGTTTGGCTTAGAGCGGATACCTGCTCCTTGAGCTCCTTCTGCAGCTCAGACTTCAGGGATTCCTTCCATTGCTGCCACGAAGCATCAGTTGTGGGGCTCGATTGTGGGACTGGAACTGGCGGGGCAACCTGAGTTCGGCAAACTTGTGTCTCGCTGTGGTTCAGCTCCCGGTCCAGAGCTTTAGCCTCCTTGCATGTAGCAGCAAATGTCAAGTCGGGCAGACGGCGCAGTTGACGCTGCAGTTCTTGCTGCACCGGCCCTGGCTTCAGGCCCATAGAGAACTGGGCCCGCAGCATCTCGTCGTCGCCCCCTGCTGGTGGGGCGTCCACTGCACGCCATCGCTGGTGGAGCTCCCTCAGCCGAAGGGTAAAGGAGCCAACACTTTCCTCTGCCCCCTGTCGACACTGAAAGAATGTAGCCCGTAGCTGTGCAACAGATTCCCCGCCCCCATACAGGCTCTTCAATAGGGTGAGGATGTTGGCATCAGTGTTCCTTCTCCCTTCCTCGGCTAACAGAACTTCCCGTCTAGCGTCACCTTCTAGGGCACTCAGGACGAAATCCACTTTCTGTGGCCCGCTCAAGCCCTGAGCCCGCAAAAAAGCCTCAATTTGAGCCTGCCATTCCCCCAGCGCAGCAGCCCCCCCTTTGCCACTAAACTTGGGGATCCAAGGCCCACCCATAAACCATGGCATTAAGACGGTGCTAGTATCTCTAACTGGGTCAGCCCCATCCCCTGGCTGATTAGCGTCCATGTTGTGGTGTGTACTGGAATCCTGCCGACTGCGCCACTAAAGGGTGTCGCCCGCCAGGCACCACACCCGACAAAGATCCCAGATACACACACACCACAAGGAGGCAAGATTTAGGAAAATACAAACAAAGTTTATTTAGCACTCTTCATCTAAAAACATAGCAGACAGTCTGTTGGGGGACAAGGGTGGCATCTAGGATGTCCTACACTCAAGGTCAGTTGGCCCTAAACCACACAGGTGAGTTACTACTAGCACCCTCAAGCCGTAACATAATACACAGCAAAGATACGGAGAAAAGCCAAACGCACAGCAATCTATACACTCATACACTCTATATCCAGTGGACACACTTAATTAGCCAGACCCGTAATGCACACTGACAGCTCACAATACCATTTCCCCCGTACCCCAAGACTCCTAACTACCACAGGGAGACATTATTATCAACTAAGAAAAATAGAAAAAAGAATAATAACATTAATGCTAATAAATCACAATAATAATAATTATTAATAGCAATGATAATAATGTTCGTTGGCCGGGGCCTCCCCGGCCACAAAAAAGAAAAGAAAAAAGAATTGTCACTCAGAACGTCGCCCTCCAGGCAGCCTGGGAAATGGAGTTCCTCAGCGACCGTCTGCAGTCCCTTACTGACGTGCTACGTGAAAGCACGGCAGCGCGATGACGTCACCCCAGTCACAGATACGGAAGCGGCCCGGCCAGCAGCACTCGACAAAACACCGGCTCCAGCTGGAAAATGACAACAACAGCGAATCAGGACACAACCGGACTATGGCTTGACTTCTCGCACACATGCAAAGACAAAAGACTGTTCAACGTCCCTTTAGCAAGACTCGTCGTGATCGTTGGATGTGTTATGAAGATCCTTGACTCGCTCGCCTCCCGGCCCGTTGAGCTGGTCCACCTCCTCGTCGTCAGCACAGCACACCTTCGGACAGCCAACAGCAATCGTAACTACACAGACAGGAGATCGATAAAAGAGAATAAACAACGTCCTTCCCTGTTCCGTGTTGTATGATCAGCGTGGTCTTCTCCTGCAGCGATCCTGGCCGGAACACACAGGAACACCGTCCTCGATAGCCGCCTAGCCAGAGGTCCCGTCCTCCCGATGGCTCTTTTTTCTCTCGTCGGATAGCCTGGACATTTTATCCTCCCCGTTCGCGCTGTAGCTAGAACCATAGCCAACCAGCAACAGGCTGGTAGATTGCCTGTCTAGCAAGACAGCTGTGGGCAATGGTGTTAAGCTCCAGTCCAATGCAATTAACAAGACAAGTCACGTTCACCTAGCGTTCATAATGTTCTTACAATCAAGAGTCCACATTCTGAGGTAATGTCCACAATTCTCCCATCCATAACAAATGGTCCATAATAAAACATCCCCTACAAAACCCCCCCTTTCCTTGCCCAGTTGCACAAGCAGTCTTATTCACAAAACATACATATCCCCTCCAGGTGACAATAACATGGTGGCCAGCTTCATGCAATAATTCATACGATATTTAAGAGCAACACAATTGTATATTTAGAGGTTTAGATTGCAGGCGAAACACATAAAAAGTATGCGTTATATAAGCACTAGTAATGTTAAGTCCATCAAATTGGCAAAATATGTGTGTGAATATTGTAGAATAACATCATAAGAACATATCAGAACTTAGGGAAGATGTTCATTTTTACAATAGGAAGTTCTTGAGAATAACCTTGAGATGCATTGTTTTTACCACTGGTGCTGAAGTTCATGCCTGACTTTCCCACCCATGTTGTATTATTGTGCAAATTGCCTGGTTTTCAAATTCTCCAGGGAAGACCTTGCTGTATAGTGGGCGTTAATTGTTGACATTCCCTCGTGTCTCGTTAAGTCAAGTCACCGGAATGCTGCAAGTGTCCTTGCTCCAAGCAATATTCCAAATTAGTCATTGCAACAAAACACTTTGGCAGGAGGTTGATACATTTTCTGACATCTATAACAGGCTATTTTTTTATGAATCGCAAACAGGTATCCAAACTAGCAATAAGTATTTATTAACGGGAAGGTTATGCTACGTTTGGGACAAGAAAGCTCCAAGCCAAGCCCAGAGCGCATGTCCCTCATAAATGAAGGTTGCTGTGGTTGATTGAGGACAGCAAAGATAAGTACTGTGTCCTACACTGTCCTTCATTAATTGGTACCCCTGGAAAAGTAGTATATGAAAATCATCTTTTGGAGTGTTGCGTTTCACACCAAAAACAATGCAGACAACTTTAACCTTAAACACAACTTATGCAGAGAAGAAAACCCTTAAAGGGATATTCCGCCATTTTTGGAAATAAGCTCATTTTCCACCTCCACTCGAGCAACACAATTGATATTTACTTTTTCCCCCGTTCATCCAGCCATTCTGTGAGCTGGTGATACAACTTTTAGCTTCAGCCTAGCATAGATCATTAGGGTAAAGAGGGTAAAAAAAAAAAAAAAAGAACAGGTACAGTACTCACATGAAAAATGCCCATATTCACAGTTAAAACAATAATTGAGAAATTCCAAAGAAATTGACCTGCTACAAACTTGGCTGGGAAAGGACCCATGCTTATCTTGCCCCTGTGCACAGTGAGGAGGATTGCAAGAGAGGAAACAATCCCTAAGGACCACTGTTGGAGAGATGCAGATAAAAGTAGCATCTTGCGGTCACCAAGTCTAAAAAGATAATTTAAAATGACCTCTATGCTAACAGATTATTTAAAAAGCAGGACAAGAAAAAAGTCTTCCTTATCATTTAACTACAAAGCTTGTATCATTTAACTACAAATGTAGAAATGTTGCAATTTTGCCTGGAATCCAAACATACAGTATTATCCAGATGAACACAAAAGTACTTTACTGATAAGGTTGCCACTTTTGAGTTGTGGAATACCCGGGACATTGCAACCCGCCCCAAACCAAAGCTCAGCCAAAACGGACGGCCAAAGAGTGTTCCACTGAGTCAGTCATCCTAAACCCGGCCGGCGGAAAGATCAAATAAAGCTGCAACGTGTCCTCAGAGTCAGCCCCCTGCCTCTCATTTTACGGCTGCGCTGGCAAATGATCTCCAGGTGATCCAAGCGGTTCAGACTCTTAGGCAAACGGTTAAAGACTAGAAGCTTTCGAAACACTCTCTTAACTCTGCTCCAGCGTCGGTGCCCTTGGCTTCCCCCTCTGCAGCGACCTCAATCAACTTTTTGTTGTGTCTGCCAATCCATTCCCCTTCTACTTCTTCTTTGTTGCCTTCGATATGTCTGCTCCAGCTCCACCTGCCACCACAGGCCTATACCTGACTTCAACCTCGCTTCGGTTCTCCCAGTTCAAGATCAGGAAAAGAGGTTTGTCCCCCCCCCCCCCCCCCCACAACTTTTTTCCTCTGTGGAGGTTACAAGTTACGGACATTAATTTGGCCCTCCTACTGCTGCCTTCGCCAGCTGTCAATTGCCAATTGATTGACTGCAGCGTTGTCCCTGTCTTCCTCGAAGCCTCCGACCTTAGAATCCATCGCAATCTGTCATTATCTCAAATTATGCCCAAACACTTCCTGCTGTTCATAGAGTTCACTGTTCATTTAGCTGATATGGTTGGAACCCTGGGCCCCTCCCTTTGGCAATATACGGGCCATTATTTTCAGGTTGCCACTGCTACATCTGTGGTATAACTATAGGATTATCAATGTTGTTGTTTAAGATGGGGCCTTTGCCAAAGATTTGTATTAGTTTTACTTTCATTCCTGTAAATGCATTCAAGGATTCAAAAATGTAACCTTCACAACAGCTCCCTGAGTCCTCTTGTAGAACTGAACTCCATAAAAAAACTAGATGTACCGCAAAGCGATACACAATATGACCGCCGCTCAGTCCTGCACATTCTCTCCGCAAATATCAATCACGCTTGTGTTTCCATCGCCTACTCCATCCCTACTGCAACTTTTATGTATGTAAATGAGTGTGTGCATGTGTGCGCTTGCTTTTGTGTATGAGTGCTTCTCTGTCTAGTGTGAGTGTGTGTCTGCTTGTGTGTGTGTTTAATGTGTCTCTGAGTATATGTTCACTGTGTTCTCTGCCGTCACTGTCACTCCAATATCAGATAACACACACACACACACACACTCACATGCGCGCGTGTGCACACACACACACACACACACACACACACACAAACACACATACACAGGCACACACTCACACACACACACTCGCACACACACACACACACACACACACACAAACACACACACACAGGCACACCCAGAGAGAGAGAGAGAGAAAGAGAGAACACACACAGAATACACACAGATAACACAGACACAGAGAGAGAGAGAGAGAGAGAGAGAGAAAGAAAGAGAACACACACAGAACATGCACATACACACATATACACACATGCAAACACACAGATGGGCACACAGAAACGCACCCACACACTATAGTACATCACACACACACTCACTTCTCAGCTCCGGTGGTCTCACAAAATGTACTCAAAGATGTGTGTGTGTGTGTGTGTGTGTGTGTGTGTGTGTAGGTGTGTGTGTGTGTGTGTGTGTAAGGGTGTATGTGTGCGTGTTTGTGCATGTGTCTGTATAATTTTTTATGTACATGTGTGTATGTAGTGGTGCGTGTGTGTGTGTGTGTATTTATGTGTGTGTGTGTGTGTGTGTGTGTGTGTGTGTGTGTGTGTGTGTGTTCCTGCATGTTTGTTGCACCCAGAGCAACCATTCTCTTTTAAAGCATATTTGGAAACTAGTTGATTAAAGGTTTCTAATGGTGTCACTTATATGTTTCTAGGACAAAAACTAGCAGAGATTGAGATGTTTGGAACAGTTTTTGAAATCCCCAGGGGGGGATTTAGACTCCAGATAATACCACCATCTACTGGCCGATGGGTATACAGTCCTGAATGTACACATAAATCCATTTATTTTATAGCCCCCCATGGATGAAATTCCACAAAACTTGGCTTACTCCCAGAGGGTGTCAGGTTAATCATACACATGAAATTTGGTGCAGTTCATAACATCTCATCTGAAGATATGGGCAATTAAAGCAATATTACATTGCATTTTCAATTTTTACGATGGGGGGGCAAATCACAAATGACTGGTTATAAGCTAAGTTGATGCAAGCTCTAGAGAACAACATACCATAAACATTTTGTCATCCTCGGTGCCACGGTTCAGGTAGTTATGTCATTTTTGGGCTTCGGGCGGGGGCAGCGCGGGGGTGGAGTGACCCCCGGGGACGAAACGAAAATTTTCCATAGAACTCGACTGGGGCTACATGCCCACCAAGTTTCATGCGCTCCGGTGTTACGGTGTCCCGGGAATCGTTGACGAAAAATGACGGGAAAAAAGAAAAAAAAAAAAAAAAAAAAAAAAAAAACTTTGACAACAACTATATGACCGCTTCGCTAGCTACGCTAGCGGCGGTCATAATAAAGTAGTGGAGTGAAGAAGACAATTCGCAACTGGCCAAGGAATCTGGATGATCTAGAGATATATTCTTAAAAGAGGAATGTTCTCAAATCCCCTGCTTTGTATTCTCTAACTTTCGGAGATGTTATAGGAGAGGACTAAGAGCTCTTTTATTGGCAAAGGGAGGCTTTCCAAAAGATTAAATAAAGGGCTGCCAATAACTGTGGCACTTGTATTTTTCTTAAAAAATATGTATGTCTTTATGAGGAGTTTTTCTTCTCACAATAAACGTGATTCCCTTCAAGGTTGGATTTTCTTCATTGTTTCCATTATGAAACTCAGATAAAATGTCAAAATATTATTTTTTATTCCTTCCCCCCCCCCCTCACCTTTACCAAGGGTGCCAATGAATGTCGAGGGCACTGTTTGTGCCAGGTTTTTGACAAAGACGAACCGTTTTAAGGTTTAAATCCTAATTAGAATAGAGACATTGGAAAATAAAAGAAATACTAATCCGATCCAGAAGTTAACATAACTTCACTCGGAAGGACACGCCACAGAGAGAGATGATACGCCATACACAAAACATGAACAGCATATTTCACGTGATCTTTAGCACTGTTAGCAGTACAATCACTGATAATGACAACTTTCCTCCTCTCAAAGATCCTCAACAATCACTGCTCATTCAAATGAGTTAGCCATTGCTGTGGGTGCATGTAAGTCAACTGTCTTGCCTAGTGAATAACGACAGGCAAACACTAGCAACACAGCTCACAAAGAGTGCCACTGTTTATTACTGAACTGCTTATTCATGAACTTACATCTTAGTAAAAGGGGCCGTATCAGATTGGTACCATTATTGGCAGAGACTTAAGGTTGTTATATCAGTATTGGCCATAAAAAAGTGGTATCGTGCTATCCCTACTCTCTGCTGTCTTGTTGATTCTAAAAGACACACTCTCAATTATGTGCTCTCTCTCTCTCTGTCTCTCTACATACGGGTTTCTTTTAAATCTACATTACACACACACATACACACACACACACTACACAGCACTGCCATTATTTCCTTTCCCAGAACCTCCTGCATCTATGTGAGTGGAGCTGGGCGCAGGGAGTCATTTGCTAATTGGTTGGCAGAGGACTGCACGAGAACGCTGTTCACTCTCGAAAAAAACTCAAGGGGCTTTTTTTCTCCTCCGCCTCTTCTTCTTTCTCTCTCTCCCTCTCTCTCTGTCTCTCTCTCTCCCTCGCTCTCTTTCTTTTTCTTTCTCTCTCTCACTCTCTCTCTGTCTCTCTTTATTTCTCTCTCTTTCTCTCTCTCTCCCTCACTCTCTCTTTCTCTCTCTCTCTCTCTCTCTCTCTCTTTCTCTCTCTCTCTCTCTCTCTCTCTCTCTCTCTCTCTCTCTCTCTGCATCAGATGATTCTCCCTGTCTTGTGCTCTGCCAGCATGGCTCTGGCTGACCCAGTCCAGGCTCAGTCTCAGGCAGCATGCAGCGTGGCTCAGCCCAGATTGGAATGGAGGTTGCCCTGGTGCCGCTCGGGCTTCAAAGGGAGGTGTGCTGACGCAGTGGCATGGTGGTGCGCTGTGAAACAGCCGAGCTGTTTATCCTGTCACACGGATCAGTCAACAAGGCTTTCGCTCTGCCTCCCCTCCCCCCATCCCTTTCACCACCTCTCATCCACCTGCCACACCCACACACACACCTACACACACACACACACACACACACACACACACACTTATATGAACACACAGACACAGGCACACACCAGAAATTGGGTCAAATATTCATATTTAATTTGTGTAATTACCATATTGTTACAGCTTGATGACACGGTGGTACATAAAAGTGAGTGGGGGAGGGATGGGGTGGATCTTGGAACAAGGCCAAGGTGTGATTTTGGGGTTGTTCTGTGGTGTTATCCTTGGGTTGGCAGTGTTTCCTGGTAGAGACGTGCTCTGTGCTGTTTGCTTGTACTTCACAGGCAGGCAGAAAGCAGGCAGCGCTCAAAATAGCACTCGGGAGTCAAAGAATTCATATTCCAACCTGAGGGTCCTAATCAGGAAGAGGGAGAGGAAGAAAGAGAGAGAGGGAGAAGGAGAGAGAGAGAGAGGAGCGAAGAGAGAGAGGGAGAGGAAGAGAGACGGGAAGTTAAAGACAGACAGAAAGAGGAGAGAGGGGAGAGACAGGGAGATATATAGATGGAGAGAGGAAGAGAGAGAGGAAGAGAGAGAGCGGGCAAGAGAATGAGAGAGTGCATGTTACACAAAATAGACGAACAAGCGAAAGTGTTCAAGACAGATACGGTGTGAAGATGTGGAGAGTGAAAGGCAGAGAATAATGAGTCCTATTTTTCAGCATTCAATAGAATGAGACTCCATCACACAGAAGTATATCCACCTTGCAGTGAAGTTTATTTAACCGAAACATCTATGACCATGTATGTGCAGGCATATATGTAGCAGGTAAAGCAGCATATCTGTTGGGTAGTAATATGAGATTATTTCCTTTCAGTTGTGAATTAATGTTTTTGCATTGTTATCTACATAAGGACGCATTATGTATCGATGGATGTATAGACTGTTTGGATGTGTGTTGTGCGTTTTATACAGTACGTTGTTGTGTTTGTCCAGATGCTTACAGTACGTGTGCGTCTTGATACAGTCTGTCTGCATGCCAGACTCTTCAACCCTTCTAGCCATTTAATAATTTCACATCACTTCCATAGCAACAAGCTGTTTTGTGTTGTTGACAGTGATGAAGGACACAGCGCTTAACAAACACTGCATCTTCAGCAGCGAGTCCTGTAGGGTCCTGACACAAAATGGTGTAAGACTCATAAAATGTTAAAGCAGCATCTGTAGTGCGCGTGTGGAGAAGGAAAGAAAATGCTTTTAGCAAAGGAGGAAGCAACTTTCTGTCCTTGCTACAGCATAAGGAATGTGAAAGGCAGAAAAAGGTTGCTACCCGAATGAAGAAAACATTCCACAAGGTCGAAAAACGATCAAATTTAGTCACATTAATTTGCCACATAGGCAAAATGTGTGAAACCTGTTGCTAATTACTGTGTTGAGCTGTGGCATTTTTACCACTGGCAGTGTTTCTTCTTCTTTTTCACGCTACAACGAATTGTACTTGAACGTGGCGCTGAGTAGTTCTTCAGTGCACTGAACTATGTTGTATCAAACCTAAGGCCAAAACGCAGAGAGCCAGAACGGACAGACTCTGGGGAGGAAGACACCCCATTAACGGACAGAGACCTTGAGACGAGCCTGGCTGCAAAACAAAACCAAACAAAACAAAAAAAAAAACACAGAGAGATGGGGGTTAAGAAGCTACGCCTATCAGACAACCACAGAGAAAGAACGAAGGGGAAGAAAAGAGGGGTCATTCTGGGTTATATAGGGGCAGCTCTCCAACGGAATAGACTGTCACCAGCATTACTGAGGGAGCGTATAGAGGGGCCATTGTGCTCTCTCCTTCGGCCAGGCAAAAAAAGGCTCCACAGAGGGGTGACTGCAAATACGTTCCTAGGGCACACAGTGCTGCACATCACTCCAGGAGCATAAGTAGGGGAGATTTTTAAGTGTGCACTTAAAGTGAGGAAGGGCTTTACCCTAAATAGATGTAGCAGGGATTATTCCACAGCAGTTGGACTTGGTAATGAAAGGCTGAGTGAGTGGTGCCCACCTTCAGCCACCCTTGGAGTAGGAAAGAAAAGGAACCGTACCAAGACCCCCCAGAGGTCCATTCAACTACTAATACACAGAGTTGAAAGCCCTATGTCAAGGGTCTTCAACCTTTTTAAGCCCAAGGACCCCTTGGCCTTGGAGAGAAACACTGAACAGTGTTTGCAACTTGCTTGCAAAGTTATTGCAAGCAAGTCGCAAGTTGTCTGTTGCCATCTGTTGCTCGGTGTCTCACCTGATTGGTTGGCCCATTGCCGGAAACATTTGAATTAAGGAGGGAAAAAAGACTGACCATGGTGAGTGGCACAGAGCTTATCTCTAGAGGTTTTGATGCAGGATAGAGAAATCATGTTACCACGGTGATCACATATTTGTATGAAGACTCATGGGTATGTGTTATTTTACAAACACAAATATATAGATATTGTCTATGTTCCTGTTATGTTTACGCCTATAACCTATAATCGGTCGTGTTTAATTTATGGAAGAGGACAAAAATGCTTCAAATGAAATAATTTGGCGGACTCACGGTTGAAGATCACTGCCCTAGGCCTATGTGGTATACAAGTAGCTGTCAGGCAAAGTTTTGAGGTCAGAGTAGGGGAGATTTTAAGTGTGCACTTAAAGTGATGAAGGGCTTTACCCTAAATAGATGTAGCAGGGATTATTCCACAGCAGTTGGACTTGGTAATGAAAGGCTGAGTGAGTGGTACCCACCTTCAGCCACCCTTGGAGTAGGAAAGAAAAAAGAACCGTACCAAGACCCCCCCAGAGGTCCATTCAACTACTAATACACAGAGTTGAAAGCCCTATGTCAGGGGTCTTCAACCTTTTTAAGCTCAAGGACCCCTTGGCCTTGGAGAGAAACACTGAGTAGTGTTTGCAACTTGTAGCTGTCAGGCAAAGTTTTGCTAAGTCTTCTGAGGTCAGTGGTAGCTTGGATGAGCCCAGATAAACCTGTTGGCAAATTTGATTTTACCACTGAAGCCAATTTCCGAATCACCAAATACCCAAGCAGCAATCACAACCTCTTATCCAGCACGGAGAAGGATTTATACAATGACAGACAGGAGAGTATGGAAGTCCTGTTGAACACAATCAATGGCTGTGCTGTGCTAAGGGTATCAGTATTAAACAACACAGACTTTTTGTGAGACCCATTCTGAATTTCAATTGAGATTTGAGGATCAGTCTGGTATTAACTAGGCTGGGTCACTGGTTCCACCTTCAGGGACTACATCCAAAATATTCATCCATACCTGATGTGCTAAAATATGTCCCTTTATAATTTGTACGCTGGTGTAAATATAGCTGTGACTAGAGTGCATTCATTGAATAGTAATTTGTTGCAAAAAGGGCTGTAACTGTAATCGTTATGGTAATGGGCGGCATTTTAGGTCATCATCCAAATGTCAATCAAATGTTGATGACATTTGTTGTCTAGATACATTTATTGGGCTCACCCTGATGAATTGGTACCAGAATGCAATATTCAGGGCAGAGCGTTTTCACCTTGTTGGGTTTAGATATTTTTTAATTTGATATTTTTGTGGTGTTTTGCCTTTATTCGGGCAGGATGAGTGACAAGAAGCAAGTGGGAGGGCGAGATGGGGTGGCATCAAGAAATGGCCGCAGGTTAGATTCGAGGCAGGTTGGATCCCAAAGGCACTTGGACTGAGATGTGTTATGGACACTACCACCATAGCTCCCCGGGTTAAAACATTTTAATACAGAAATTAGTGTCATGTTGCTATGATGATGTCTCACCAAACGTGGTATGAATTTTGATTAGGCCCTCTACCATCTGGGTGTCATGTGTATAGTATGCGTTTGGTCACCATTGGCATCACAGATTTGTGTGATGTGTCACCATGAAGCATCATCGCATTGGAGTGATCAGATTTGGTCATTGGTGGACGGGGTATGCAGGAGTTCTTCCAACTACATGTTTGCATTTTGTATCACAGGTTTGGTTGCCTTATTCCGGCCATTTTTCGCATCGATTCCTCTCTCTACATAGTTTATACCAGTTCAACATGTGCCGTTGATAAAAAATAGATAAATAAAAAAAAAAAAAACGCTCAGAGTGCATGATTATGATTCTCCTTTAAAACATGGCATTGTAAAGCAGTCTGAGACACATATCGGCAGAGGGCCACTTTGATTGTAAAGGTCTTGCACATTATAGGTCAAGAGAGTGCATAAGTGGTAAATACTGCAACAACCTATGATTAAACTGACTTCATAAAATGAATACTGTAGGTTATCACTTAGTAGTATCAGTTAGTGGCAAAGTAGTGAAATGGTATACGAGTTTTCTGTGATACTTGAATGGTGGGGGAATAAACAATGTATTAATTGGTATTAATAAACTTTAATGTAACCAATACATTGCAAGATAAAACCAGATAGGCACATACACTATAACAACTAAAATGCCAAATAAACAAAATGAACAAAGAATGTATCACATTTAAAATATGTCAAAACAACCCTGAGAGAGAAAGAGAGAATTTGAGAGAGAGAGAGAGAGGTTTAATGGCAGGAGAGAAGAAGAGAGAAGAGGGAGCAGAGAAGTGAAGAAGGGCTGAGAAAAGGGAGCAGAAGAGAAGAGGAGGGGAGCAGTGGAGACCAAAGAGCAGAAGGGCCTTCTCCAGAGGTGGAGAGCCAGAGGAAAGAGAGAAGATCACAGCTCACTAGAGAGAGCAAAGGAGAAGCCCCACAATCTCTCCAGATGCAGATCTTTTATCCTGAAATGCTTATGCGTATGCCCCAAATCAATAGCAATGTCCTCCTTCCCTGCTATCATGTAATTGGTCAGCTGGTCTGAAAAGTTAGGTGTGAGATTCAAGTTAATACAGAGTACTGTGTAGGTTTGGGTCTACACCTACGCACAGATACTTTAGATTCAAATGGAACCATGACCAGACTGCTACACACATTGCAAAGATCAATTCAAGGCCAAGCATGAATATATTACATAGCATACATTTGCAGGTAATTTAAGAATCACAACCAGAGGTTCACTTTGTTAGAATAGGGGGAGCTAAGGTGACCAACACTGTCTAGTAATTAGTTAAGCTTTGGCAAGACCACACTGAAAGATCAGAGGTACCATTTGGTGAGGGTTGCAGATTTTTCCACCTTACAGTATGTATGAACAGACTGCACATGAATGAAACTGCATTCTGCCTGCCTCAGGAGTGCAGATTGGTGAGCTGGACTCTTCTTACTCATGCATATACATTTATGGAAAGGTCGAGAGAAGGGTTTGCACAAACGCTTGGGAGAAGAAATGTTAATAGCAATTGATAAGGTATTCCAGCATGTGTATTCAGCATGTATCCAGCGGTGCGTCTTGTTTTGCGGTAAATAATTGTGATGTAGTTCAGTTGCAAAGCATCAATTGGAGAAATGTTCATAAAGAACAGAACTACAGCTCTGTATTATCACTCTGTTGACATATTATTGCCATGTGTTGCAATTATTTCATGATCGCTAAACTGTCGATTCTTTTTAATGTTGTTGGTTGACTCCATTCAACTGCACTTGCGATGTAATTACAACGTTCTGTCGTGGCCACAGATTATGGTTAGAGGGTGGTGAGTGCTTGTGTGCGTGTGTGTCTGCTTGTGTATGTGTGTGTGTGTGTGTGTGTGTGTGTGTGTGAGTGTGTTTATGTGTGTGTATGCCTGCATGTGTGTGCATGTATCTTTATATGCGCTTGTGCATGCATAGCATACAGTCACTAAATGTACACATTCATTTATTGTATGGTCCCCCAAGAACCAAATCACACAAAACTTGACATACATAGAGGGTGTCATAATGATCCTACACTTCAAATTTTGTGCAGTTTTGAACCTGTCAACCAAAGACAGAGATACCTGCGAAGATACCTGAAGATACCTGCAATTACAATGCATTTTTGCTTTTTCTTTTCTATATATCAAATGAGTGGTTATGGGATAGGTTGACATGGCCCCTAGACCCTATGGCTCCCGAGATATTCACATAAAATATTCACAGTGTCTGGTCGTCTATAGGCCAGTTGGTGTGCAGTCCCTAAATGTACACATAAATTAATTTATTTTATGACCCCCCATAAACAAAGTTCCTTTCAGAGTGTCATAATGATCCTACACTTCTTATTTTGTGCAGTTTTGGCGATGTCAGCCAGAGATACCTGTGATTACTGTTCTCGAGATATTCACAGAAAACTGTGTCAAGCCACCTACATGCCAGTTGGTGTATAACATATTGTATGGATTCCAAATGAAGAGAATTCCACAAAACTTGGCGTGCATTCAGAATGATCCTACACTGACAATGTTGTGCAGTTTTGACCATGTCAGTTACAACACCTAATTTTTATTTTTTCCTTTTTAACTAGGTGGCGCGGTAACACTTTATAATAATGGTACATGAATTCTCATGAACTAATGCATGAATTAATGCATGAATTACGCATTAGTTAATCCATTAATATATCATGAATCATTATGACTTAACATGAATTCACTGATTGCCATTAATGAATTAATACATAAATAACTCATCATCTTAAGCATTAAGTACGGTTGGCACATCATCATGAATCATGATTAATTAAGCATGATCATGATGACTTTTTGTCAGACAAAATTTTGGACATCACTGTCATGGAGAAAAAAGAAAAGTAATTACACATGAATTCATGTTAACTAAATGACATGAATTATCATGAGTTAATTCATTAACTCATGCATTAATTACACATGAAAATCTCATTAATAAACATGAATTAATAGTATGTCATTAATGACATCAGGTATGGACAACAATTCATCTTGAGCATTAGGTACAGTGGGTAAATCATTATGAATATGATCAATTACACATGATCATGGTGATTTCTAGGTTTTTGAAATCTGCTCCAGGGGTAAGTAAACTATACATTAACTCATCATGAACTAATTAAGACCATTTTCAGAGAATATCGAAGAATCCACATCGTTCAAATATACAGTAGGCATGTCCTCATTAGCTAAGCATTATCTTTTCATTAGTTAATCATGTCTGTGGCCCCTCAGATAAAGTGATGAACAGGTGGTGCTTTAAATGCATGAAGTTTGAAGTCATGCAAAAATGGTCAATTTACATTAATTAATGGTGAATTACTCATGAGTTCATCATGCTTGTGGCCCCTCACCTAAAGTGGTAAATGGACCCTTCTTTATCACTGGCCAAAGAAGTGATTTTAAAAAGAAATAAATTGTTATATTACATGAATCAAAGATTAAGTGCTCATGAGTTCATCATGTGTGTGGCCCCTTAACTGAAGTGGTAAACAGGTGTTTATTTAACATTGATGAATAGTGTTATTAACAATGAAGAAACTGATATTTAATTTGTTATTTTTAATTCCTGCCAACAGGCGCATCAGTGCCTGAATCCTACACACATCAAAACACTACTTTTCATACAAAGTTGTAGCACACGAACAATGAAAGAAACAATCCAAGGTTCAAATCAAAGGTTTAAACCTATAAACTTATTTAAAGTTCAACCCCGTCTCATTCTCAAAACGTTTCCCTGGGAAAATGTTTTGCAGACCCAGCAAAACGTACCTCTAGGTACATTTCCAAAACGTACCTCCAGGTACGTTTCTGATGCCAGCAGGGGGTGCTAAAGAGCGACGTTTACACATTGTTTACTACAGTTAGGTCTGGTCAAATATTCAAATGTAAACATGACAAATAAAGTATCACAGTATCAAATCCCTCACAATACAAAAACAATGTCATGGTGAGAGCAAATTCAGTTCCGTTGGATTCAAATAATAAGCAAAGTCCCTTTTGGTATAAAAGAAAAAGTAGAAAGTCTCGTTTGGTATAAAAGTAAAATTCAAACGTCCCTTATGGTATAAAAGCAAAATTCAAAAATAGTTTCCGATGTGCTCCTTCCTGCGTGGGAAAATAACTGCTTATCCGTAATCCACGTGCGATGCTGGAAGTTCACGCAGACGGGGAAGAAACCTTGCAGCAGTTGGCCACACATTCCAAAACGTACCTCCATGTACATTTCCAAAACGTACCTCCAGGTACGTTTCTGATGCCAGCAGGGGGTGCTGCTGGGTGGGTGGTCGACACGCGTAATCTCTTGGGACAGGCTCGCCATCATAGTTGGTCTGAAATCCACTGAATCTCTATCCCGTTATAAGAACCAATCTACACAGAAAAGAGTAACAGTTACCATCAGACATTTATTTTCTATGAGATCTCATTTAAACTTTATTTTCTTATAGCATCAAACTCTCAACAGGCATAACGCCGTAATACTGCCATAAAAGGAGACAACATCTCAGCTGCAGCGTACTGATAACTAGCACAATTGAATAGAATAGAATAGAAGAATATATACTTTCTTGATCCCGTGAGCCGTGAGGAAAATTTGTTTCTCTGCATTTAACCCAATTTTACCGAATTAGTGAACACACACACACACACACACACACACACACACACACACACACACACACACACACACACACACACACACACACACACACACACACACACACACACACACACACACACACACACAGTGAGGGGAATCACACACTAACCCAGAGCGGTGAGCTGCCTGCCCAACCAGCAGCGCTCGGGGAGCGGAGAGGGGTTAGGTGCCTTGCACAAGGGCACTGATTTCAGCCGTGGTGGACTGCTCGGGGATCGAACCGGCAACCCGGTTACAAGTCCGAAGCCCTAACCAGTACACCACGGCTGCCCCAATAGTTAGCCAGCGCGGCTAGCAAACCTTGAGCAGACAGTACATATAAATAGTTCGGAAACACAACCATAATTCACAAGGAAAATGTACAACAAGACATGTTTCACTTTAAAGTAGCCTATCAACTAACTGTCGAACTTGCATCAATTGCTGCAAGCTAATATCACAACGGGAGTTCAATGAACACATTAGCTATGCAGATTTACGTGAGTTATATTAAAAGTTTAAACCAAAACAACCAAAGATGTGGAACTACCACTCAATTTCAGCAAATACAAGTGTCTAGTGTTGCTGTAAATGCTTCAACTGGTTTTGTGAGCTTTCTAAGTCTCCAATTCACCGTAAGATTGACTATTCACATGTAATCCACTAACGTGATAAACAATAAACTTACCGAAGCTCTTCTCTCGTTAAAACAAAATTGAAAGATCCTCTTGGCGCGATATATAACGAAGTAAAGTTAAGAGGTAGTAAAAACGATTACAGCACTTCTCTCAAGTTCGAAACCGTGGCGTCCGTTCATTCATTCCAGAATCTACCTCCTACCTAGAGAGGGAAATTCAAATTTCCGCGCATGCGCGGTACATACTGGCACTGAATCTGCAGGGCAGGTTCGAATCCGGCCGTGTGCAGGGCTGAGCCCTGAGCCTAGGAGCGGAAGTCGAGCGTGATAACTATTGAGCTCAAATCTCCTGCTACTTGATATTTATGTATATAGGCCCAGCTTTTCACAGGTCCGAAGCCGACTGCGTGCCGAGTCTGGGATTCATGATGACACACGGCCGGATTCGAACCTGCCCTGCAGATTCAGTGCCAGTATGCACCGCGCATGCGCGGAAATTTGAATTTCCCTCTCTAGGTAGATAAGATTCTGGAAAGAATGAACGGACGCCACGGTTTCGAACTTACTTGAGAGAAGTGCTTGCATTATAACTAAACATTTGAGTAATCGTTTTTACTACCTCTTAACTTTACTGCGTTATATATCGCGCCAAGAGGATCTCTCCATTTTGTTTTAACAAGAGAAGAGCTTCGGTAAGTTTATTGTTTATCACGTTAGTGGATTACATGTGAATAGTCAATCTTACGGTGAATTGGAGACTTAGAAAGCTCACAAACCCAGTTGAAGCATTTACAGCAACACTAGACACTTGTATTTGCTGAAATTGAGTGGTAGTTCCACATTTTCTTTGGTTGTTTTGGTTTAAACTTTTAAAGTAACTCACGTAAATCTGCATAGCTAATGTGTTCATTGAACTCCCGTTGTGATATTAGCTTGCAGCAATTGATGCAAGTTCGACAGTTAGTTGATAGGCTACTTTAAAGTGAAACCTGTCTTGTTGTACATTTTCCTTGTGAATTACGGGTGTGTTTCCGAACTATTTATATGTACATACTGTCTGCTCAAGGTTTGTTAGCCGTGCTGGCTAACTATTGGGGCAGCCGTGGTGTACTGGTTAGGGCTTCGGACTTGTAACCGGGTTGCCGGTTCGATCCCCGAGCAATCCACCACGGCTGACATCAGTGCCCTTGTGCAAGGCACCTAACCCCTCTCCGCTCCCCGAGCGCTGCTGGTTGGGCAGGCAGCTCACTGCTCTGGGTTAGTGTGTGATTCCCCTCACTGTGTGTGTGTGTGTGTGTGTGTGTGTGTGTGTGTGTGTGTGTGTGTGTTCACTAATTCGGTTAAATTGGGTTAAATGCAGAGAAACAAATTTTCCTCACGGCTCACGGGATCAAGAAAGTATATATTCTTCTATTCTATTCTATTCAATTGTGCTAGTTATCAGTACGCTGCAGCTGAGATGTTGTCTCCTTTTATGGCAGTATTACGGCGTTATGCCTGTTGAGAGTTTGATGCTATAAGAAAAGAAAGTTTAAATGAGATTTCATAGAAAATAAATGTCTGATGGTAACTGTTACTCTTTTCTGTGTAGATTGGTTCTTATTACGGGATAGAGATTCAGTGGATTTCAGACCAACTACGATGGCGAGCCTGGCCCAAGAGATTACGCGTGCCGACCACCCACCCAGCAGCACCCCCTGCTGGCATCAGAAACGTACCTGGAGGTACGTTTTGGAAATGTACCTGGAGGTACGTTTTGGAATGTGTGGCCAACTGCTGCAAGGTTTCTTCCCCGTCTGCGTGAACTTCCAGCATCGCACGTGGATTACGGATAAGCAGTTATTTTCCCACGCAGGAAGGAGCACATCGGAAACTATTTTTGAATTTTGCTTTTATACCATAAGGGACGTTTGAATTTTACTTTTATACCAAACGAGACTTTCTACTTTTTCTTTTATACCAAAAGGGACTTTGCTTATTATTTGAATCCAACGGAACTGAATTTGCTCTCACCATGACATTGTTTTTGTATTGTGAGGGATTTGATACTGTGATACTTTATTTGTCATGTTTACATTTGAATATTTGACCAGACCTAACTGTAGTAAACAATCTGTAAACGTCGCTCTTTAGCACCCCCTGCTGGCATCAGAAACGTACCTGGAGGTACGTTTTGGAAATGTACCTGGAGGTACGTTTTGGAAATGTACCTAGAGGTACGTTTTGCTGGGTCTGCAAAACATTTTCCCAGGGAAACGTTTTGAGAATGAGACTGGGTTGAACTTTAAATAACTTTATAGGTTTAAACATTTGATTGTTTCTTTCATTGTTCGTGTGCTACAACTTTGTATGAAGCTAGACACTTGTATTTGCTGAAATTGAGTGGTAGTTCCACATTTTCTTTGGTTGTTTTGGTTTAAACTTTTAAAGTAACTCACGTAAATCTGCATAGCTAATGTGTTCATTGAACTCCCGTTGTGATATTAGCTTGCAGCAATTGATGCAAGTTCGACAGTTAGTCGAACTTGCATCAATTGCTGCAAGCTAATATCACAACGGGAGTTCAATGAACACATTAGCTATGCAGATTTACTGATGCGCCTGTTGGCAGGAATTAAAAATAACAAATTAAATATCAGTTTCTTCATTGTTAATAACACTATTCATCAATGTTAAATAAACACCTGTTTACCACTTCAGTTAAGGGGCCACACACATGATGAACTCATGAGCACTTAATCTTTGATTCATGTAATATAACAATTTATTTCTTTTTAAAATCACTTCTTTGGCCAGTGATAAAGAAGGGTCCATTTACCACTTTAGGTGAGGGGCCACAAACATGATGAACTCATGAGTAATTCATCATTAATTAATGTAAATTGACCATTTTTGCATGACTTCAAACTTCATGCATTTAAAGCACCACCTGTTCATCACTTTATCTGAGGGGCCACAGACATGATTAACTAATGAAAAGATAATGCTTAGCTAATGAGGACATGCCTATATTTGAACGATGTGGATTCTTCGATATTCTCTGAAAATGGTCTTAATTAGTTCATGAGTTAATGTATAGTTTACTTACCTCTTGAGCAGATTTCGAAAACCTAGAAATCACCATGATCATGTGTAATTGATCATATTCATAATGATTTACCCACTGTACCTAATGCTCAAGATGAATTGTTGTCCATACCTGATGTCATTAATGACATACTATTAATTCATGTTTATTAATGAGATTTTCATGTGTAATTAATGCATGAGTTAATGAATTAACTCATGATAATTCATGTCATTTAGTTAACATGAATTCATGTGTAATTACTTTTCTTTTTTCTCCATGACAGTGATGTCCAAAATTTTGTCTGACAAAAAGTCATCATGATCATGCTTAATTAATCATGATTCATGATGATGTGCCAACCGTACTTAATGCTTAAGATGATGAGTTATTTATGTATTAATTCATTAATGGCAATCAGTGAATTCATGTTAAGTCATAATGATTCATGATATATTAATGGATTAACTAATGCGTAATTCATGCATTAATTCATGCATTAGTTCATGAGAATTCATGTACCATTATTATAAAGTGTTACCGGTGGCGCTATACATGAAATGAGTGGTTATGGGATGGGTTGATATGGCCCCTTAAGACCAACAGGCCCTACGGTTCTCAAGATACTCACCGAAAACTGTGTCCGCCTTACCCTCTACTCCTCGCTTCGCTGTGCGGTGGTCATAATTAGTTAAGCTTTAGCCAGACCATACAGGAAGATCAGAGGGGCCATTTGGTGAAGGTTGCGGATTCCAGTATTCAGTATTTTTCAGCCTTACTGTACACACGAACAGACTGAACCGGAATTAAATTGCATTCAGCCTGCCTCAGGAGTGGTGACTGTTCTTACTCATGCATATACATTTATGGAAAGGTGGAGAGAAAAGTTTGCACCAACACATGAGAGGAGAAATGTTAATAGCAATTGATAAGGTATTCCAGCATGTGTATCCAGCACACCGCATGTATCCAGCAGCGTGCTTGTTTTGTGTTGAATAATTGCGAAGTAGTCCAGTTGCAAGGCCTCAACTGGAAAAACTTTCATAAAGAACAGAACTACAGCACTGTATTACCACTCTGTTGACATATTATTGCCATGTGTTGCCACTATTTCATGATCGCTAAACTGTCGATTCTTTTTAATGTTGTTGGTTGACTCCATTCAACTTTCAACTGCACATGCGATTACAATGTTCAGTCGTGGCCACAGATTATGGTTAGAGGGTGGTGTGTGATGAGTGCCGTTTACCTGATGAAGCGAAAGCTTAGAAAATTCCGCACATCATGGCAAGGCACAGCATGTGCTTTCTGCGGACGATGTCAGTATTTACACTGCCTTGGTGCATCTGCCGCTCTGTTTGTCATAATTACACCAGAATAAAGGCACGACAGCTCTCCCACAATCAAACGCTAACACTCACCAATGCAACGGCTGCCTTGCTCATTATGGCGATGGCAAAAAAATCAGCGGAATTAGTCACCTTGAGATGTAGCCTTGGTCTTTATGTCTCATCGTGGATTCCAAACAGCGGACATTGCAGCCGCGTGACTTACACGGCCATTTGGAACTAATGACATGTCAGGGATTAGTGTGTGTGTGTGTGTGGCTCCAGAGTGTGTCGAGCTGCGCTGCGCCACGACACGGTTGCGGCCATGCTGTCGCCTGCTAACTCACCAGTGGCTTCATCTTCCATAAGACCATATGGTCGGGATTCCCGCAGCAGGAGTTAACCTACTCGTCCTTGCAGGCGAGCTGAGACCCAAATGACGGGCCGACCCGCTGGTCTGGGGGTTTGCGGTGGAGAGTTGGACTCATTAGGGGCCTGCTAGCTGACACACACAGTGAATCACAGGGTAGTGAACCGCTCCCACCCACACATGGCAGCCTTTTTAACATGTCGGAGTTAAATAAACAGCCTGGACACCGGCAAGGCCAGCTGTGTCCGCATACAACATGGCAGCCATTTTATCTGTGATGAAGATTGATGTGAAAAGAGAGTAATTAGCGATTATCAATACAATGAAAATCAGTTTTCAACCATTCAACAGATTTTTTTTACGCCAATGTATTCCTTTCATGTCAATATTTTACTATGTGCATTCAAGAGCTTCTGACAAGTTTGAGTGCCCTTATCATGGAAGTCAAGGATTATGTTGACTGCACTGAGTTACAGCTCTGTTGCCATTGTTACAGTGCTATTGCTCCCTGTCATATACTGCAGGTTTTTTGTAATAAATATTATTTGATATCTACTGAGAGAATTTACATAGATATTAAAAAGGACACTTTGTTAAAAGTTGAAGGTTGTTTGTCCTGGAAATTGAAAGAATGAACACCAAGGCATTATCAAATGAAAAAGGTGTTCAAATTATTCAAATTTTATGAAGGTTGGTTGTCAATAGACATCCTTCCAGAATTCAGATTCATCTGTAAGACTTGTTCAACATCTTCATCATTGATGCAGAAAATAATACACAGGCAAAACACTATTTCTTGGAAATTATTATTCTGAGCACTGAATAAGAAACCACTTTACTCAACCTGTAAACTCAATTGATTTTATATAACTGTGCATCAGTTCATTGCACATTAACCTGTTCACAAATAAACTGAAAGAAAATAATAATTGGATATAGAGCATTGATAGTATCATTTGTAAAACAAGAAAGGGCAGAGGTTATATTCAGACATTTCAGCATTTGTGTGCCTGGACTATGCGTTGTGTGATATTTTGGCTTGACTGGTGAGGTGCACCTGATTTGTATCATGGCTTTCTGTAAGAGAAGAGAGAATTCTGCAATGGTGTGTCAGAGCTGTCAGTTAGCACGGTGGGGTGGCCCATTTCTTTCATTTGTCATGCCTGCTACGGTTAGACTGAGCTTGTTGCTTACGGTAGACACACACACACACACACACACACACACACACTCTCACACACTCATATACGCACACACAATTCACACATTTTGCTATGTTTACAGGTGAGATGCTGTGTCGAACATCTGCTAATTTTCCCAGATACGCTTCAGTGTTATGGTTGCTGAAGCATGAAAATAGAAAGCTGATAACAGGCAGTTGTACGGTCCAAAGTTGCAGCGAGAGTGAGGCAACATTGGCGTTTTAGTCTTCAAAGACTTAGAAGAACAACAATGTGAACTTGTATATGTATGCACATGTACACATATATTTAAATATGTAAAATCATATGATGTGGTGCATTACATTACAGAATCACTAGACGTACTGAATGTATTCCTGTGGAGTTAGAAGTTAGAAGCCTATAAAAGCTGGCCCTGCAGTGGGAATTTCGAGGCTTTGCGTGCTGTTTGTGAGTATAAAGAGTTGGAGGTTATCTGAAGGTAGCACTTGTTTGCCTTATCGCTTGTCAAAGAGGGGAAACATGCTGCCTAATTGAGCGAGAGGCGCAAGGCCCTGATTGTCAATTCGACAGAGAGCACGGCTGTCGTGTTTGTTTTTCAAGTGCTTGTGTTTGTGTGTGTCTGTGCGTGCACGTGTGTGTGTGTGTGTGTGTGTGTGTGTGGATGTGCATGTGCATGTGCATGTGCATCTGTGTATGTGTGCACTCGCATTTGTGCTCTTTCCTCTTCAACATGTGAGACAGGTGGTTCTATAGAAATGCTTGTACAATATGTATGTGTGTGTGTGTGTGTGTGTGTGTGTGTGTGTGTGTGTGTGTGTGTGTGTGTCTGTTCTGGAACCACCAAACCAGAATCATCAAATCCTGGGTAATCTGACAACAATGCATGTACATTGTATGGAAATAAATAAATAATGTCAGCCCTTGTTTATCAGCACATGTTGTGCCAGTTCATGTATAGATGTGTACGCACTGTATGAGTGTGTGTGTCTGTATACAAATGTGTTTGTGTGTATGTGTGTGCCCAATTTAGTGTAGGAGCAGTAGGCCAGAGGTGCAGTCGTTGTTAAACACGAGATGTGTGTGTGTGTGTGTGTGTGTGTGTGTGTGTCCAATTTAGTATAGGAGTAGTAGAGGTGCTGTCGGTGTTAAACAGGGGATGTGTGTGTGTGTGTGTGTGTGTGTGTGATTGTGTGTGTGTGTGCACGCACGTTAGTACAGGTTTCATTGTTCAAGTGAATGAGGCTTATTCCAGTGCAAATAGTAGGTATGTGACCATGGACCCCTACTCTACAAGGCTCAAGGTGAGAGTGGCCCTTCACAGCCCAGCGATCTGCTTAAATTCTTCTATCAGCGTCTGTGCCTGTGCGGAGGCACCACACCGACCTGCCTCTCCCCGTGCACTGCTGGGGGGGAAATGAGGGGGGGGCCGGCGGACGGGAGTTTTCTGCTTTTCCGCTACACGAGTCTCATCCCCCCTGCAGTCACACTTCATTCCGACTAATGTGGCCCTGATAAGGAGGCCGAGGCGCAGACACGGGGAGCAGGAAGAGGCGACGAGAACAGGTTGGGTTGAAGCAGGGCGGATGAGGGGGGGTTGGGGGTAGTTGTGGGTGGTGGTGGTGGATGTCGAGGTGGGAATTGACAGGCTGAATTTGTGTAGTTTAAACAAGAGCTGACCGGGCGCCCCAACCGCTGTCATTCCCATTCCTCTCTCCCCCTCCTTTCCTCTGCCGGCGTGACAACTGCGCTCCCACTCCTGGCAATGCAATTAGTTATCAAACACAATAGCATTAAATATGGCGCGCAATGGCGCTCGGTTGAGTCCTATGTAACTACATCCCCCCCCCCCCCCCCCCCCCCCAAATCAACCCCTAGGTCTTCCAACTTCAGGATTTGTTTGGGTTGATTTTGTAGTGCCATTAAGCGTGCCTGGAATGTGTTTGTCTATTTTGTATGTGATTACACGTGTGTGTGTGTGTGTCTGTGCGTATGTGTTCCTGTTTTGTCTTTGTACTGATACAATGTGTGTGTGTGTTTGGGTGTGTATTGCTTTTTATTTATTTAGTTTCAGGGGGCGGTTGCATTGTTGAACACATTTTTGTCTTTGTATTGATATACTGTGTGTGTATGTGTGTGTGTGGCTGTGTGTGTTCCTGTCTTTGTATTGATATGCTGTGTGTGTGTGTGTGTGTGTGTGTGTGTGTGTGTGTGTGTGTGTGTGTGTGCGCGTGTGTGTGTGCGCGTGTGTGTGTGTGTATTTGTATTTGTATTGTTTTTTTCATATCTATTTATTATTTTAAGGGGGGTTGCGGAGGCACCAGCATGCAGCCGTGTCTGCCTGCTCCTGCTCCTGCTCCTCCTCCTCCTCCTCCTCACGTTAGCATTGAGTCATGCTGAGGCTCAGGTAGGCTGCTCGGCGGCCCTCCTCTGCTCCGCCTGATCTCTCCTGGCACTTGTCGAGCTTAATAATGGCCAATTGGGGGACGGGGGGGGACATTGTTTGCAACGCTAGCGCGCTGACCCTGAGGAGCACAAAGGCTGACATTTCAGCCACGTGGGATATGCTTGCCTAGAAAGACTCCACTCCTCGCCGTGACGGGAGCCAATTACGAATTTGTGAGTCATAATTCCGATTCTGTTGCGGTGGCCTTTGAAATCACGCTGAATGGGGCCGAAAACATGGCAGAGAGGCTGGAGTAATGCCTTGTGACTGAGTAAATTATAGTGTCATGAAGAAACTCACGTGAGGAGCCAAGACAATGCTATGAATGGCATCATGCCACAAATATTGTCTAAATGGTGAAAAGCATGAAGCTCGCTGTGTGTGTGCGTAACTGGCAAACATGTACAGTATATACTGACAAGTGGCAAACAGTCATAAACTGACAAGCATAGCGCAAGATATGATCAGAGTCTAGAAATAGAACCCTTGGCCCCATAAATGAATTGAATCACTACAGAGCTGAAATCCTACACATATTATGTGAATGTATTTTTGTGCTGGTGATGCATTCATGCGTTCATGAACAGTGAAAAGAAGTGATATTAGAGGCTGTAGGATTCTGATTCTTTTAAAATTTTTATTTAAATAAAATGAAAGGTTTGATTTATACTTGAAAACACATACTGTATGCAGCACATACATCAAACATTTAAGACACATATTGAAATGCTGAATAGTTAACATATACAGAGCGATAATCTGAACATGTGTAAAAAGGGGATGGGATTATTTGCATCGGGGATACCTGCTCTTTCAGAGAGGATACTGTCAGAAAAGGTGTCCTTTAGGGTAGTTGCCTGTGGGTACCTGATAAAGGATTTATGAAGGGATTCTGTAAACACGTTTGTGATCGTCACAGAGTTGTCATTGGTTGGAATGAGCAACACAGAAGGTAACATAGAACCTGCCTAGAAACTGAACTGTTCTCTTAAAGATCTATTCTCAACAATACACATTGAAAATGTATATATTATACATTTTTCACATCACCGGTACATTATAAAAGTCCTTGGAAGAGAGTATGAAACAGCCAACAAAGGGAAAAGGAAAAATAGCAGGCTGGCTTTCTATCCGACAGCCACATGTGACTCAGTGATTTGCCATGCCACCAGAGGAGAGGAGTTGCTTGCATGGAATGGCGTGATTCACTGTCCGATTGTGAACGCCTGACTGCCTTCAGTTTTATTTTCATTTTAGCATTTTTTTTTTCGTTTCCTCCTCTTTTTTTTTTGCTTGTTGCCAAGCTTCCACACCGCTTGTAATGATTCGTTGGTTTAGAGGGTCTGACTGACCGCCCAGACACCACCACATGCCCTAGGGGCCCAAACTGCCTCTCTTCTGACACACCCCGCAAAACTCACGCACATGAGCGCGGCACGCACGGAGGTATAGGTCCTTGTTGTCCTGCGCGTACGGCCGTACGCGTCCCCCTGCCCGGCGTATGTATATATAAAGAAAGGGCTTTCAGGGCGCTGTCGCGCCGCGTTAGCCTAACGAGTGGTGACACGTGCCGCGGCCGCCGCTGCCACACTCCCCTGCCGCCACCGTGCAAAAACGAAATCCACAGTCGGGCCCGCGCTGTCTTCGCCACAGAACGCCACATGCTCCCCGCTTTTTTTTTTTTTTTTCTCCCATGTTAGCGACGCTGTTGCACTACATCACAGGGCCGTGGCGGGTCAGAGCACGTGGTTGCTGTTGAGTCCAGCGGTCTCCGCGCATGGGGGGGGGGTGGACCACTGTAGATGTGACATTGGCTTGGCCATGTGATTTTAGCCACTGTTTGCCTTAGCAAAACAAATGGGACATTCTTATTCATAAAGGCATGTTCATAGTATGCATATCCTAATGCAGTACCACCCTTAGTACACACCGACATAGAGGGATGAATGGATACACTGAATTAATGAAGCCCTTTAATATGTAGAGGATGTTTAAATTGAATTATGAAGTATTATATAGTGGGTTTATACAGTTCCATCATTTCATTCAGTGCAAGTTAATGCGCGTAAAAGCAGCACCGTTTTCATCTGCTTCTGCTGTATCATCTGAAGGGCTATGCTGTCAAAAAGGATTTATACTCCGGATGCACATGATTGACACGCATCTTGACGCGCCACTGCAGAACTTACTGTGAACATAAGCCTAAGCATTTCCTGTCAAAAACGAATGAAAACAAAGAAACACCATCCTTTACACAGTGGGAGGTCCGTGTTAGAGGAGTGGTCGATTGTGTGTGAGTCTAAGAAAGCAATAACCTATAGGGTTTTCATTGCTTCTACATCCCCTGGTCCTTCTGTATGCTGACTTTTATTGGTAAACATTTTTCACCGAGCAGTATATTGCCTCCTCAAGATCACCTGTGACCGAGGGAGGGGGAAAGGGGAGTGGGTTAAGGGGAGTGGGAGTGGGAGTGGGCTTTTTTCTGGGATGGAGTGACGGGGGGGCAGGGATGTTGATGCTGATAATAACCCCCCCCCCCCCTAAACCCCTCCTACCACCCCCCCCCCCTCCTCTCGACATATTTCCACGGCAAATGTCTGAATGATTCTAGCCACCGTAGTTGGCTAAATACGAGGATCGGCCCGATGTCCCTTAAAGATCACTCGCGAAATGTGCAAACACATTGTTGACCTAGAAACAAGTGAGGTAATCATAAAAATAATTAACACTGGAGGAGTCTGCTGCAACGTTCACGCTGCTCTAACTCTCCATTCTCTCTCGCTCTTTCCTTCCCCCTCTCACTATTTTTCTTTTTTTCCTCTCTCTCTCTCAAAAAGAACAGACACTAGCTTTTAGTTGAATCAACATTGCCACCTAGAGGTGAACGTTCGAGACCAGGTTTATGTAAGAAAGCCTACCCCCTGATAGGCCATCACTTCAGACATCTGTTCCATAATTTTAAAGGGTTGTTAAAAGGGTTTAGATTACACCGGTGACAGCTCTGATAGAGTATTAATGACTGATGCCTTTAATATGGTCATTACTTAGATTTACTGGATGTGAGTTTCATATTGGGAGGTGCACATCGGATAATAAGGCATCTGTTTTGTTGCTTTCATACCATCCTCTTATAACAGATTTTATATGTATGTAACCTGCCAATGTGTAAAATGAGCTTACTGTAGAAGTACAGAAAGATTCACTGGTCAGAATTATCTTTTATAGTTTTACCATAAACAAACCATTACAAATTGTGTTTACACAACCCTGGGATTTCCATTAATATGTAAAGATCTACAAATGAATTATGATCTTGCCACCTCTGAACATACAGTACAGCATTTTGACTGGCATATATGAGGAGGATTTCCTCTTAGGTTTAATTTCTATGTATTTATTTTTGACACACTTTGACTTTGCTGAACAGGCTCCTTTATAGGCTACTCTTTCGTGTACAGGGTAAAAATGTATCCTAAACCTACCATTCACATTACCAAGAATGAACATATGATTAGCACATTTTACCAATATATTCTACAATAAAACTCAATGTGTGGATGATTATTTAATGACTGCCATTCAAAAACATGATAGTGGTATGTACACTGCACCTCCATTTCAATACCCTATTATTTACTTCATTAAATCATTGTAAGAACATAGATCCTGTCCTGATATGACAATGTCACAAATAACCATTCACACAACACAAATAACACTCAAACAGCATGGTGTTTTTTTCTCTCTCTCTCTCTCTCCCAAAAAGAAAATAATCATCATTAAAACCAATCATCATCAACATTGCGTGAACAGAGCTGGCTAACGCGGGCCTTCTTATCTTGGAATGTCTTGACTGACATCTTGGCAAGTGTGTCTGTGTGAGTGTGGGTACAGAAGTACGCGTAATTCCGTGTTTGTGTGTGTGTGAGGATGTGTGTGTGTGTGTGTGTGTGTGTGGGGGGGGGTGTAGTACAGAGGTGCGGTGTGTATTTCCATTCTTCCTGTTGTTCTAACAGAGGAGAGGAATGAGCTGCCAGGTTATTTTCGGCGCTGAACTGCTTGGCGGTGCGAGGGGGGGCCCCTTTTGATTACGCGGCTGGCTCTCATCATCTCCCCGGCCCCCGTTTTTTAATTTGCCGCTATTTTGTAACCCAGTTCGGCTCGGCTCTCCCGTCCTGGGCTGCTTTGCATCTGGAAGCACGCCCACACCTCTCCTCCGCGCGCCAGCATGATGCTGCTCTCCGGTGGTGGGGTTCCTGAGGCGTACTGTACTGTAACTCGACAGTGAGGGAGGGATTCTTGGGGGGGGGGGGGGGGATGGGTGGAGGGAGCTGGCAGTTCTCCTTTGAGACCACACCAAACAATAACAACAGTGTATATGTGTGTGTATGTGTGTGTGTGTGTGGTGGGGGTGTTCCAGCTTGTTAATGAATAAACTGGTGGTCCCAAGGCACAGTTTTGGATTTCATCAGCACTCCAGTGAGGTTTATTCAAGGATCATTCTCTTTTTCTCTCTCTTTCTATCTCTCTCTCTCTCACACACACACACATACTTTCTTCTCTTATATTCTCTCTCTCAGGGCAAATTTATCTCTTAAATTGCCTTCTGGTGGTGTAGGATATTAATGAGAATGAACACTGTTTGAGACTCATCATCAATATGGCAATGCTATTTGTCATTCTTTTAGTTTTCTTTTAGAAGACTTTTGGGCATTGCATGGGCATGGTAGTCTGGGGCATCAACTTCCTTTGTCACATCTGCCAGAACCAACATGTGAGCGTCAACCTTTTCCATATTGGGTCTTGATCTGGACATATTAGGCCTTTACTGTATGCAAGTGGTGTTCATCATCTGACCTACTTACCCACAGCTTAGAAAACTGTTCATACAGAATGAGTGGGGTGCAGAGGCCTACCGGCAATGTTGTACAGACGGCGAGTTTAAACTCACACACACACACACACGCACACACCACACACAGAAAGAGAGACAGAGAGACAGAGAGAGAGAGAGAGAGAGAGAGAGAGAAAGAGAAAGAGAAGTTCATGGTCATAGCAGAGCTTTCATCTGGTTCTGCATAATGCCCTAGGATCCAACAAAAGCAAAAAGACTGCACTGAGTTTGTTTGGGGCACTTCTAATGATTCCGAACAAGGTTAAGCTGAACTTGTTGCATGTTCAGCTCACAGGGGACACACTTATTCTGGGGAACGGGTCAAGAGGTTTTACGTAAAAGTTCATGTTCAAGCAAGGCCTGTAAAGAACCTTGAGAAGTACTGGGCACAATATCCAATACAGTAAATTAAATCAAATGGATCTCAATTAAAGTACCAACAACAACCCTATTATTGGGGACCCATGTCATCAAGTGTTTGAAAAGTGTCTCATAGTGCTGTAGTCACATAACCTGACTTTCGCCAGATCCTGTAGTTCGCTGTCTGCTTCACACAAGGATCTGGGACTTCGCGATAGGAGATGTATTTCTGAAGGCGGGTCCTTGTAAAACATCCTCGCATGTGATTTGATAAACCACTTGCCTGTTATCTTGAATGACGTGCTAGGCTTCTTCAAGCTCTTGCCAAACCCGGTCGGAAGAAGAGTAAAAACATCCTTGCCACCAATAAATGTCTTCAAAACTATTTTCTGTTAATCTTTTAAAGAATGAATACTCGATAGATTCGACAAAACGGTTGAAATAGCAGAATCAATGTCAGCACAAGACTCCTCGCTGCGTGCCGCCATTGTTATTTGAATCAAACACTCGCTTCGGCGCTCCTGATTGGTTGCTCATTTTTTGATCACTGGCAGGGGTTTGGATTGCCCTCGCGTCCAGACCCTTGTGTGGAGCTCTGCGAAACGCCTCTGGTGGAGCATGGCGGAACTACAAGGGTCTGGCGAGAGTCAGGCTAGTAGTCACGACTACTTGTATAAAATAATAATAATAAAAAAAATAATAATAATAATAAAAAAAAACACTTGTCCCATCCACTAGCCAATGCAATGAGCGTGGTCGTTTTGAGATGGAGGACATCATCCTTTAAGAGTGTAATTCAGTTAGTTTGGCCTCTGAGGACTTGGCTGATGTGCATGACTGTCATTTGGTTCCCTGAAAGAAACAGATACAATACAAACTCGAGTTTATTTTTAAGATAGTGAGTTCAAAAAAATAATACATCTTGAACATGAAGTAAGCCATAAGTCCTTTAATTTGTTTACATGTAGTGTATTATTAATTCATATACCTCATACAGTATGATGGTTAGTGCAATTGTGGTTTTCGACGTGTCTTGCAAAGTGATTTTTGTTGAGATTGTTTGCGATCCACTGTGTACCACTGTGGTCTGTACGCCCTGTAGAACACTGACACGATGCATCTCTTCAGGGCAGGGTTACGTGCAAGTTCCTTGCTCTCGTTCATATAACATACCGCTGTGTTAACTTGTGAGACTTGGATTTCCTTGAAACTGCCATTATAAATGGTTGACATCTTGACACCCGCCTACTCGAGCAGGTTGTTTGTTGCCATCCCTTGCCTGTGTGGATTGCCACATAAGCGTTATCTCTAGACTGTCTTACACTGTTCTGACCTTGAGTTTGTAACGTTGAGGGTAAAGGGTACGACATGCATGAGAGGGACTGTGCACACCACAAGGTGCCCGTTCCTGAATTAATTAAAATTGCAACAGTGGATTCTATATTTTCTGTTTAGATGCTGCATCAGAGTGAAAAATGGCCACAGTGAATACCTTGAACCATGCATATATGCTAGAATGAGGAGAAAATATAGGATGATAATAAAATAAAACTCCCTAAAGAGCATGGATTGGAATACTTTTTTTTCTGAAATGATAAAAAAAAAATTCATTTACTGTCATGTCAACTAACAATCCGTTTGTTACCTTGGGAGAAAAAATTGGGAGAAGAAACACTCCATAATCTTCTTTGACCTGCTTTAGAAAGTGTACTGAAAATGGGAAAGTAGCATGTTTGCATTGGCTTATCTACTCACATATTTTACTTTTCTATTTCTTGCCAAGCAACTGAGGAAACTGAGAAGACAAGGCTGCAAATTACAACCCCTTTCCTTGGTGCCTAGCTCAATTTAAACGATTTCTGTTCCAGAGATGAAAACGTCACTGAACAAATCATGACTTTTTGGTGAGCATCCAACCATCTAAACTGCTCCTCCAGACATGCCATTAATATACCCTCAGTGTGTACAGCTACACCTTAAAGCAACATGTCGTAACTTGGTATCACTTGATTTTCAGCATACTGGTACACCTTTAGTGCCATTGTCCAATGTACAGAGCAGTCTTCTAGACTTTCCTTGAAAAATGACACTAACGGATATCCTGTGAGACACAAAAAAGCCCTAGTTCCAGCAGTGTACTCCAAAGGTACACAGTGAAATACCAGGTGTGCTGTGGTAATGGCACCATTTTCCCTTTTCAACTCAAGTGTTCAGTTTTGAGGCAATTATTTTATGGTTTCTAAAAAAAAAACCTGTGCAGTACTCCTTCAAAAGTTAATAGCTCTCATCTTTGCCTTCCTCCGCCTTTGGTGGCATCCGTTTCTTATCAGGCCTGCCTACCCCCCACCGTGCCAGGGTGAACATGTGCTGAGTTCGAGGCAATCAGAACAAGCGCAGCATCTGTCAGCGGCGCACAATGCCCGTGCCCATCCGGCGGAGGGAGGGAGAGGCTGTTTGTGTTACTCTGCAGCCGATAAGAACTCAGCCATTTGTAAAACTCAACTGCCTACCGATACTGGGCCAGGCCTGAGGAAGTTTTCAGAGATGTGACACAGAGGCGTGTGTAGCTTCCAGAAGCCATGGAGGAACTACTGACGAGACAGGAAGGCTAAAAAGCAGTTCTTACGCTATTTAGATAACACTGTTGCAAATTTTGTAAACATGTGCGCTTACAAATGGTGTGTCGAAAATACTGTAATTTCCTGACTATTAGCCTCGGCTTAAACATTGATTTTGCAAAATGTCTTCAGCTATGAGGTTAATATAGGGGGGCAGTTAATATGGTGTTAATATAGTTTTGTTTATTTTAACTTGCATAAAACACTGTCCTGCGGCTTATCCACAATGCGGCTTATATGCGGGAAATTACTGTATAGACATACTGCATTCAGGCTCTATCAGGGTGGACTGTTTCATCTATAGATTGTCCAAAATATAGACTTATTTGGGGTGGATGGGTGACCAAGTTTGAGGACACGCTGGCTCAAAAGCAAAAAAAAAAAAAAAAAAAAACCTGAAACGGCTTGTGATTGAACTGCCACCTCATCAGATTTTTTTCTCCCCCCAATGATCACATTTCTGCTTTATAGCTTCTCTCCAAATTTCCCTGTTCATTTCCCCAGCCAAGCTCTGCTCACACATGTCACGGTTCAACCCCCCCGCAGCCACTAAATGGTAACATCAGTGCCATCGGCTGGCAGCAGAATTGCTGAGTAACTGGGTTTTTTGGAGATGCATTGCTCTGATATTGCAATAAATCAAGGCTATACCCAAGCCCTGCGGGCCTGATGGGTCATTTCACCCAGCTGAAGAATGCACAACCGGCCAGTGCTGAAACAGTAAGATGCAATTTCATCATAGCAAGTGTGTGATATGTTTGCTGCAGCTTTCATCAATATGTGACTCAGACGGCCAGAGAAACTGGTCATTTTTTTTATTTCACGTGAAATGATGTTACCTATTTCTTCACCTAAATCCATGCTGACAATTATATTTTACAGTCAATGGGCAATACCTATTTTTTTGGAATGATGTAATGATTTGACAAATTCAGCAAGTGTTTGATCTAAAACAAGATTGCTAATACACAGTCTCCAATCTATAAATGGGATTAGCAGCATTCAATCATTTCAGTAACCTGACTTTCGCCAGATCCTGTAGTTCGCTGTCTGCTTCACACAAGGATCTGGGACTTCTCGATAGGAGATGTATTTCTGAAGGCGGGTCCTTGTAAAACATCCTCGCATGTGATTCGATAAACCACTTGCCTGTTATCTTGAATGACGTGCTAGGCTTCTTCAAGCTCTTGCCAAACCCGGTCGGAAGAAGAGTAAAAACATCCTTGCCACCAATAAATGTCTTCAAAACTATTCTCTGTTAATCTTTTAAAGAATGAATACTCGATAGATTCGACAAAACGGTTGAAATAGCAGAATCAATGTCAGCACAAGACTCCTCGCTGCGTGCCGCCATTGTTATTTGAATCAAACACTCGCTTCGGCGCTCCTGATTGGTTGCTTATTTTTTGATCACTGGCCCAGGGGTTTGGGTTGCCCTCGCGTCCAGACCCTTGTGTGGAGCTCAGCCTCTGGTGGAGCATGGCGGAACTACAAGGGTCTGGCGAGAGTCAGGCTATCATTTCAGTGCTTCAAAGAAGGATTGCAATTTGACTGGATGTTGAAGTCAATATCAATAACCAAGTTGGATGTTTAATGGGGAGGTGCACACAATATTTTGTGTGGATATCTATTGTTCATTAAATTTACACAGAATGAAATTGTATTTTGGCAACACAGTGAAAAACAACACATACACATTATACAGTATATGCTTCAACAACAGCAACATTCATGAACTCAGGGAGCTGCGGTACATTGTTCTGCTATGTATGTCTCTGTTTAGGATTGTCACAGCAGAGGACACAAATGCTGTGATGCACCTTTCTGGCTAGTGGAACCTTGAAACCAGATAGCAACAGCTGGCACGATGAGTGAAAACGGGGTTGGTGGAATCATTTGAGGCCTGATTTGCCTTCCTGGTCATGAATCTGTAGTTTCTGGACTGACAGGGCCTCCCCTGCCCCCTAGACACAGCACCTTGGTCTTACTTTTTTTTTTTATTAAGTATATTTGTTTGGGCTTTTTGCCCTTATTATAACAGGATAGTGAAGAGGTAGACAGGAAACAAGTGGGAAAGAGAGATGGGTGGGATCGGTACATGACCGCAGGCCGGATTCGAACCTGGGTCCCCGTGGGCAATCGAACCCGCATATGGTATGAGCGCTGTAGCCTGCTGCGCCACAGCGCCCCCCACCTTGGTCTTACTTTTGAGGTCAAAGAAGTTGGCATCACACCAGGTGGCATTGGGTGGTCCATGCGCTCAGAGTAGGGAGGGTGGGTTACATGCTGCAGGCATAAACAGGGCCTTGTCATCACCATACTTCATGAGTGAGATGTCTTTACTGTTACACTGTTATATTGTATTTCATTTGTATGTATGGACAATAGAAGAAGTGATAAAACAAACCCCTGTGGAATGCTGATGTTCAGAGCAAGGCAGTCGGAAAAGGAGTTAATGCATGCTGGAGTCACTCACTAAGGAATTCTCTGATCCACAGGACGAGGCTGTTAATGATTTTCGGTCACACACACTCAGAAGATAGGCTGAACCATATTAAATGCAGAAGGGAAATCCATTAAAAAAAAAAACACACACACAAACACATGTGACAAAGCGTGACATTAAAAACAACAATAACGACAAAGGTCAACTGATTGTATGTTGAGATAAGACGAGCTTTGTGTTAAGTACATGAAAAGACCACAGCTCATGGCTCATCTGCTCATCCTGAACATGCTTGGTGTATCTGCTGATGGTTCTGTGGCTGCAAAACAATCATGCATGAAATTAACAGCACAGAATGCTAATTCATTTATGAAGTCAAAGACTGGTGATTGTATAGAAATCTTTTACCAATTTAATATTACAAGAAACATGCACTACAAGTAGAAGAAGAAAATATGTTATAATGTGTTATTATCTGAATTGAAAGAGAAATCATTTTCTGCATGATAAACATGCTTCAGCCTTGGACATCAGTAACAGTTGGAAGATGCCTTCCGGCCAACGTCCTTACTCTATTCCGAGATAGAATAAAACTTTGCGATACATCTCTATATATTACTATTTATTTATTTATTTATTTATTTCACTGTGAGAACATCTGGAAATTGAGTAATTGACAGGGTATCTTGTTCGCTGATCATGTTAACATAGGTGTCCAACTTTGGTCTGTCAAAAAAATAGATGTTATTTTACGAACCAGCTGGGGAATACATGGACCAATTTAGTAGATATCTAGTGCCCTTCATGCTTTTCTGACATCTACATGAATTGCCAACCAATGACTAGTCACAGCAGGTGCCAGCCTCTATCTGAAGCTCCAACTTGTAATGTCATGCTACTGTATGCTCCAGAGCCTGTTTACTGGAGTGATAGACATGGAGCCCATTCACATTGAGTTGTCTGTTTGAGCCAGAAAAGGGGGAGGAATCAAATAGAGTAAGAACTAAGTCCGTCAAAGATTTTAACTAAATGTTTTTGGGAGTCAAGTATCGTTATTTTGTACATTTTCTCAATCATAGCACATCACCATAAACACAACTTTAGCATTGGATGCTCACTCCAAACAGTATAGAGTAACTCTTGTGCATGTAACCCATAACAATGTAAGGTCTAGAACTAGATGCACCACATAGCGGTACACAATATGACTGCCGCTCAGTTTTGCACATTCTCTCCACAAAAATAAATTATGCTTGTATCTCCTATTTGTGCAATTCATCTCTCCTACTCTTGCAGCTCATATATAAATAAAGTAAATATAGTATATAAATGAGTGTGTGCATGTGAGTTTGCCTTTGAGAGAGTGTGTGTGTGTGTGTGTGTGTGTGTGTGTGTGTGCGTGTCATTTTTAACCAGCATCCCTTCGCTCAATAGCACCATCTGCCAGAGGTGGGACCAAGTCACTGTTTGGCAAGTCCCAAGTAAGTCAGTCTTAGCAGTCAAGTTCAAGTCGAATCTCATGCAAGTAAAGACAGAGATGGGCAAGTCGAGTCCGAGTCCAAGTCGCATCAAAGCCAAGTCGAGTCCAAGTCCAAGTCCCAATCTACTTTGAGTCCTAAACAAGTCATCATTTAATCTTCACTTAATGACATTCTTAGATTACTGATCATTTTAACACTAGTGCAGTGCCCGTACAAACAATGTTTTCCAAGAAACGTGTTGCCCAATGACGTTGATGCAGGTAGATCACGTTAGATTGATGGGCGATGATGTAGAATCAGGCCAGTGCAGTTACTAGCGGTTTTTACTGACTTTTGGCGGCTGCAGCCACCATTTAAGTTTTGGCTGAGCTGGCTAGCCAGCCAACAACTTCATCAGCCAGCCGTTATTCTCAAAACAAATGGCTTATGATTCTAGTCAGGGAGTCAGAGGTAGTGATGACGCTTAGCAGGGAGAGGGATAGATTTACAGCGGAACACATGAGGTGTCTATGGCAACACTAGGCTATAGCAACATAACTAAGGTATGGTGCATTTAACTCACACCTCTGCAGGGATGGTCTGTGACCACCAGGACCCATTTGTCGTTTGTGTGTGTGTGTGTCCAATGTACAGAATTTATTACCTCCACCAAGGAGGTTATGTTTTCATCGGGGCTTGTTTATTTGTTTGTCTGTCTGTCTGTCTGTTTTTTTGTCCGTCTGTCAAAAAGCAATGGCTGGATTTCGCTGAAATTTTCAGGGAAGGTCAGAAATGACCCAAGGAAGAAACAATTACATTTTGGGAGTGATCCGTATCACCATCAGGATTCAAGGGGCCGGTTTCCCGCAGCCTTCTTAACGCTACGTAGTTCGTAACCTCTATCTTAAGCTCTACCCTTAAGTACCTCACGCATTTCCCGAAACCTTCTTTGCTACGAATGTCTTTCGCACATCGTTCGTTGATCTGAGATTTACCAAATAGATCTAATGAGAATTGCTTGAGTTTACAAAGAGACCTCTCTGGTGCCTCAGCCTGAGTAAAGAATGAGACATATAAATGAGACAAAACTGAGCATTATTTAAAACATAGTTGAGATCTCATTAGTAGATTAAAGGGAGTCTACAATGAGCCTAACACGAGATTTAGCAAGGAGACTTAAATGAGAATTTCTTGAGTTTACAAGGAGAGCTCGCTGGTGACTCAGCCTGAGTAAAATATGAGACATACAACATGGACAAAACTGAGCATTATTTGAGACCTAATTGAGATCTCATTTATAAATCAAAGGGAGTCTACACTGAGATAACATAACTCTTTGGCTCCCGAGACAAACCTGAGAAGCGTGAGACAAAGGCAATAATTATTTTTTTGTATCACTGTGATCTCATTATTGTCTAGGAGAAACAAATGAGAAACAAAAGAGATCTCATTCTAAGAATTTCTTTCCTCTGGGGGAAGCAACAGAAACGTTGACTTACCAAAGATGTTTTCTCTTTCGGGTGAATCGAATCCCACCTCCACACTATTGGCACATGCTGTCGCCAGTGGTCGGGCTCCCATTATCTCCTCCATTTTCTCAAAAAATTGTAAAGTGGTAGGAGCAGCGCCACTTCGGTTGGCTTGGTTCTTCGCTTTATAGTAACTACTATTCATAGCTTTCCATTTATTTTTTATTTGATCCACGGACCGTTCCACCCCACATTCCCCCATTCTCTTGGCTACGTTGGCAAATATTTGGTTGTTTCGACTTTTTCTTAAATCTAAATGTTGCATAATTTGAACATCTTTTAGGACGTCGAGGAGGACGGCGGTTTCAGACGGTGACCACTTGCAGGCAGTCATTGCTCTGTGTCTGGCAAGATGGCGTAATGACGTGAATGACCGTGGCGCTCTACGCATGCTCAGAAGGAATTAGTAGCGTAGAACGATCCGATCCAGAGTATACATGACAACTATTTCACTACCTGACGGGTCCGTTCCACCTCTTTCAATCCGATCTAAATTTCAATCAGATTGACGATTTTCATTCCGATTGTCTTGTTTACATGAAGGAATTTCAACCTGATTGGGCCTGAATCAGATTAGAAAGGGTGCATGTAAACGTAGCTATTGATGGTAGCAAAAGTCGTGCCCGGATGCGATGCAAGATCCAAGAGGAAAAAAAAAAATGCACTCTGTGGTCGAGAAATACAACAGCATGACTCATCCTGCGGAAAACTTAGAGCTGAACACCATTCTTGCTGACAACGTTGTTTGGCCATGGCAGCTTACACAGGGTGGTCTGTGCAGAAGTCCATTTATACTAAATAAGTCTCACAATAACAGTTTTTCATGGTTCGGTGTTTAGAAACCATTACATACTTATCTGAAAACCACTGTAATGTTTCATCTGTGTATTTCGGAATCGGTGGATCTTCGGACAAAGAGGAAGGCATTTGACGTTGACAACGCAGTAAGGAGACTAGAGGAGGAGAAGGCCATTATCATTTCTGAGATGAAAAAGCACTGGACCTCTCTTTGCAAGCACGCAGACACTCTCAAAGAGATGTCATAACAGCTTAGCCGTGAACCATCAAGTATGTACTCTTTTTTCCAAGTTAGAATTGGCATACATTAGATTGACTGTAGTTTCTTAAAATTTCTTAAAGCTTGGTTTTTCTATTGTTTGTAAGGTGAGGTGTGGGGCCTCAACAAAGAGGCCATCCAAGGCCTACAAAGCTTGACACTGAGGAGGAGCAAGGAAAGCCGCAGCATGGTCAAGCATGCCAAGAGTCATGTCAGAGGCATGTCAGAGTTCTAACTGGAACAGGGCTATAACTGGAGAGTGATTCGGAAGACTCAGCACAGACTCTGAACTTTCAGAATAAGCTTTCAACGTTAACGTTTTCCTAGCGTAACCAGTGACTCAGCAGCATCATGGGCAGGGAGTGCAACGCGCTAGCGCGTGAGCTAAAACCCTAACGCAGCTGTTTGCCTTTCGGGAGGGAAGCTTACCAACGTTCTACTCGCATAGCTAAGCTAGCTAGCATCCGTTACACTCACCCCCCTAAACATCACTTCGATCCGGGTTTCAATCGCTAACAAGCTTTTGTCTGATGATCAGCATACAATTGGAGAGAAAGAGAGATGCCGCATACTCCGAGTTATAAGTAAGTTGTTTTTTTTAATGATAAAGCGGTAACGTTTCGGCCTATGTATGCGATCTGAAGAAGGCCATAGACTGAAACGTTACCACTTTATCATTAAAAACACTTACACTTACTCACTTACAAACGAAGTTTGCGGCATCTCTCTCTCCATAAGCTTTTGGCATAGTTACCTGCACCTTGACTTAAGTGTGCGTTTGCACCTGTCCTTCCAAGATCAGCATACAATTGGCCACGCTCCCATGGGCTAGGAAGTATCATATTAAGTCTCGATCATGCTCATGAAAAGGCAAACTGACCGATTGAGGAGTTTTGTAAAATGCACACGCTAAAACTGTAGGGGAAGCTCTGCAGAGAAATATGCAAGCATTTAAAAAGTGAAAAAGAAAAGTGAAACCGGCGATGAAATCGCTGATCCTGCATAGTTTCCCTTTAATTGAAGCTAACTGCCTATGGCAAGTTCCATTGTAAGTTAGGAAAGATCTACTGTAAGTGTGCCATCTTCACCTACCGAAGGTCACAGTATCTATTAGACGGCAGTGGACAAAACTGTTTAGCAAAAAAAAAAAAAAACAGTTGCATTTCCATCATCACCCCCGCGGGTGTTTAACAGGTGTGATAATTGAAAATCCCCATGTTATTTTCCCATGGAAAAAATCTCAAGATACCGGATCTCTTTATTTGGGCAAAGATGGTAGCTTTTTTTGTAGGCAAACTTCAGAGGTCTATGCGATTGCTATCAGTTGCTTGATTAATACACCTGTGGAAAGGGACCAGATGAATTGATGATGTTCCAAAAATAATCTTGCCGCTCTTCTACATTTATTAATTGTAATATGTGACTCTTCAAAGCGAAATCAGTCGCTTTGCTCACAACGTTATTTTGAGAAAAAACACAATAAACAAACTTCCCGGTTAAAATTTTGAATTTCACATTTTCGCATAATGCGACAATACAGTCTACAGTTTCATATCGTGAACTAATTGCACGGAAAAAAATATGTCTCTGTTAAACCCAGCGAAGATTCAACATATTTGCAATAATTCCCGTTGTCCACGCTGCTAACAAAAAAGTGATTTTCTCCTTCTGGCATATTGTGACAGGAGAACCATGTCAACTTTGGATGCGTTTATCTTAGCGATAGTTTGTGTAATACCCTTGATTTCCATATCGTTGGAAAGCTTAGTTTATGGCCGTTCACGTGAGCACAATAACTTAATTTGGTCAATTTTACCGAAACGACTGGTTTCGCTTTGCAGGGTCACAAATGAAAAATAACACAAGGCATGTGAACCTTCGAGGAATTGAATAAAACACATCAATAGACCTCTGAAGTTTGCCTAGAAAACAGCCACCATCTTTGCTTAAAGAAGGAGATCCGGTATCTTGATTTTTTACTATGGGAAAATAACATGGATATCTTGAATTTTCGCAACTGTTAAACTCTCACGGGGACGAAGGAATTGGAAATGCAGACGTTTTGCGCTATACAGTTTTGTCCTCTGCCTTCAAGTGGATACTGTGATCTTCAGTAGGTGAAGATGGCACACTTTGATCTTTGCTACCCCAGAGCTAACTTACAATGCAACTGGCCATAGGCAGTTAGCTTCAATTAACACCCTAAACTCCTTACTGTATATGGGCAAAGATGGCAGCTTTGGATCCTATTTGTACACGAACTTCAGGGGTCTATGGAATACTGGAAATGTGTCACTGCTTTCATTAAGTAACCCCAGCGCCACCTGATCATGGTTAGCTATAGCAGAATTTGGTTTAGCTGGCCGGCAAATGTGTTGTCAACGTAAAGCGTACGTACGTAGCAACCGGCCAGCAGCAGCAGAATAAATAACAAAGTAAATTTTCTCCCGACTGGAATGCTCAAAAATTGACTTGAAAGGTCAGAAGGGTTTGCGGTTCATGAAACTGTGCCCAAAATTCACATTCCTAACTCTATATAATAGAAGAGATCTTGGCATGTGTGGTGAAATTCTGATCTATGCCCATAGACTTCAATGGAACAGTCGCTGCCTCTGCTCTGCATAAAGGGGGGTTTTGACACCCCCTCTTGCGATTCGGGTTCCAGGAAGTACCTTCTCATGAGGTATCTTGGCTTCGCCCTTAAAGCAATAGTTCGGAATTTTGGACATTGGACCTCATTTCCAACTTAGTCGGGGTGATATAGGTCGGTGAAGACCATTTTCAGTGAATTTCTGCCCTTCCTTGATAACGCAAGTCAACGGTAACATCCAGCCTGCCACTGAAAACACTCCACAGAACACCCGAAACAAATAAATTATAACGTCCGACTATCGATGCACATGCCTGTGTTGATAGAACAATGTTAGAAATAAAACTAACCTTGCATCGCATTGCAATTTCCTACTTTGTTCCCTGTATGGCAGTGGCGGATTGATATTGAGAAACTAGTCCCTCAAAATGTAATAAATCATTGAGTTGCAAGGTTAGTTTTATTTCTAAAATTATTCTATCAACACGGACATGTATATCGATAGTCTGACGTTTTAATTGACTTGTCTCGGGTGTGCTGTAGGGTGAGTAAGACTGTTGTTGATGTCAGACTGATGTTACCGTTGAAATGCTTTAGCTCAGAACTAGTGTTAGCAAAGGGGAACGCTGCAACTGAAGGAAGGGGTTAAACGCAATGAAAACGGTCTCCACCGACCTATATCACCTCGGTAAAGTTGGAAATGAGGTCCTATGTCCAAAATTCTGAACTATTCCTTTAACTTTGCCGCTTTCTGTGAAGAAAATTCTGAAAGGCAAGACAACTGTGGCAAATGCCTTTGGACCTAAACTGGCAGTGAAGTGCTAGAGCCACTGCAATGAGGCGACTCCACCACACATAAGAACCAACGTACAACATGCCTTTCATATAGGGATTTATCGGTCCTTCCTTCCTTCCTTCCTCGATCCTTGTTCACCGGAAATCGATCGCAGTCGATGGCACGAGGACATCTCATTCATATAATTGCAACCAGAGGAGGCAAGACTGAGGACAGAGGAGGGGAGTGGAAATCCCAATACAAGAGGAAACACAAGACCATCCCACACGGAGATGGGCGTTCTGTGGCTACGCATGGATGATGTATCCTGTATAACGTGTAAATATAGAAATATTGTCTGTTATTTATGGCGTGTGAAGTTGATGCGTAAAGCTATAGTGGGATTATGTTAAGGGCTCGAAGAAATAAATAAATGAAAACATAAATGTAGCCTGACGAACAATAAGTTCATTATTTGAACGTCCTTATCAACATTTGGCATAGAAACATTTTGTGTATCTACACAAAGGCTCTGCCCTTACACTGACGTCGCACGTTTTCAAAATGGTGTGTACGCAGTCGAGGACGTCTCATTTGTGCAGTTCATCGGGCTTCGTTCCTCCATCCTCCGCTCGTTCCTTCATCGTTTCCTTCACAAAATTCATTAGTAGGAGGGGCTATGACCGGGGGAAGGATCGAGGAAGGATGGAAGGACCGATAAATCCCTATATGAGAGGCACCCAATGTTTTCACACGCTATGTTTTTCTTGCACGGTGGTTCCGAACTTCTAAATAAAGTCCAAGGCCAAGCTTGTACAGACACATGCAAGCTAGAGTGTGGATCGGGCCGAATTTTTCTGTCCGCGACCGACCCGAGCCCGACAGCGCATTGACCGAATCCGACCCGAACCCGACAGGCATTAAGATATTTGTGTCCGAGTCCGACCGGGCCCGACACAGTTCAAATAACACTATTTTCATAGGCATACTAATGACACACGTGGATATTGCTTGTGTGGAAAGTCCGATTGTATCAATCAATTTAAAGGCATTCAGAAACGTCGGCACAGATAAGCGGAGCCATGAGCGCACACACACACGGAGCAAGAAGTGCACGCGCCGGGCAGTTATGTAGGCTATGTCTACATGCTATGACTTTACTCTCTCATTTTTGATGGTCTTAAACTAGAGGCTATACTTCTGTTTGCAATCTTCCATCTTATCACGGCTCACAACTGCACTTAGCCGACTGTAGACCTACGTGTTTCGTTGTCGCATGCAATAGAAAAATCTCACGCACAGGAGGAAATATGTTATGCTGTTAGGATCAGGAATCAGGACAATCAGGATATTCTATTACAAACCTATCACAAAAACGAACTTCAAGTGAAATAAGTTGTTTTTCATTTTACATTTCAAATGTCTTATGGCGCTGATGTGTCCGAGTCCGACCCGAGCCCGAATATAATTTCTACATATTTGTCCGACTCAGACCGAACCCGTCGGGTTCCGACGGGTCCCGTCGGGCTTCGGTCGGGTTTCCATGCTCTAATGCAAGCACATACACACAGACAGAGGTGGAAAGGTCCAGCTTGAAGCCCCGTTCACACATACACAGGAAATAGGAAAGATTTAGGAAAACTCTTGTTTCGTGTATGGATGTTAACTGAAGAAAACTAAGAAAAACAGAGTTTAAGGCAATCAACACGGCTAAAGTGCCTTTCTAGGCAGCCAACGTCACAGTATGTGGCAGTACTTGCATCTGCGCAATAAGTGCAACCATATTTACATTTTCATTTGGCTATGGTGATCATGGATGCATTCAGTAGCAGTCGCAAAATCTTTTTTGTTTTTTTTGCATTTGTAAATACAGTTAAATTGAAACAGATGAAGTGATTTGTTGATATTGTTGCTATTTTCGGGATTCTCATTGACTAACATGGGCTCGAGTTTCTTGTTTCACAAGTACCTACAGGTTTGGTATGTTCTTGATGGCACATACACGGGTTAGTGTCAACGAAAGCCTTTCTGAAAACTGACAAGTGTGCACAATGTTAGTTTTGAAAATGGAGGGAAGGAAATATTGTTTATCAAAATACCTGTGTATGTGTGAACGTAGCCTCAGAGAGTAAAAATCCAATCATGTATTGTTTCTACCTGTGCACGTCACACAGGTGATCTCACTAATTAGCTGCTCTACCTATCTGAAGAGTTGTGCTATTTAGAATCAGCTGGTTTAAATGAACGGTTGGCACAGACATGTGGTAGGACTTTTATGGCTCCTTTCTTCTGCTGAGCTAGCCCTACTCTGCTCAGTTCGATATAGCGTGACACCACACAGCACCAGCACCATTCCTTTTCCATACCAGAGAATGTCTAATAAGGAGAGAACTGCCACTCTAAATACTTCTGGATGGTACTGCAACAAGGGGGTGATCGCGAGTGAGTGAAGAATGAATGGAGTTGTACCCCTAAAATCTACTAATTTGTGAGGCTCTGAGTATAGATCTATCGGACATCTTTGTGACATCGGTGCGTCAATGTGTGCAGGCCTTTTGTGCTGTGACTAGGGATGTAACGGTATGAAAATTTAACCCCACGGTTATAGTGACCAAAATTATCACGGTTTTCGGTATTATCCCGGTATTTTAAAAATTGTGTGTACAATATGTTAAGAAAGCGCTGATGGGTGTAGACAAGCTGAAATATTTTAGTTTAAAAAAGTGTTTCTTACATTCAAAATATAGGCAAACCCTTATTGCCTTCAGCAGGATACCGATCATTCACAGCAGTGGCAATCCTAGTCTCTGCTCAACCCTCCACACACACAGAAAATGGCTTGTCTTGTTTCTATTGCATATTTTTAATTCATAAACTTTATACATTTTGCTAATAGTTAGGAATATGTTAGGATCTGCATAATTACTTACAGCTAAAAATATTCAGTAATTTGAATACTTCATATTGATTTTTAAACTATTACACTTGTCTTTAATGACATTACAGACCTGCGTGAAGCTGGCCCCCCATGTTATTCAAAAATGATTAAAAACACTGCTATTCGTTTGTGCTACGTTTGTGCCGGTTTGTGCCGTAAAAATTATCGTTTGTGCCGTTAAGGGTTTTTAAGTAATTCAACTTTACATTTTCTGGCCAGTGACGTCACTCAGCCCTCCATACATGTCCAAATTTCCCCAAAATGGTCTCCATCGTTTGTGCTGGTTTGTGCCGTTAAAAGTAACATTTGTGTCACTATGTTTTTTAAGCTATTCCACTTAATTTGTTACACGCGTGACGTCACCCAGCCCCCCATCAATGTCCAAATCTTCCAAAAATGGTCTCAATCGTTTGTGCTACATGTGTGCTGATTTGTGCCGTTAAAAGAAACATTTGTGCTACTATGTTTTCCACGTTATTATGGTTTATTTATTACTCGCGTGACGTCACCAGCCCCCCATCAATGTCCAAAACTCCCAAAAATGGTCTAAATCGTTTGTGCTGATTTGTGCCGTAAAAAAAACATTTGTTCAGCTATACTTTTTAAGTAATCCCAGCTAACAATTTCTGGTTAGGAGAACGTTTTTAGAACGTTTTTTTCCTGGTTAGGTAAACGTTGCCTGAAAGTTGCCACAAGGTTCCCCAGGAAAGTTTTCTTGACGAAAATACTACGTTTTTTTCTGGTTGTTTATTTTGGTTAGCAGAACGTTCTCCTACCCTTTAGGGAACTTTACTATATTTGGTTGCATTAACGTTCCCCTAACCTCCCAGCAACAAAGTGTAAAGGGGGAAAAAATATGTAGAATTCTCGTGACATCCTTGCATTGCTCGCTGCACACTCGCCGTCTGCGACGACAGCCTATCTGTAACCTGGGAGAGCGAACGTCTCTGATGGCTAAGGCAATGACTATCTATAGTATATGAATCTTCACTTACCATTAGCTGCATGCTGAACTGCGACGAATACGGCCCGTTAATATGTCTATGTGTCAGCTAAGTATTTAAATGCGGTTAGGTCTAATACTTTCTTGTCTACGGTGTCTTTTCCTATAATAAACGATTAGTCAGATCAAAACATAAGCAGAGCAGGCGCTAGCCTAACACACGGTTTCAACATTCAAACTGGCTGTTTTTATTGCATCGTATGCCATTAAAAGTCCTCGGTTCAGAATTATGATGGATTTTGGTTTATTTTGTTTTAAATTGGGACTGGGAATTGTGGGATAGGCTGAGTGAACAGCGCAGTAACATAGGCTATAACTTGGACTACGTGTTAATATAAAACAATTCTCCCCCGGGAACATTGTGCTGTTTAAGATGCAGTCTCAACGTTTGAGAAATAATTCATTGGAGTCCTCATCATCATATTTTCATAACAAATAAAGCTTTAAAAACATGAATGCATTTCAGGTGCCACTCTAATCGATTATGGATTAATCCAAAACTATTCGTCAGATTAGTTAGCATGAAATCGTTGTGTGCCTGCCTGGGACTATGGCTAGCTAGCTCTTCCACCCGGTTTACCCTGTACAGTGTTTTTTAAAAGCCTGTTGGACTTAATGGAACAAGTGCATGGAGAACGATGTGAAGAATGTGATCGATACCATACAGCCAGCCTACGTGAGTAACTTTATCTCTGTGTTATCCAAATGTCTTAAAGTTAGCGAGGTTGAGTCTGCTAAAACACCAACACCCCAGAACTCACGGACCCGAGATGAAAGTTTCTCAACCTAGCTTCTCGCGCTGCCCCTTTAGCTGACGGGCTGGCTTTTGGTCGGCCGAATATCAATCCAACAGAGGGGGGGAGAATAGAATAGGGCTATATGTCGATTTTGCAACAAATTATTCCGACTTTGCAGTGTGGCTGCTGGCCGTGTTCAATTGGAAACTCATAGAAACTCCGGGGCGATTTTCATCAATCAACCCCACGCACATAACCAGAGAATACCGATATGGTTATACAAATAAGATACCTAAAAACAACTAAGTAGCAACGTTGTGTGAAAAGAGAAATGCAACCAGAATATAACGTTTTTTTCTTTAGTTGTAATAACGTTCGGGAAACTTTGATAACCTGGAGCTAACGTTCTCTCCAGGGTATTAGAAGGTTACTGATAAACTAACCACAGGAGAACCAGCGGCTAACGTTATTTGCTTGCTGGGATTCAACCAGAATATAACGTTTTTTTCTTTAGTTGTAAAAACGTTAGGGGAACGTTATTTGTTTTGACAACCTGGAGATAACGTTCTCTAAACGTTATTAGTAGGTTGCTGAAAAACGAACCATAGGGGAACCAAAAGCTAACGTTAGTGAAAGTTAGCAGAACGTTAATTGTTTGCTGGGATCACGCTTTGTTACAGGCGTGACGTCATTCAGTCCCATTCAGCGTCCAAATCTCCTGAAAATAGTTGCGCTCGTTTGTGCTACGTGCGTGCTGATCTATTTCATTAAATGTTTGTGTTGCCTATGTAGAGGTTAGCCAGGGGGCTTGTCCAGCAGTTTTAGCTTATGCTAGACATCACCCAGCCCCATCAATGTCCTTATCGATTTACGGTGCTACCCCCTTTACTTGGCTGTTTCTGCTGCCCAGAATTTTATACACCAGTTGCTGGTGCGTAACGTCAGAATTGCTATCGCTACTGTGGATTACTGCTACCTGAACTCTGTGAGCTAACTGTGGCTACTTGTGGACTCTATCGCTACTGTGGATTACTGCTACTTGTGGACTCTATCGCTACTGTGGATTACTGCTACCTGAACTCTGTGAGCTAACTGTGGCTACTTGTGGACTGGTATCCGCCGTTCATTCCGACATACCAGCACTCCGACATTGACGTCCAATTGTCGTAGTGGAGGCATGTCTCCTTATGGGAAAAAGTCCCACCACTCCGACATTTTTTTTTTTCATGGTCGCAGTGGCGGTATTTCACTTTTTTTTTAAACAACGTGCCATTCCGACATGAGGTAATTAATAGGCTATTAATGTTACAGTTATTATTTTGCTGTCACTTCGTCTTTTTTATGGCCTAGAAGGTTGTATTTGGTATCTGTGGATAGCTCTAGCTCTCCTCTTTTATCTGACATGCAAGTCATATATTTTTGACCAGGCGTTTCACGAGTAAATCAAACGAAAGTAGCGAGTCGAAGCTATATGACATTCTTATTTGTTTGTCACTTCGTCTGTTTTTATAACACAAAAGGATCGATGTGTTTGGTATCAACGGAGAGCTCTGTTTCTCCTCTTTCATTTGATATGCTTGTCATGTCTGTGCGATGCCTGGTCCCGGAGTAATCCAAGCGAGAGCAGTGGCTGTGTGCGTGAACGCAGAGCAATATAGACTGTAAATATGATATACTTTGATTTAAATTCATGATTTTATTTTATACTTTATACTTGATCGTACAGACACGTGTCTAGTCTCGTTGGAAAGCCCCGGTTCTGCTCTTTCATGCAATATAGGTCTCATCTCGCTGTGACTAATAATCACGGAGCAATGTAACAGAGAAGAATGGGTGTGTTTTTTGACGCACTTTGCATTCGTCGGGCTCATAGGGTCCGTTAAATTGACTTGGAAAAAAATAGGATTTGTAAACTGTCGGAATGGGGGTACTAAAATGTGTCGGATTGGCAGCATGTCTAAATAGCAGCATGTCGAAATAGAGGCATGTCTAAATGGAAGCATGTCGTAGTGGCAGCATGTAACCTTGTGGACTCTATCGCTACTGTGGATTACCTGAACGCGACATCAAACGCGGAGGGAATCTTATAATGTGACATGCTTCACGACTTGCGATTTGTCGTTCACAACGTTCTAAAACAGCCCGACCAAAAGACTGGCTTGTCAGAAATTTGACGGGAGTCGTAATGACGCGACCGATGCTTTCGGTGTATGTGGCCACTCTCCCGACCAAGACGTGGAGAGGTTTTCATGGTTCTTAAATCGTATAGTGTGACATGGTAGATCGTAAACGACAACTGTGAGCGACAAAAACATTGTAGCCTGTCTGACCCTGCCATTAGTGAAATCCCTGAGGAGACAGGTGGTTGGAAGGTTGTAGACCAACACTTGGTGGTTGTGTGACTCAGGAACCTCCTGTTCCAAGTAGTTGCTTGGAGCTGATAACTTGTGGTTGTAGAACCAAGTGCCATACACATGCCTGCACTTGCCTTAAGAATGGACAGCCTTGCACACCTGCATGCGGTTGTGATGCTGATGGATGTCTCAACAATGTAGGGATGGAACATGATCAGGACGAGGCAGCCTTTTTGTAATACAGCAAAATTGCACATTGCAAAACATTGCATATTACAAAAACATTCAGACAGTCTGAATTGACATTTGAATTGACATTGACATTTTGCCTTGAAATAAAGAAGCATTCTAGTTATTCATTAGCAATATATTCTCTAGAGAACGTTTTGTGTTATTCATAGCATAAAGGAGTAATGGCCATATCAAGTCTATATATCCAAATTATTTATCAATAAAAATAAATATTTATCAAAAAAATCTTTCAAACTTTTCAAAAAAGAATGCCATGAAAATAAAGCCCCCAAAAAGACTAACCATAAAATCTATTGTTTTTGACCTTTTGACCTTCAAATTTGACATTGAATTATAAATATGATTTTGGCAACCACTGGACTCTGGAACCTCAGACCCTACTAATAACTTCTAGCATGGTTGCCAACTTTTTAAAAAGGATGTCAAGAAAATAGAGCCCCCCAAAAAAGACGAATCATGAAATCTATTGTTTTCGACCTTTTGACCTTCAAATTTGACCTTAAATTATAAATATGATTTTGGCAACCACTGGATTCTGGAACCTCAGACCCTACTAATAACTTCTAGCATGGTTGCCAACTTTTAACAAAAAATGCCATCAAAAGTTTTTTTTAGGGTCTTGGCCTGCCGACTATCTGTGGGCTAGCTGTGGCAACTGGGACTCCCCGAACTAACAGGCCTGTGTGTGTGCGTGTGTGCGTGTGCGTGTGCGTGTGCGTGTGCGTGTGTGTGTGTGTGCGCGGGCATAGTTAGCCCCAGGCCGGGGTTAATGGCCAGTCCCTTCCCCTAGCACTACTCCGCCATAGAGAGGGCTGTTTTAGGTGGGTTGTGTGTGGATGAATGCAGGGTGGGTGCATTCGGGAGGTTGGGTTGTGTGTGTCAACTTTAAATAAATTGTAAACGTGACTCCCTGTCTGTGTGTGATTTGACTCCTCTTCCGACCACGAAACAAATATGACAATATTCTCTAAAATAAGCAAAAGTTTTTGTTTGGCCTATGCATCAAAATGACAGAGCGTTGCGCACTGCCCGCACACAAGCAGCATTTAGGCAGCTACTTGAAGTCGTCTCCAAGGCCACCAGTTAATTCTGGTTACAGCAATTCTGACGTTACGCACCAGCAACTGGTGTATATAATTCTGGGCAGCAGAAACAGCCAAGTAAAGAGGGTAGCACCGTAAATCGATAAGGACATTGATGGGGCTGGGTGATGTCTAGCATAAGCTAAAACTGCTGGACAAGCCCCCTGGCTAACCTCTACATAGTAGGCAACACAAACATTTAATGAAATAGATCAGCACGCACGTAGCACAAACGAGCGTAACTATTTTCAGGAGATTTGGACGCTGAATGGGACTGAATGACGTCACGCCTGTAACAAAGCGTGATTACTTAAAAAGCATAGCTGAACAAATGTTTTGTTTTACGGCACAAATCAGCGCAAACGTAGCACAAACGATTGAGACCATTTTTGGGAGTTTTGGACATTGATGGGGGGCTGGTGACGTCACGCGAGTAATAAATAAACCATAATAACGTGGAAAACATAGTAGCACAAATGTTTCTTTTAACGGCACAAATCAGCACACATGTAGCACAAACGATTGAGACCATTTTTGGAAGATTTGGACATTGATGGGGGGCTGGGTGACGTCACGCGTGTAACAAATTAAGTGGAATAGCTTAAAAAAAACATAGCAACACAAATGTTACTTTTAACGGCACAAACCAGCACAAACGTAGCACAAACGATTGAGACCATTTTGGGGAAATTTGGACATGTATGGGGGGCTGAGTGACGTCACTGGCCAGAAAATGTAAAGTTGAATTACTTAAAAACCCTTAACGGCACAAACTATAATTTTTACGGCACAAACGTAGCACAAACGAATAACAGTGTTTTTAATCATTTTTGAATAACATGGGGGGCCAGCTTCACGCAGGTACATTACAGGGGTGTTGTGTAGGTCTAATTGAGAGCCTGTCACTTTAAGAGATATGTGAAGTAGCCTAATTATATTAACCTTCATTCTTGAGGAAAGTAGTCACGCATAGTTCAAGGATATCCGTTTTCATTGAATAAAATGAATGTTCAAAAAATTAACAAGTCAAAGAAAATATTGCTGGGATCATAGAAAAGATAAGTGTCTTGCAATGTTAACTTCTATGATTTTGGTGAGCACTAGGCTACTGTACATTAGCCTAATGATAGACATGACGCGTGAGCTAACGGGATAGTTACCTTGATGGAAAAGATTGCCAATAGGTAGGCCTGTCACGATAACAAATTTTGCTGGACGATAAATTGTCCCAGAAATTATTGCGATAAACGATAATATTGCCGTTCTGAGATCATTTTTATCTAATATAATGATAATGGCATAATAATGCAGGTACACCTTTTCAAAGATCAATAACTTGTATTTCTAAAGAATAAGGAACTGGAATGGGAAGACATTTTTAAATATCCACAATAAATGAACAAAACAACCAAAAACAATAAATACAATGGACTCTCAGTCTCTACTAAGACTCTGTTTAAGGGCCAGCAAATTAAAACGTGACATGCAACAGGGGGCGTGTAGAGTGACAGTTGCTAAGCCTTATGCACGGAACTAAATGTCATCATAGCTGATCAATTAGGCCTACGCAGTCAGCTAAACATTTGAAACTTGCGCAAAACGGCATGAACCCAGCATCTGCACGTCACATAAAATACAAATTGAAGCAATACGTTGGTCATCGGATAATCCTACTGCAAAGCCTTTTCATAGGTATGCTACTACGTTTATGACATATAACGTTGATTACGAACACATTTCACCACAGCTGACAATTAGCTTACGACATTTTAACCGGAGCTGCCGGCTGTTTTGGCTGATTCTTGAGCTCTCAGCGGAGTGCAGACTTTCGCGGAGTGTGTCTTTATCAGATGATGAAAAAACGTAGCTTATAAGCATGATTTTCTGAACTGCATTATCACTATTTTTACCCCCATACCTGTCAAGCTACAACAGAAAGCCTCTTCAGTGTGCTTAGGCCAATCGCCAAAGCCTCGTCTAGCCTGTTAATCAAATGAATGTAAGAAAGTAAAGTTGTCCGTCATGTTATTGAAAGATACATGTCTGACAACTGACTGACATGAGGGTTCACTCCTCGTTAGGCTGCGCTAAAGGAAGCACCGTGGTTATCCTCTCTTTCGTAGAGAGAGAGAGAGAGAGAGAGAGAGAGAGAAGAAGAAGAAAAACAATCAAGCATGAAAATGGAAATTATCGCGGCCGGAAAAGTTATCGAGCTCATTTTTTTTTATCGTGCGATTTATTGATTTATTGAATATCGCGACAGGCCTACCAATAGGCTGTATAGCTTTTTTCGGAAATTGAATTAAACACTACAGTAGGCCTAAATGAACTAAATTCCAGCCTACTGTAGGTAGGTTACCGTGGCATTGTGCTCACTTTTTCCTTGGTTGGAAATGTTGGCTGCTTATAGCTTAACTTATGATTTGGAGTTTGGTATATCTGTTATATCCAATGAGTGACACCCAGCGCTCAACATAAAACTTTACGGCATTCTCCTGATAACGTTAGTGGAATAGCCTAGATTTAATGTGAACGTGTAGGCCTACATAAAAAGACGCAGAGTGGCTACATGATACAGCGCACGTTTTGGGGTGAAAATGTTGCGCCCTTTAAAAGCAGGTGTAGCCTTATCCGAATCATGGTTAAATCCATCAATTAAAAAACAGAATTAGTAAGGTAAAGTTTTGTTTCATAGTAGCCTTCCAGCTTGTGTCAAAAGCAGGCTCGGATGAAGCTGGGAGGAATTAAACACGCGGTTACCACACCGTAGTATCAACCGTGATAATAACGATATTCGAAATGAACGCGGTAATTGTTATCATCAACATTTTTATCATGGTTTACCGTCACACCGGTAATCGTTACATCCCTAGCTGTGACAGAGGCCTTAATGTTGCTAGAACTAAAACTAAACAATTGCCTTCGTAGGATGGAGCTTCAGGCCACCTGCGGAGTTGCTGACACACCTGAAGAACTGCTTCCACATGCCCAGGGCCCTCTCCACAACAAAGCGTGTGAGCGTTGTTGTACTGCACCTCTGCCTCGCTGTTGACCTCCTGGATGGGGGTCCGCAAGAAGAGGCACACAGGTTAGCCACTGTCTCCAAGGAGCCAGCAGCCCCCAAAGCCACATCCTCTGCCACCTGGCAGAGTGCTGAGTTGGCCCACACGAAAGAATCATGTGTGCTCCTTTGCCACAATGTCCAGGAACACTCCACGGGGGTTACACACCACCTGGACGTTGAGGGTTTGGATAGCCCTTGCGGCAGATGTTCACCGGTTCATTGTCACTTGATCCAACAGGTGACAACAGTCAAAGCATAGTGCAACAGGTGAAGGAGTGGGTGAGTGAAGGGATCACTCAGGGTCTGTGTCTGGGAAAAGATGGAAAAAACATGTACTGTTACTTCATGCAGTATTTCAATGGCCTACATCACACATTTTGTTGAAGTAAACTGAGGTTACTATCAGTTTTATCCTAAGCAACTGTTGACCTAGCCTGGTCCTAACCATCCCATAATACTACCATTTCATTTCATATTATGGTCTGGAATTTCTTTGCTCTGAAGCGCTTGCAGGAAGCGGGAAGTAACGCCCAGTTCTACCAGGAAGACTCAGTAGACAGAATAGAAGCAGATAACAATTTAATTTGATAAGGAGTAGCTTCAAGCATATAAAAGTTCAGGATAAACAACAATCTTTGGCGTAGGCCCCGTCTCGACTCCGTCCGGGGATGAACGGAACTCGGATCCTGCTGATCGAAGAGCAGGGGCGATGAGCCTACCCCCCGATGACGAGACAGGGACCAACTGGTGGCGGTGGCTGTGAGGGAGAAGGTGTAGATAGCATGCAGCGGCCGACAAGACGAAGACTGCTGGTCGTGGTGGCTGGAGGGGTGGTGGAGGGAACGACAAAGTCGGCGTACTGAGTAGCAGAGAGAAGTGTTAGTAAAACAGTTTTAAAGCCCCCGCTGAATTCCTATAGGCTAGCACTGATTGGATGAATCGAATGGGGGAGTTCCCTGAAAATGTAAACAAAGGCTACGATTCGTTACATAATGAATAGGAGGAGTAAAAGATACACTACGAGTCTCCCTAGTAGAACTTTCGCTGAAGCTATCATTTCTGGTTTGAATTGATTGGACAGCTCTCACCCAATCGGCGATAGTTACTCATAACAACATAGCGCAGGCGTTTAACGTCATCGTCACGAGCGCCCTCCCCCTTTCGCCCCCACCAAACCGTCTCTTCGTTTATTGGCTGCTTTCTGGAGGGGGGGCGTTCTGTTACAATTCTACCGAGCAGAATGCTCCACAGAGGAGCACGGCCAGACTCGTAGTGGAGGCAATCCTTGGCCGGAAGTACGTGGATGGCTCGCGAGGCTACTGTTGACCAGCTGTTGATGTGTTTTGTATTGTATAGCCCATTTTCAAAGCAGCACTTACACTTGGCGGGGAGGTGTACCATGAAGGACGGCTTGGAGGCGGCCAAGGCCAACTTCTGTCGCCGATAAGCCATTGTGTCCTCATGAGGCGTGTTTCCACTATCGGAACTATCGGGCCATTTTTCAGGGACTTCGCCGCGTGCGCGTGTCTCCACTGACCGGGCCGTTCCGACAGGGCCGTCTTCAGGGCCATTTAGATGAACTAAAGGAGTACCTGATGGAGGGTAGGTACTGAAAACGGCCCGGTAGAGTCTATGGGCGGTACTAGTGGCTACCTCGCGCAGATTGGTTGTCGCAGTGACATCAGCAGATCGCGACAAACAACCTCCCAATTTAAAATGAGGATGCTGTAGGATATTTTTCACAACACGAGAATCAGAAGACGACTCTACAAGAACAGAAGATGGAGAAGAGATCTCAAGACAAGTGGACCGACCCGGAGGTGCAGGCGTTGTTGGCATACTATGCCAACGAAGAAGTCCAGCGGGGCTTCGAGTCCGCACACCTAAACGAAAAGATATTCCTGGATATGTCGGCGCATTTGGACACTCTGGACTTCCATCACACTGCAAAACAGTGCCGAGAGAAGCTAAAGAAGCTGAAGCAGGACTATAAACGTCTCAAGGACCACAATAACAGGAGCGGATCCGATAGGAAGACGAGCAAGTGGTACGGACAGCTGGACAGCATCCTAGGCCATCGCCCAGCGTTTACGTCCGACCCAGGGACGAAGGACTCGGCTCCGTCAACCTCACAGGCCGCCGAAGCTGTGGACGACACTACTGACACCTGTACTGCTGAAGGTAAAGAATGATACTGTCTATTACGCTTGTTCGCTAAATGTTTGTTTATTGTGTGGTCACAACCCAACCACCAACTCCTGGTGGTGGTGACACTCCTGCTGCTCCCTCAGGGCTCTCAGCTCATCCTTGATGCCCCTCAGAACGGCGATCTACTGCTCCTCCGACTTTAGGAGCTCCTCACTGCAATTGAACAGGTTGGGTGGTTGCGGTGAGGGTCGTCCGAGGGAAGTCGGGGAGCTTTGAGGAAGGTGCTGCTCTGGGGACCCAGGAGACACTGCAGCCCTGAGGGAACGCCGACGACAGCGGCGGAGTGGTGGTCAAGGCCAAACGTCTTGTAGGGGGGTGAAGGTGGAAGTGGATGGGCCTTGTGAGGTATGCAGTACCAGCATATCGATGCCTCCAGGGACTCCCTCCAGCACCTCAGGCCAAAGAATGGCCACAACCCTCTCTTCCTCTGCAGTGAGGGAGGGCACACTGGTCCTCCCAACACCAGTCCACCTACTAGGGGTGTCACGATTCTCCAAATCCTCGATTCGATTTAATTTTCGATTTTAAAGCCACGATTCGATTCGATTTTCGATCTTTTTTTATTAATGCATTCCTTGTGTCATTATTATTATTATTATTATATTCATTTTTATTTTTTGCCCTCTTCCTATTCTGTTTCAGGGGGCTTTTATTTTGAAAGCAATTTTTATTTTTAAACCATCCATGAGGTTGTAAATGTGGCATTGTGGAGAATTGGTAGGTTGCAGACTACGCCACTCCGGGAATTGCACCCGGAGAAATGTTAACTTAAGGTTGAAAAGGCACACAAGTTTGTTCTAGTCACTGGCAGAGACGTGGTTCCATCCATAAATATATTTTATTAATAGTTTTGACATACGACAACTGACAGAGGAAGGGGTCCCAGGGCTGAGGCTTACTGGGGGAGGCAGATCACCATAGGCCAGGGGAATCCCAAGAAGCCAACCACTTCGACGTGCCCACACACACACGCACACACGGCAAGAGAGATCCACTGCAACGATCACACGTGAACACAGCACACAGGTATGGGCCACCACCACCTCAGAGGCACTTCTACCCTCCCCCTGGACTCTCAGCTCCTGGGGACAAAGTAAGACATTTGTTGGGGGTACAGACACACATAACTGGTAGGATGCCACCATCACTGGTGAGCAACACAGGTGGCCTCCTACCAGTGCATAAATCATAAACAAACACCACAATACAAACAACAAACTAAAGAACACACAACACTGTTACATTCACATTCACTATCACTATCACGCCAGAACAATCATAAAGCAGGCGTCTGCGCCCGCCACTGCCATTAGCTTCGGTGTTGCAGCGCACATGAACGGTGGAGCAGGAAATGCCAACAAGATAGCGCAAGAAGCAAAGCTCAGCAAAGCAGCAGCGTGCACAATGCATGTCCAGATGACTTAGGCCCACAACATCAGTGTAGCAGACGGCTCGACACTTGAGGCAGGGTGCAAGTTGGAGAGTTTGCCATGGCTGAACAAGCCATGCACCAGAACAGCATGGAGGACAGTGTGACAAGTAATGGATGGTGCGGCAGCCAGGCGGGGAGGGGTGTAGTGGCAGAGTCAGGTGTTCAGGTGTCCACCTGGGCAAACTCTACCTACCATTTTATATGGTAGCCAAGAACACCCATTGGCTACCCAATTAGGCAGTCGTTAGGCAAGGCAATTAGGCAACTCCACCACTTGATACTGCTACATAAACAAAAAAAAACGTCAAACATAGACATGTGAACATAGTGAAATGAAGCAACACAGAATGATACTTTGAATGTTTGTGCACACTCTGAAGACACTCTGAAGAGACCCAAGGTTAGTGTTAATGGAATAAGTACTTATCAATGTGCATTTTAAGCCTTAAAGTCATTTTGAACTGTAGGCTAACTAAATCGTTTTTTTACTTGCTAAGTTGAGAAGGCTAAATTGGTGTTAGGCTAACTGACGTGAATGAACGCAAAAATGCTTCCACACCCGTGATTTCAGAGTAACAAGAGGTTGATGTGCATTTTTTAACTGGCTGCAGCCTAAAATTAGAGGAGTGTTGATGCTGCACGTATGTGGTTTTGCGTTTTGGGCATACATGCTGGATGTCACGTTGGGGGTGTGGCTGCATCGTCATTCTACTTTTCAGTTCGAAGTTCGAGATTGAGATGTAATTTCGATCGATTTCGATTTAAAATCGAGATTGTGACACCCTTACCACCTACCCTCTCTTCTGATGGTTGTGGCCTTCCTTTTTGTGACACTGGAGTTGTCCATTCATTTGGCCTGGACATCCTCTGGTGTCCTCCTGTATCCCAGGCCCACCGCATTCACTCGGTCGGTTATATGCTGCTACTTAGCCTTTTTTGCAGTATTAGACTGTGAGGTTTTAAATTTGTTAAATAGAGTCTGTCTGTGTTGGTCAACCAGGTCGACCAACACAGACATCTCTTGAGCCGTGAAATTGGTCTTTCTTGCCATTTTGCGTTTCAAAGGATTTTCGCACACTGCTTAAGAGTTTAAATACGTATGGTGTATAGCAGCAGGTGTTTGCTCAAATATATTTCACCTGTTTCACACAGCTAATTTCAGAACATGACGCAGCATGACCCCCTTTGCAATTAGCCCTTTTCACGGTGATGTCAGACGAAGCGTTGCTGGGTATCCTCCGGCATAGACCTCTGAAGTTCGCCTACAAAAAAGCTGCCATCTTTGAAATTCGGTATCTGGCGATTTTTCCTATGGGAAAATGACATGGGGATTTTGAATTATCGCACCTGTTAAACTCTCGCGGGGACGATAAAGTCTCAAATGCAGACGTTTTCCTGAACACACGTTTGTCCTCTGCCTTCTTGTGCATATTGTGATCTCCGGTGCGCGAAGGCGGCAGACTTTGATTTTTGCTACCCCAGAGCTAACTGGCTAACTAACTGAATGGCAAGTTGCATCGCAAGTTAGCTCTGGGGTAGCAAAAATCAAAGTCTGCCGCCTTCGCGCACCGGAGATCACAGTATCCTCTCGAAGGCAGAGGCCAAAAGTGTGTTCAGGAAAACACCTGAATTTCCGATTTTGTCATGCCCGCGAGAGTTTAACAGGTGTGATAATTCCAAATCCCCATGTTAATTTCCCATAGGAAAAATCGTCAGATACCGTAACTCCTTATATGGGCAAAGATGGTCGCTTTTTTGTAGGCGAACTTCAGAGGTGTATGTCAGAGAATGTCTAATAAGGGGAGAAGGACCACTAGCGAAATACTTCCGCATGGTACTGCAACTAGAGGGCGACCACGAGCAAGTGATGAATGAATGGGTGGCAAAGGAGCTGAACCCCCCAGTACCACATTTGTCTTTATATAATTTTTTCTCCTGAAATTGCATTAATGCATGCGATGCAGGATAACTTGACTTGACAATTAGCTGACCAATGCAATTTTCTATATGTGTTGTTATTCCTAAAAACCCTTTCAAAGTTTTCATGTCACGTGACACAGGCGAACCACTTTACGGCCATAGACCTAAAAGAAGGTTCAGCTTCACGACGGTCGTAATCGGTCGCGATTGTCGCGAGCATCGATGAGCTAAATGCTAGCATGTTACAGGGAAAACGGCCCATCCTATGAAAAGCAGAAAGGACATGAGTGACTTTTTATTTCATTTCCAGTGGAAAACCCATACTCAGGTAGCTACTGCGACAATGTACATTAAGAAATGAAGTTGTCAACTGTGAAAAAAACGAGTTCTAGCCGCTTAGCCCCATAGACCGCAATTAATGTATCACTTGCTCGGCAACGCCCCTAGCGGAATTTCAACAGATTGCAGGAACAATCCGGTTCAATGGAGTTAATAGGAAGTGGACCGGCTCTCCCTAAAGGGGCTCTGTCTATGTCCAGCCGCCAAATACTACAGAAGAAGAAGAAGAAGTATTCATGGGTTTCATCAGGTCCCTTTCCACAGGTGTATACAATCAAGCACCTTGATTATCAATGCAGACTGCATGGTGCTTGATTGTATACACCTGTGGAAAGGGACCTGATGAAACCCATGAATACTTCTTCTTCTTCTTCTGTAGTATTGGGCGGCTGGACATGCCGGAGGACACCCAGCAACGCTTCGTCTGACATCACCATGAAAAGGGCTAATTCCAAGAAGTATCTTGGCTCCGCCCCTAATCTTTGCTAACGCAAGGCTTGCATCAGATACAGTATAATGTAGCCCACTGACATAGCCTACTGTCACTGAACAGCTGTGCATGACCCTTTAACAATAGTGGACATGCATTTCATTAAAGAGTATAACTAAACATAGCATTATTAATATGTTAACTTATCATATGTAAATTCGTCGTATGGAAAGCAAACCTGAGAACACGCAAAACATTATTTGTTTGCTACTCGTGCTGCTTTTCACACCACGAAATTCGTAGGATGATGCAGAGCAAATTATTTTTTACTCGCCTACTGTACATGTCAACACTCTAATACAGTCTGTTGTATTGCAAAGTGCTTATCTGTCATGTTGTTAAGATTTGGAGTGAAAACAAGTCCTCCCTGCCTTAAAAGCCACTCGATAAGAGCACTTGATGGCTGAGGTGTACTTTAAGAAGAGGACTCTGATCATTGGATACATCTTCAATGATGGCAATAACTTCTGCACCTCTTCCTCCGCTGATGAACTTATTATCTGTGCTGTCTCAAAATTAATGAAGTTATCAACCTCTGGATCAACTCCAACTCCAACTGCGGCCTTCCCAGTGGTGCCGGCATCCTGAGAAGGCTCTGTATGAAGAGGACAAATATCTTGGACCATTGCTCTCCTCTCTTCAGCAAGCCACCAGTCAAACATTTGGGATAGCGGAAAAGCCACCATTCTCTCATGATAGGCCAACACCTGTCCAAATTGAGTGTCAATGGCTTTTATTACAGCTGAGGGGATGTGGGTTGATAACTACAGTTGGGTCAACTGTTCAGCTAACTTGGCTTTTAGACTGAGAATGGTGGTAACTATGTATCCAAAGTAACAGTTGTTTTCTCCCTGGAGCAGGTTGATTGAGTAGGCAAGAGGTTTCAGAATGGCTGTGTTCTGTCACAACCCGGCTCAAAGGCCAAGACAAAGATGAAGACGCAGTATGTAAAGGCAAAATAATCAGTAATTTATTGGTTTAACGATAACATAATTAGACAAACGAAACCAAAACCGTAGAGTGTGGAAATCAGTAACGTCAGTGGTGTAAAGTGAATGTACAGTGGGTACGGGTTGAGAATGCACCTTCTCCCGCGGGACTCCCGAAGAGATCCCGCAGTGCGTCAAGCCGATTTTTTTCGAGGCTAAGGCAATGTACCCAAACAACCACCAGGTGGCAGAAAGTTTCAACTGCATTTAATGATGAAGACCGCATATCCGTCATATACGGGACGCTCTTTGTTCCGTAGGCTATTTTAAGGAACTACTCAATGCACACACACTGGGTAAACTGGCGCGCTACAAACATTAAAATGTCAAATCATATTTATTTCTCTCTGTCGCCATGATATTGGGGGAAACGCGGAGAGGCGAGATGGTCAGTCCTCGTAAACTGGCGCGCTACAAACATTAAAATGTCAAATCATATTTATTTCTCTTTGTCGCCATGGTATTGGGGGAAACGCAGAGAGGCGAGATGGTCAGTCCTCGTATTTTTTCTTCGCGTTTCGTTATAAGAAATATATAAGTAATAGTTAAAGTCTTCTTCTGTATTAAACAGATAGCCTACGGGACGCTCTTTGTTCCGTATTTTAAGGAACTACACAATGCACACACACTGGGTAAACTGGCGCGCTACAAACATTAAAATGTCAAATCATATTTATTTATCTTTGTCGCCATGATATTGGGGGAAACGCGGAGAGGCGAGATGGTCAATCCTCGTATTTTTTCTTCGCGTTTCGTTATAAGAAATATATAAGTAATAGTTAAAGTCTTCTTCTATATTGAACAGATAGCCTACGGGACGCTCTTTGTTCCGTATTTTAAGGAACTACTCAATGCACACACACTGGGTAAACTTAAACTTAAACATTAAAATGTCAAATCATATTTATTTCTCTTTGTCGCCTCCGTTGGCCCTCTCTGCCACATTCGACAACAGCATTCAAGTTCCTTCTCAGCACGAAGACGTGACTTTGCTTGCTGTTGGCCCAGAACAACATGCTCGGATTCACCAACAGAGTCGCGGCAACGTTGGTAGATACGGATGCCTGCTCTTCAGAGCCATCACCACAAAGGAGCACTACAGAGCCTGGTGCAAAACCACCAACTGGGATGGATCGAAGGGCATATATAAGTAATAGTTAAAGTCTTCTTCTGTATTAAACAGATAGCCTACGGGACGCTCTTTGTTCCGTATTTTAAGGAACTACACAATGCACACACACTGGGTAAACTGGCGCGCTACAAACATTAAAATGTCAAATCATATTTATTTATCTTTGTCGCCATGATATTGGGGGAAACGCGGAGAGGCGAGATGGTCAATCCTCGTATTTTTTCTTCGCGTTTCGTTATAAGAAATATATAAGTAATAGTTAAAGTCTTCTTCTATATTGAACAGATAGCCTACGGGACGCTCTTTGTTCCGTATTTTAAGGAACTAGGCTACTCAATGCACACACACTGGGTAAACTGGCGCGCTACAAACATTAAAATGTCAAATCATATTTATTTCTCTTTGTCGCCTCCGTTGGCCCTCTCTGCCACATTCGACAACAGCATTCAAGTTCCTTCTCAGCACGAAGACGTGACTTTGCTTGCTGTTGGCCCAGAACAACATGCTCGGATTCACCAACAGAGTCGCGGCAACGTTGGTAGATACGGATGCCTGCTCTTCAGAGCCATCACCACAAAGGAGCACTACAGAGCCTGGTGCAAAACCACCAACTGGGATGGATCGAAGGGCAAGCAAGCACTGCCACACAACGTCAAGACCTTTGTGTTGTCAACACTAAGCAGAAAGTTCCCTACGATGGGGAGAAGTGGCCGCAAGGACTGCATCGATAAGATCAACGAATGCCTTCGCAAGCCCCGAAACCCTGGCCATACATTTTCTTTCCTTTAAAGGGATATTCCGCCATTTTTGGAAATACGCTCATTTTCCACCTCCCCTCGAGCAAAACAATCGATATTTACCTTGTTCCCGTTCATCCAGCCATTCTGTGAGTCTGGCGATACAACTTTTAGCTTCAGCCTAGCATAGATCATTGAATCGGATTAGACCATTAGCTTCTCGCCTGCTAGCTTCATGTTTAAAAGTGACTAAGATTTCTGGTAATTTTCCCATTTAAAACGTGTCTCCTCTCAAGTTGGAAAGTGCAATAAGACCAACTGAAAATGAAACCTGGTGTTTTTCTAGGCTGATTTGACATGGAACTACACTCTCATCTGGCGTAATAATCAAGGCAACTTGCAAACTACTGGCACTACTACTGCTTGTTGTCTATGGGGACTATTTTCAGATGCTGCGTACGATATCACTGCGCCTATGGTACGTTTGCAAGTTGCCTTGATTATTACGCCAGATGAGAGTGTAGTTCCATGTCAAATCAGCCTAGAAAAACGGCAGGTTTCATTTTCAGTTGGTCTTATTGCACTTTCTAACTTGAGAGGAGACATGTTTTAAATGGGAAAATTACCAGAAATCTTAGTCACTTTTAAACATGAAGCTAGCAGGCGAGAAGCTAATGGTCTAATCCGATTCAATGATCTATGCTAGGCTGAAGCTAAAAGTTGTATCGCCAGACTCACAGAATGGCTGGATGAACGGGAACAAGGTAAATATCGATTGTTTTGCTCGAGGGGAGGTGGAAAATGAGCGTATTTCCAAAAATGGCGGAATATCCCTTTAATTCATTTTATCTTATGAAAAAACTCTTAGGGGGAACAGTTAGGCAGCCCTTCCTCCATTATCGTATTTATTAATTAATCAATTTATTAGAGGGGTCAAAAAAAACTCATAAAGTAGGCTAGACTAAATGTGTCACTTTAGTGATTGGCTCTTTCAAATGCAAATTAGGTGGATGGGATGGGATTGAATGGGCCTGCTGCAGGTGAGAGGACAAATCCTAAGAATTTATTGTTTTTAGAAAGTGCCATTATCATTGCCATATTCTCTTAAAACATAGGCTATATAGGCCTATTTGAAAACGAGTTGATTAAAGGCTTCTAATGGTGTTTCTATAATATGATAAAAGCAGAGATTGAGATGTGTGTTTGGAACAGTTTTTCAAATCCCCCGGGGGTATTTAGACTCCAGGGTGTTAAGCATTCACAACTGTCCCATCGCTAAATGCTCTCTTGTGTTGCGTGATCACACAAGTATACCTGTCGTAGTGTGCTTTTAATTTGATAGGCCTAATTATTATCTCCGCCAAGGATATAACAAAGTCTGATTTGCTATCCAGTAGCCTAATAATTAGGCTATGTGCCACGTCCGATTTCGCAAGTGGTGTAGTAGGCTACATTTAAAAATCGACAGCCGCCTGTGAGATTCAGTTCATGAAGAGCAATTGTCTTGTGCGATCATTCCCCCTCCCCCACACTCGTCTAACCAGTTCACTACATTATAGCCAGAGGGGTTACCAGGATGCAATCTTTGGGGGGGCATTTGGCTTACTTGGGGTGGCAACAAAAAAAGCACGATCTTTTAGCGCGTGGCCACTTAGCAGACTCACAGGGCCCATAGGCCCTAGACTAAACAATGTAGTCGTTGTTAAACCAGGTGAATAAATGTATGGGTTTCCCAATATCATTTGTAGTGGCGTTGTGACTGATACAACTCACATTCAATACAATAATAGGTAGGCTATACAGAATCATAGATGATCTGTAGCCATTATATCTATCAATCTGTCTATCTATCTATCATGCATCAGCCAGGCGACATAGTCAATGAAAAATACATAAGACTATTAGTGTGTCACAATTGTTTTGATACTGATAATAAGTTAAGAATTTTGATACTTTCTTGATTTGATTTGGGAGTCCCACCACACCAGTGGAGATCAAAGACATTACAAGGCATATTCTTCCCCCAACACACTCAGTGAAAAGGTGGCTTTGTTTGTATTTCAAACATTTTGAAATTCATATTAAGTTTACATTATGATAGGCTAGCCTATGCGTAATTAGTTATATTAAGTTGACTATTTCATATAGATTTTTTTTATTTTGACTCACATTTTACATGATTGTCATATTGATTTACATGTATCTTTAATGTCATTGAGTGCCTGTCACTTTAAGAGAACGTGAGAGTAATTAGGCTTCAGTAATGATATTCGGCTATAGTCTAAAATAGGCATAATGCATAGAAATATGTGGAAGCAATGCGTTGATTCTATGTGGTTTAAATAAACGTTCAAAAAAACAAACAAGAAGAGCACAATATGCATGTGCTCTTCTTCACAATGCGTGTGCTCTTCTTCACAATGCGTGATTATTGTGGGGTGCTATTACATACAGAGCGAAGTTGGAGACCTGTGTATGTGCAATTTAAAAGCTGGATTACTCGGGAATGGCTTATTGTACAAATTAATGCTTTATAGCCTCGTAGTTGGTAAGGTCTGCCATTTGTTTTGATATGGTTTGCCACGTGTAGGTTGAACGAAGAGCTTGAGATATTTTACCGAGGGTAATGTTGTGGAGATGGAATAAAAACGATTACATTTCATGTAAATTCAGGTTGATTTTCTCGCGAACTGTGTATTACAACATCTAGTGTTTAATATCATCGGAAAGCTAAGATCGTGCTCTGTCAGGTGATATGCATATGATATCGGTGTGATTAGAACTTCGTGAGCAATCCAATACAGAAGAATGGGTGTGCATTTGGCACTTTTCGCAGATAATGCGAATGTTAATGCAGCCCTTGCCTAAATTCATATTGATTTTCTCGCGAACCGTTTTTACAGCAACTAAGTTCTTAATACCATCAGAAAGCTAAGATCGTGCTCTGTCAACAAGTGACACTATATATTAGTATGACTAGAACTTCGTGAGTAATCCAACAGAGAAGTGGGTGTGCATTTTCCATTTGTCGCCCGTCGCAGATCATTTCTCTGGGGTGGCAGAGGTTATCTTTGGGGAGGCATTGCCTCCCCCAGCCTCCCCCTAGACACACCCCTGTAGCCTACCTATGGTATCCGCCGTTCATTCCGACATACCAGCACTCCGACATTGACGTCCAATTGTCGTAGTGGAGGCATGTCTCCTTAAGGGAAAAAGTCCCACCACTCCGACATTTTTTTTTTTCATGGTCGCAGTGGCGGTATTTCACTTTTTTTTCAAACAACGTGCCATTCCGACATGAGGTAATTAATAGGCTATTAATGTTACAGTTATTATTTTGCTGTCACTTCGTCTTTTTTATGGCCTAGAAGGTTGTATTTGGTATCTGTGGATAGCTCTAGCTCTCCTCTTTTATCTGACATGCAAGTCATATATTTTTGACCAGGCGTTTCACGAGTAAATCAAACGAAAGTAGCGAGCCGAAGCTATATGACATTCTTATTTGTTTGTCACTTCGTCTGTTTTTATAACACAAAAGGATCGATGTGTTTGGTATCAACGGAAAGCTCTGTTTCTCCTCTTTCATTTGATATGCTTGTCATGTCTGTGCGATGCCTGGTCCCGGAGTAATCCAAGCAAGAGCAGTGGCTGTGTGCGTGAACGCAGAGCAATATAGACTGTAACTATGATATACTTTGATTTAAATTCATGATTTTATTTTATACTTTATACTTGATCGTACAGACACGTGTCTAGTCTCGTTGGAAAGCCCCGGTTCTGCTCTTTCATGCAATATAGGTCTCATCTCGCTGTGACTAATAATCACGGAGCAATGTAACAGAGAAGAATGGGTGTGTTTTTTGACGCACTTTGCATCCGTCGGGCTCATAGGGTCCGTTAAATTGACTTGGAAAAAAATAGGATTTGTAAACTGTCGGAATGGGGGTACTAAAATGTGTCGGATTGGCAGCATGTCTAAATAGCAGCATGTCGAAATAGAGGCATGTCTAAATGGAAGCATGTCGTAGTGGTGGCATGTCTGAGTGGCAGCATGTAACCCCTACCTATATGCGGCACTGAGAACTACACTTGAGCCCGACACTATGTCAATGTAAAAATGTGCGTGAGTGCGCGCTGATCCACGAATTAACATATTAACTTTTCTTTTCAGCAGACATCGCAATAAAAAGGATCCTTTTTTAACAAATCGATGCATTTTGGTTTAATGGTTTCCGGAGAGGTTCCTCGACTGGGTTTCGAACCCCGGTCGCTGGCGTACAACACGTATGCTTCAACCACTTGCGCCACAGCTGGATGTAAATTCCAACAAGCTTTATTCGGGTAATGTACTTGAAACGCCGATCAAAAGTTCTGACATGTTAAACTGACGTTAGTTATTAATTCACCACATGATCAAATGCTGTCATATAGCTTGACGCCCAGCAGCCTATGGTAGTCTATGCCTATCTCTGAATCAACATGAACATGCATACGATACATACGTTGCTAGAAACTTATTTTGCGGAGTTAGGCATGCTAGTCGATGGTTACAATGAATTACCCTCACTGCCCTATCGCATATCTGACCATCCATTGTTACAATGTTACAAAATGCGCGATCTTCTCCATGCATGTAGCCTACGGTTATAAGTAAAGTGACAAGCATAGGCATGTATTAAAGAGATTTCTGTTAAATACATTTTATTTTCAGTCGTCAAAAGTGGTGGGGACAAAATCTGTGATAACAAGTGCTGGGTACATGTAGGCTACCCAGCGTCGCCGGTTCAAATGAACATGCCTCCGTTTTAAAATAGCCTACACATTTCTAAGTATTCCTAGCATGTAAATGTTGCCAAAATGTCCATCTTGTCCATCTCTTTCGTCTTCGCCTTGACGTTGACAATAATAGCCTATTCACGGAAATGCGGTCTTGTAACAGTAATGAATTCATGAATTAATCTAAGGTTGCCTTTCGAGTATTTCAGGTTGAATTGAAGGCTATTTCCTTCTGATAGGCCTATATGTTTCTAAAACCATTTTCATTCATTTCAACAATGGTTTATTGAAACGTCGTTTGATTAATTTCGCCAGTCATCACTTTCATTTTAATGATTAAATGAGACGGATATGCGGAGCATTTCTCTCCCTCTCCATTGACCAAAACGTTGCTCTGGCATCTCTGCTGGACTGACTGAATTATAGGCTACGTCGAGTGAGAGAGCTGTGAGATAGGCTGTAAACATTCGAAAACTCTGCAACTGCAATCTAACATGCCGAGCGTCATGTCTCTTTTCTCCGCTTGTCACCAGCGCGGTGTCCTCGGGTTTTTCCATGAGCCGAACCTTCATATTATTAGGGCGGTCTATGGTGCCCCCTTGCGGTTGCAGTTTTCCCGATGCTTCGGGAGTCCCGATGTGCGGGAAAGAAAGGAGCATTCTCAACCCGTACCATCTGTAGGGATGTGTGAGCAATGAAGTGAAGCGTGTTGCATGCAGGAACGCAAACGGGAGGACAACGAAAGAGCTCCCTCAGGTAACCGGACGGAAGCTCTTTTAAAGGACGAGGAAACACCGGGCCGGGTGTCATCAATTCCGCAGATGGTCTGCCACGCCTACAAGACACACACACAAGATACACGCAGACAAGGCCAGCAGACCATTACAGTACAGTGAGACTCATCAACTTGTCGATTGCATGACAACTCTGAGCTCCATATTCTAGTCACTGTAGGTACCAAACATCTCATTTCCTCAATTGCATCAGCAGCAACTGACGAGCGGTGAGCCTTACTCCAGATTGCAGCACATTTGACATTGCACTTCTGTATGCACTTCTGATTTGAACATCCTGAAGTTCAGTAAGTGAACTGTGTTTTTTTAATTATTTATTACAGTGCATGCAAATGCACTGTTCTGTTCTTCCTAGGCATCTTCTTCTTCTTCTTCTTCTTCTTATTCTCCTAACCAGGTCCTAATCAGCTTCAACCGTTTAACGTAGAAACTTGGTTCAAACTTTGTTACGTACTGTAGGTCTTGAAAATAAGACTAAGTCTATGTATATTTCAGTTCTGTAAACTTGATACTTTTTGAAATATTAGCAAAATATTTTTCCCCATTGACTTTTCATAGACCTCTGAAGCTGCCCTGTTGGCCATATAAGGAGATCCGGGAGTTAATTGAAGCCAACTGCCCATATATGGCAAGCTTTTTTGTAGGCGAACTTCAGAGGTCTATCGCACTGCACTGCTGATTAAGCTGATTTGCACCTGTGTCAAGAGCCAGCTGCTCATCGCCTTATCAAGTTTAATTGACAGCCAGTTAAATTGAACCTGCATTATCAGCTCTCTCTGTCTACCCATTCACTCATACACACACACACACACACACACACACACCTGACTGCAGCACTTCATATATACCACACTTCTCCATGCACTCCACAACATTCTCACCTTAACCCAACTCTCCCATTTCACTGCATCATAGAAAGCCATGCTCCTTACATCCACTCACACACGCACGCACGCACACTCACACGCACTTACACTCAGAGGTGGAAAAGTCAAGCTTCAGAGAGTAAAAGTCCAATCACGTATTGGTTCTATCTGTGCACTTAAACACAGGTGATCTCACCAATTAGCTGCTCTGCCTGGCTGAAGAGTTACTACTGAGAATCAGCTGGTTGGTTGGACTTTTCCACCTCTGCCCCTAAGCCACATACATACAACACACTGCCCCCCCCCCTTCCCTCACCTTCCTCTGTCCACAACTGTTTGTAAATTTAAGTTTGTTTCACATTTTATCTTATGTCTTGCTTTTGCATGCACTGGTAATTTCCTCGAAATTACATTTTCTAGTTTATTTTATTATTATATTATTTCATAGCACCCTCGGTGAAAAGCTAAGCATAGCACAAGCAGTTGGGGACAAAACTAAATGTTTCCGTACAAGTCTACTGGGGCTACATGCACACCAAGTTTCATGTGCCCCGGTGTTACGGTGTCCCGGGAATCATTGACCAAAATTTCAGGTAGTAGATGCTGGGAAAAAAGAAGAAGAAAAAAACCGAAACACTTTGACAATCCCTATCGGCGGTTGTAAATATACCATTATTGTGCTACCTACTGTACTGCCACTACTAACATGGAAGAATATTTATTTACTTAACAAGTCACTACATTGCAAGCACATATACTCAACATTGGCACAGCTTATTATTTGGAACAACTAAATAATAAATGTTTTTCGACCGATTAGGTGAAGTTGGACAATTGTCCCATGTCATACTTGATGATCTCTCATGGCACCCAGCAGCAGCAGAACAGCGGTTGAACACCAATGCTGCAGGCAGACCCGATTACATACCAAACCCAAACCAAAGAGTGTGTGTGCATGCAGGCAAAATATTTCATCCACCAGCCTCGAGTTTTCGAGTCCATCAGTGCAGTGTCACAACGCAGGTTTCACATGCAATATCCAAACTGAATACCTTTTGTTTTCAACTCTCTTGATGCCATATTAGCTTGTCTTTTAGCCAAAGCACTGATGATGGATGTTGTATGTGCATGTATACGATAACATTGAATAACATAGAACTGGGTTGGATACATTGGTCCATTGTTACAGATACCCAATCCAGCTGTTTGAGTCAATATCAGTCCAATATCCGATATCAGTATGAGTAAGTTACGGCCCTTTTTCTGTGGAGCCTATGGAGTCTGGCTGAATGGAGAGGGTTTTTTTTGCATTGTTACACCATTTAATGACTGCAGTATTTCTCGCACACATTGGGGAATTGATTCCAATTCAGTATTGATGATGGTGATTCAATGACGTCACCACTAGAAGCTGGACTTATTCTCATGTAATGCATGATGCTCATTGTTTTATTGAAAATGAGTTAAAATGTTAAAGCCTCTAAACACCACCTCTGTCAAAAAATAGATAATCATGGTGACTGAAAGCTCTCCACACAAAATGTACATTACTCAAATAATTTTGCAAAACCCACTAAATGACACTCTCGTCCTGGTCTGAAATATTGATTTGTAAGCAAAAACCTATTGGAGACTGATTAAAAATGCTAATTTAAAAGAAAAGCGGTTAGATGGATTTTTGTATTTAAACTCAAGTTACTCTTACAGTGTGACTGAGTATATGGAACCTCTAGATGTCGCCAAAGCTCCTTTTCTAACTCCCATTTCATTGTGTAGTAGGCCAATATTCATTGACATTGGACATGTTCATTTTGTGTAAGAAGTCTGTCTTCATCTTTACTCTCTCTCTTGCTACCATTGGCATGACATTAAAAGGATGTAATGTGATTTTACTGTCAGACACATCATTATTTGATGCTCACATTGAATTCAGATTTGTGATGTGTTGATAGACCAAATGCAATGCAATGACATTTGGAAAAGTAAACTTTTCAATCAGGGTGTTCTTAGAATGTGAACAGTGCAAAAAGTATTTAATTTTTGAACATTTTGAAACCTCCCACGCTGCTACTTTTAGGAGGTCAGGCTTAAACGGGGGGGAGAGCAACCCATATTTAAAACCATGCTGACAGATCCTGTTTTCTGTTTTAGAGCAAACTGCCCAAAGCCTGAAGGAATATCGGTCTCTGTCAAGAAACATTGTGTATTCTCCCTACGCCCCAGCTTTCTGCTCCACTGGTGGGGAAAATATGCAGAACTACCACAGGAAGGTAAGGGTATCATTTTGTGTCTGGTGACAGGTAAAGTAGTCAGTGACTCAAGGGCATTTCTATGCAACAGAGCAAGTATTTACTGTGCATGACCCAGCTCCTATCCCTCACAGGAGTCTGCCTGCCTGTGGTGAGATGGGCTAATATTTGACTTTATAGCCAAGCACTCTGCCAGAATATAAATCACATGGGATAAGGGGCAAAGAGAGAATCCACTGTTGGTCTTAAATATTGTTTTATTGAATTTAGTGAGGATTCCCTTGAAGTTTTGCTGTACCTCAGCCGTACATGGTCTATATAACTTTTTGTGTAAATGTGCCCTGCCCTGAATAACCGTTAAAAGAAAAACAATTGCAAATTCATGCATTGTGTTGTGCTGATATCATGGTTTTGAAGAAGGAGGAAATTGGGAGTTTGAAAATTGAAGTGCTGTCAGGAAAGCACATCTGTTTTGATGAAAAGCAGCATACAGTAAAGCATTGTTCTAAATTAAAAGAAAAGTTGGCAAGTAGTGCAATATAGTAATGCAACAGTAAATCAAAAGTGAAACAGGCTAACAATCTTACCAACCATGACAGAACATTTCCCCTGCCCTTTGTAATGTTGCATATTTATTTAATTCCAGCACGTTACATGCATATACTATCAAGCATATTACATACATAATTATACATATTATAAACATGACAAATATTTATTTTTTTATCAGCATGATATTATTCTGCGCCTATCGATATTGCTTTAAATGATCTTCACATACAGGATGTAGTGATGCTTTACAAACATGAGGTGGCAGGCAGAAACCATTTTTAAAAGGCTGAAGCCACAGGCCTCACAACGGCTAGACAATCCTTTTTATGAAATTGAATGACACGAAAAGGCACATAGCGGACATCTGAAGAGAATTGCACTTCATTTGCATATGCTATGAGCCAAACTGCATTAGTATGGGATGAAAATTATCAGCTCCCTCTATTCCCAGACAGAGAGAGTATGAGAAAAGTGGAATGAGACAGTCAATTTATACAGTCTCTGATGATAAATTATTCAAATTGCAAGTGAAAATGATATGCTGAAAATATAATTACACTGCAAAACATTTCTAAAACTACAAATTACACTGACATACTTGAATCTAACAATTGGAGCAATCACAACAACAGCGAGTTTTTAAATGCACCCACAATTACAGTCTATTTGGACATAATAATCCTCATCCGTGGACAACTTCTTCTGCTTCATTTATATTCAGGGAACCCACAAATGCAGCACTTCAAAGCACACAGGGTTGCAAACTGAAACATCATCCTGACGGATAATGGCTAAGACAGTGGTATCTTTTCCTAAGCATTCTTGTTCTTAATCTTCCCTAAAGTCGCCCCGGCGATAGAGGATGAGAAAAGCCCCTGCATTAGCTGAAAAAAGCAACATCAGGCCCTTTTTTCCTGAAAGATGTGTGGTGGTGCACTTCGGAGTTTAATTGGGTAAGGGGGGGAAAAATGGATGGAGAAATCTGTGCAAATACGGCAAAGGGAATGGCCAAAAGTGAATCCTGACGCTTCTCACAAGCTTAAATAGAGAGAAAGAGAGAGGTGAGAGAGAGAGAGAGAGATGAATGTATATGGATATTTTTTAATGATGTGTCCATTGCGGTATCTTTTCTTGACTAGAACAGAACGAATGATTTAAGTAGGTTTCTGATGACACCCCCGGATTGCCATGAATCATTGACAGCAACGTTTGCAAAAAAAAAAAAAAGTATTATTCGGGTCCTTTAAAGGTATCCGTAATGACGTAAAACTGTACGCTTCCACACACAGGGACACCCATGCACGCACATATGAGCCAAAGACGAGAGAAAAAAAAACCAAGAGAGAGCAAGAGAGGACATTTGAACAGAAGGCTCCACACTCCAGAACTGTAACTGATGACAAACAGAACGGAAGATTGACATGATTCTGTGATCGGTCTAAGTGTCCATCACTGTGGACCCTGAGTCGTATCATTGCTCAGCTGTTTCACTTCCATGTGTGCGTCACATTGTTTTTTTGTTTTTTTTTAGTTTTTTTTCCCCTTTTCCCCCTGGCTGACCGTCCGTCCCCAGTCCAGGCTAACCCACCCCACCCCACCCCACCCCACCCCGGCAGGGCCAGGCCTGGCCTTGTATGACTCACAGGATGAGACGGCAAACTCCTCTTCTGTCTTTCCTGCCCCAGAGGACTTAAAACACATGACCCTCTTTGACTGTGTGTGTGTGTGTTTGTGTGTGTGTGAGAGAGCGTGCATGTGTGGGCGGGTGTGAGTGTTCATGTGGGGCCTTTTATTGTGGTATAGGGTCATCTTTCTCTCTCTCTTTCTGCTCTCTGTCTCTCTCTCTGTGTCTCTCTCTGGTTTATGTGTGACTATAATTGCCTTAACACATCTTTCCTCTCTTTTGCATGCGGTAGGTACTGTAGAGCGCAGCCTATTTCCTTTGGCCATCATGCATTTTGCACTCAGTTCTGCATGTGCTCAGGAGGCCTTTCCTATTACCCAAGCCATGAGGTGTGTGTGTGTGTGTGTTTATGCAGAAGTGGAGCGCTAGATGCCTACGTAATCATTGTCATTCACACGCTGATGGAATTTATTTGGGATGCCAGGAGTGAATCACCGCACTTCTTTAATCCCAAAAACTGTATCGAAACTGAAATTACGTGGATGCACTGTGTGCTTAGGAGAGCTGGAATGAGCGTCTGCATATGGAATAGGCAAACTTGAGAGAGAGGGGGGGGGGGGGAAACACGGAAGGGTATTAAAAGCTTTAAGATGACAAAATCCTCTCTCTTCTCTCAAAGACATCCCATCAGCCAGGTGGCATGGCAACGCTGACACCTTGAGTGCTGTGGATACTGTGCAGCATTCAACGTGACAAAAGGAAGATGGACACTTTGTGTGCGTGTATGCGTATGTGTGTGTGTGTGTGTGTGTGCGTGTGTGTGTGGGGTGGGGATTAATTTTATAATGCTAGTTCTGAACCCCAGGGGGAGATCTCTCTGAACCCTGTGGGATTAAGCACCTAAACATTTACGGGTCACCATGGGAGAGAGGAACTGGAGCCAAGGGGGGGAACCACCTTTGTTAAACTGCTTTTGCTATCTTCCTCAGCCACTGTAGGAGGGGAGAAAAACAGCACACACGGATGTGCACACAAGCAGTCTCTCACTCTGATACACATACATACACACACACACACAGACTCTCTCTCACCCCTACACACACACACTTGCACTCTCTCTTACACATTCATTGTCTCTCTCCCCTCCTCCTCGCTCTCTCGGTTTCTCTCTCTGTATCTCTCAGACACGCACACATCCTCAGCGGTAAACAGTGTGGGTTGTCAGCTCTACAGATAAGCCGGTGAAAAACCAGGAACCGGTCCATGTGGCCACCTCAAACCGGCGCTCGAATGCACCGTTTCTCCTCTAATGGAGCACGACCAAGCCAGTATTCCATTGACAGATGTTCCAAGTCAATTGAGAGGCGAGGCTGGAGCCAGCATGAGATTGGGCTCTTGTGTGTGGATTCCCATAAGAATCAGGGAATCAGCTGTATAACGTTGCGTGAAATGGATGCCAGCACGCCGAAACAAAAGGCAACTTCAACTTTTTCGCTTTAAGGATGAGAGGTTTTTGTATGTGTTTGTGTGTGTGTCTGCCTGCCTGCCATCAAATATATGGATTCCCAGCGCAAGTGTGAAGAAGTGAAGCTCAGATCATCCTTCAAAAAAAGTCACTTTCATGTGAGGCACCACCATAGCTTTATTTCCCTCAACAATCACTGAATTCCATTCAAGAATATACCACAAGCAGTAATGGCGGGCCCGAGCACTGGCGGTCCATAACACATGATGTTTCAGAATCCAACAATGCACTCACGTGGTGCATGTGTCAAATGCATGTATCTGATGTTTGTGCTATTTGCTTATCCAAGTGTTGAATACATTGAAAACACTTACTTCCTGTTGGATTTGACGATTTGCACCGATGATATTCACTAAGTTGGTGGCACGACCCTTATGGCTCCTCATCCTTAAATTTGTCTTAGGGAGGTCCATATCCCTGCCGACTCCATGATGACCCCCATTTATGACACATTTTGTGTTTATTCAGCAAAATATTGAGATCAATTGCATCACCATTTCACCCATGGGAACCATTTCAAAAAAGGCAAAACATGGCAGGACATTGTGAACTATAATAATAAGGATGATGATGATAATAATAATCCTCACAGAAACAATAGGGCTTTCATACCATTTGATATTTGGGCTCTAATTACTGAACAAAGTCAATAACATAAATGTGATTGTGAAGCCTTCCTATGCAGTACCATGTAGGCTATGCATATTTTCATATAATTCTGATGACCAATATCAGGCACCTGATCAGCCAATGCTGAACCATTAAATGTGGAACTTAACAACATATTTGTGCAGCAGTCACAGATGGCTAACCTATTTAAAGAAATATCAGTGAAGTGGAGAAGAAAACAAGCAGTTTATGAGGAAACAGGGGATAGACCAGGCTAGTCCAAATGAGTGAAAATGACCATTTGAAAGATTAGGCACGACGTGTGAGCCCGTCGGCACCATTTACCACGGTATGATATTGGGCTCTCCGTGTGAAACACAAAGCCATTAACCTGCTCTACCAACTCAGTGGTCAGACATAGAACAAAGGACACTCCATCTGTGTCTTTGTGTTGCTATGGTAATGCATCCTTTACCTACCTGCATTACAGCGTATGTTGTCCACGGAGGCTGAGCAGAAATGTGAATAACACATAGTGTTATAAAAGATATTTGTTCACATTGAGGCTATGTGATATAACCCCCACATAAAATAGTATCACGATACTGATTCAAGCTTTGTGGTGGAAGTCTTAAACAAGCTAAAGATAATATGAAAGGATGCTGTGCCCTTGTTCTTGGCAACAGGATGTTCATTTTACATCAGCTTCGTAGTGTTGTACCTCTGACAGGGTTCTGGCATAATTCCACCTAGCATGCTATTTCCTCATCAACACAATTACATAATGTTTACATTATGTGGACCTGCTGGCTCATCTCGTTAGTCAGTTGACCAGCTATGTGAACTGAGCCACTTAGCTTGTGGGAGAGAGATTCCGGTGAGCAAAAAAAATAAAATAGATCTGTCACATCTCTAACTTGTTATGTATGAGCATTAGCCAGGACAATGAGAGTACCAAACATCAAGTTATTGAAGGTGGTTAAACTCACCCAAGCCCAAAAATGAAGTCACTGTCAGATCGTTAAGTTCTACAGGCTCTACAAAAACTTTTAAAAGCTTTCCCCTGAGGCTGTGAAGCTGCTTACAGCAAATCATCCCCATCAGACCTGTCCAATTCCCTTTTAACTGGATGCAATCACATTAATGACGGAGACAGACCAGAGCTGACCGTGAATCACTCGCCCAGTGACAGCCAGGCCCTCTAAAAGCCATCGTCACTGAGGAGACTCTGTGTCAGGACAGGGTATCACTATCAGGGTACAGTATCAACTATGGAGCGCTGGTCTGTTCACTGTAGGAGGTCAGCCTAACTGTGTTGGTAGTATATGAGTATTGTTGTGTACAGTAATATCTGGTTTTAAAGGCAGAGTTAGTGCTCCTAATCCCATAAACTGTTTGATAACTTCAGTAAATGGCTCCCCACAGTCCATTGTCTGTTCAATGTTTGTGCTAAAGAAAACTGGTGTATGTACAGTACAGTCCTGTCAAATGAGAACAGAATAGTGGCCCGGACTGAGCCCTCAACAATCCTAGCCAATGATGCTGCACAAGCTTGGAAGAGATGCAATTTCAGTGGCTGTGGATTTTTTGCTAAAGATAATCACATACTCACATTTAAATGTAAAATCTCCATATACTTCAGAGTAATACATACAATCAAAGCAATAGCAAATGGAAGTTCATAGAGTAGGTACAGTGCATTCAGCGAGTACTGTAGGGCAAATGGGATTTCATAAGCAGTGCATACTTCAATTATGGATGAGCTGGTTAATAACCGAATCGTAAATAGATGATTACATTTTACGATATTAAAACCACAAACCACACAACGGCAACATGTCCAATTAGTAGAGGCTATAAATAGCAAACAGGTTATACCATAACGGCAATGTGCATAGGTAGAGCTGCACTTGGTTCTGTGATTAATCAAGGAAGTTGCGACCATGTTCCAAGAGGCAGCCTTTTCCTATTCCCAATCCGTGTGCCCTCTTGCTCCTGCATATGTGAGGATTGCTTTCAGAGGCCTCTGTGTGAGGTCACTACAATAGTCTGTTATTTAGAGATGGCATACAAGGCCCCTGAATAAGGCCAAACGTTTGGGCTAATAATCTCGGTGGCCCAGATATCCTGGCAGCTCTCCAGAGGGTGGCACGGCCCTGAGACCAGATAACTGATTGCACAGCGGGAGTTATACAATCACCTATTCTATTCTCAGTCCTTTTTTTTTTTTTTATCTTTTTGCCTTTGACTGCATTGACTGGGGTCCGCCGTGGATGACTCGCCCGGAGCGATCAATGTAGCCCAAGCTTTGAACAGTCATGAGAGTGTCAATGGCCAGCGCGAGCCCTGACAATGACTGATGCACTCGAAGCGAACCAAAGGAAATATTTAAACTTTCGGTGGTGAATTCTGTTCGAAGAGGCCGAAGGCAAGACGATCGCGCCGTCCATCAAAAGTTGTTTAAGTGCTGTCAGCATATTAGATGACGGAGTCCAATGAACAACGCTAAAAAGAAAGAAAGAAAGAAAGAGCAGAACAATGACAGCAAGTGAGCAAGAAAAAGAGATGAAGAAAGAACGAAAGCAATCGTCTTGGCTCATCCTCCGCTTTTTATAAGAAAGCATCATTATGCCGAGAGCAGGACAACCTTAGGAGAGGGAAGAGACTGTGTCGTGACACTATCAATTTTTGATGCGACTATGCTAGTTTCCCAGTGTGTGCTGCATGCATATTTTACAGGAATACCCAGTGAATTTGTTACGGATTGTACTGCCGAATACGACGAGTGAGGAACGCGTACAATTGGACTGTGCCACATGAATTCCCTGTTGTGTCTGTCTGCGCATGCCGTGTGTGCGTGGAAGGCCACTTGATTGGGATTGAGAAATCCACATGGCTCCCGGAAGGCACATTGCTGTCTTGATGTACGTATACATGTATGCATATATGTATGTCACACTTAAGCATGCATGTTTGTGCATACTTGCCCCCCACCCAGACATACACACCTGGAGGAATGTTGTTCAGCATTACAATAACAACAGTCGCATACTTGTCGCATACTAGTCACACACACATACACACATAGCATGGACACCAGTAATTGCTGAGGCATTTGTGTGAACTATGAGCTAGGAAAGGAAAGGTATTTCAATAACAAAATTCTTTCTTAATAAACAGTATGGCTAAAATGATACCTTGCCACATGCTGCCTCTAAGGTTCACCACCTAAGTAAGGTTCACACCAGTGCAAGAAAACACTGAAACAATGTATGTCCATTCACATTGCCTCCCAAAGCACTCATCGGATTGCTACTGTATAATGCCTTGAATCTACTAATAACAGTCAGGAAGGATTGGACGTCCTCTGTACACACCTTATCCTAAAATAGCCTTTTGCTGCTTAGTTCTACTTTCATGATTTATTTATTTATTTATGTATTAATGTAAGCTACTCTTCTAAGAATATATGTTCCTTTGTTCTAGTATTGTCTGTATCATCTATTTTGCCTCAACTGTACTCAACAGGGTCACCTCCTGTTTAAAATATGCTACAGTATATGAATAAAGTTTATGAGACTTGGCATACAGATAGCCAGCCCCTACCTACTCTTATATCCTCTACACTTGAAATGTATGTGTGTGAAAGTACTTTATTTTGGGACAGTATAGCTCTTTTATCTACTCAAAATATGCTATTTAGTGTTTTAACACACCCCATAATAAGTTTTTCCAATTATGACCAAGAAAGGACATAATTGTCTGTCCATTATGAAATCTGGTTTGCAAGAAAGTGTATTAAAAGTGCCTCAAATAGCATTGAAGTCTAGCTTATGAATGTCAGAGTGGAGTGGGAAAACCCTCAACGAGCTGCTTTCCTCAATGCATGCATAATTTGTACAGAAATAAAGTGGAATGGGTTTAATATGTGTCAGCTCCATTATTTAAAGCAACGTCCCAATATGTATATCTAGCCATATTTTCATATTTATATAAATATATGCAAACTGAATGAGAACAACTTTGTGGGACTGATATTTTATACCACAGGAAATCATTTGATCTCATTAGTATCGCAATAGAATAAAGGAAATGAATCTGCCATTCTCTCTATACTGTATCAACATCATCTATCTATCTATCTTGGATATAGTTTTATCTGAGAATTCCATGTAGTATGTATTCTATAATTCATTAGATGCTCCTGTGTGAAGTCCTTTACATTAGATGGAGACTGTGTTTGATCAGTAATTGTACTCCCTGGGAGCTGGATAGAAGATCTCAGCACTGCTGGTGCCATGGAGTAGCAACTACAGGATCTCTTTTTGGGACCGTCCCCGTCAGAATGATTGATAGCCAGGAGGGACTGTTGAGAGTAGAGCAAAGTGTGTGTGTGATGTGTGGGTGTTTCTTTATTCTTTTTCAACTGTTCGGAACACACTTTCCACCACTGATCTGATCTCTCACAGATCAACCTTCAAGAATCAAAATGTGAAAATCCATCTGTGTCTGGCTGTCTATCTGTATGTGTCCAGTTGCACCGTGTAATCATTTATATCTTTTGCCTCAATTAAACCCTGCTTTATTGAGTAACTGTAATTATCCCACAATCCCACATAGTTAGAGTAATTACTTTTTTACTCTGCACTGAGTGTTCATCCTGCACAAGATTCAGGCACTCTCCATGTGAACGTTTAACTAATTTACCATTGCATGTGGCTAATTAACATCAGTCGTGGCGTCTCCTGTGAACAGTGGAGATAGGCAGATAAATTGAATCTCACTCCAGGCAGTTTCCACTGGTGAAATTGGATTGCCTAACTCTGATGGCAGGGGGGGAAATGAGGCTACCTTAAATTGGTGGTCATAGTAAGACAAGCATCCACTCAATCTGTAATTTATTTTAACCCAAAGTAAATTTGAGTTTATTGGTTCCAACTCTGTCTTGCAGGTTGCCTATCTCTTGCATGTCAAAAACAACTTCAGCCTGTTTTGGAGATGCGCATGTATCATTCATTTGACCTCAGAGGCTCTCACGACAGCATCAAAACAATCATATCAGTAACAGCTAAATGGAACATGTCCAAACCTGTCTATGTTGTCATCATTCAAGATATGCTTCACGGTTTCTGGCATGCCAGCTTATATGCAAATAATAAAACAGCACAAACAAAAGTAACTCAAGGCACGACAATGCCTGGAGCAAAGTGCCATTTTCTGTTGGCGAAGAGGTGTGCTTCACGTCTTCTAGAATGTTCTGAGCTGTCTAGCACCATTGTTATTCACCACCTAAGAGGTCATTATTTGACACCCCCCACACCCTCTCTTGGGAAAGGTGTTTGTTGATTTCTGAAGTCGGACAAACAACAGCCTCTCCAGTAAACTTATTATTTTGTCTGTATACGCGTGGAAATAATAGCTGACCCTGTTTTTTGGTGGCACAATTGCAAACATACTTTTGGTATGCGACTGATCTGACAGAATCCGACAGATTTACTCAGGAGCAAATGTAGTGGAAGTCATAATTACAATGGAAGTATTGGTAGGGTGTGTATCACTGTCAACGGACCCAAGTTATGGGTACATGACTATGAGAGTCAAGTATGTAGAAGGTATTTACTTGGCTTGATAATAGATTGGCAAGAGTAAACATCTTTGGGTTTTTTTTTTCCATTCAGTAGGCCTACTGTTATGAAACATGCTTCTCCTCATCTGTATTACCTAATAGCACGTTATATTTTGTTTTGTCTAGTGCAGGTGCACAGTGCACTCCAAGCAAAGTGATTAATCACTGTGTGGGATGACATTCTCATGTAAGCATTTAAGCAAGACTCACCTTCAAAAGGTGATCTACACTGACATCCAGTTCCAGATAGCAAGGTCTTTTGTTTGCCCCAGGCAAGAAAGACACCACAGTCCCATGGTGTGAATGTTTAAGCCAGACTGCTTTTTCAGCCTTTTTCACCTTCTCCACATTTGAGTCATCAAACGTCCACTCTATCCATCATGTAAAAATAGTTATTAGGCTAGTATTTCACTTTTCTTTCTAGAAAGACCAGCACAATGTAAAAATGGCTCTGGATGTGTGTCTCCCAATGGCTGAGTAACACTTTATAGTACTGTATTGTAATGTAGTGCGTGTAATAATGAAATGATTAGTAGTGCACTTATTAGGTAAGTGCATTGTTACAAGTACTCTTCAGCAGATGGTTGCTACTGCTTTTGCACTCTGAAACCATATATGAAGCGTTTATCACTTTTATAACCCCAATACCATTGACACTGAATATGTCTGAATGTCTATCTTTAATGTATTAGAATTAGATAACTATATGCTGAAACTTCTAATGTTCCAAACTGTGCAGACTAAGACGACATCCATAACTCCTTCAGTGCATAATACAGTGGACGCCCTAAAAGACAGACAGGGAGAGGGAGTGTGAGAATTGATTATACATTTGCGGAGGAAAAGCTGTTTCGTTAAATTAAACTAAATGACTTGCGGGTGCAGTGCGGTCATGAGACATGGTTTGTTCCTGCTTGAACTTCGTATGGGAACCGAACTGGAAACCAACAGGTATCACTGCTGCTGATCATACACCTAAGGCACATAAGGTATTCTATTTCAACAACCCAAAGGAAAATATTTGCAATTTTTCACAACTCTTGTCTCTGTATCACAGAAACAGATCCGCTCTTATTGAATGCTGACCAGTTTTTTTTCCCCAACCTCCCTTACTGAGTAGAGCAATAAAGAATAGCAAGCTGGGCATGTTCTGCCTTACTACATTTGGATTAAAATGGACATAAACACAATTAAAACAAAAACAACAAAACAACAACAATGAATGTACTGTAGTCTCTGACTGATGCACTGATGCTGACTTAGTACTTTGCCCAGACCTGTTGTGATCATGATATTGAGATTCAGGAAGATGATAAGTGATTTATAAGTTGCTTACACAGACACACAATACACACCCTCTCATACAAACAAGTTTCTTGGGAAAAAAAAAAAATCAAATCGGAACATATGGAACCGGTTATTTGGTTGTCCCTCAACATTGCTCAATTGCCAACTGCATCGACAGTGTCAGACACTTGTCTCCACTATACCGCATGACTTGTTCAGTTGTGACTTTTTGAGTGCATCTCTAATGCAGTATTTAGGCTATGAGATGTAACAGGCAGGTCAACACAGTTGATCTGTTGACTGTTTGCCGTTCATGGCATGTCTCCCAGGCAAAGAAAAGCTGTCGCTCTCAAATACTGTCCATTTAATTAACACTGTGTATTGATGAAGGAATAGATTAGATAGAAAAAAAGAAGTTTGCAAAGTGATATCATGATATCATATAAAGAGTATACAAAATACAGTATTTCATGTTGATACATGGTGTAGCTAATATATTTTGTTGTATATTTTGATACACTGAAATGAGGGTATTTTATATTCTATTTTAAAATACATTTTGATGTATTTGTGCCCATCCCTGCCAACAGCTTGAGCAGTGAGACAGCTACAGTATAGTATACTGTACAGTATAGTGTGTGTGACTCCAGAGTGTCATACTGTACAGGTGTAGTTGCTTGGCTACTCTCGCTATTGGCTGCAGCAACTCAAGCTATAGGTAGCACTGATTGTTTTCTGTGGTTTTCAGTGACTTTAAGAAACAGAGATCTATGTGGAAAAACCAGGCTACCCTCAACACCAACTCATGTACATCCAAGCGGGGTTTAGACGCACAACTGAAACTCATGTCTTGTTTGGGTGGGGCATGACACAATGCTCGGGTCGGCTTCGTCCACTCTGGCTCCTGCTGGCCCTGATCGCAAGATCATTTCAAAATTGGTCCTTGTCACAAGAATGACTGTATTTCTAAGGACTTGAAATTGTGGTCAAACATATTCCACTGATGTTCAATTTTGTCTAAAATAAATAGACTAGACAAAGAAGAGATTTATTATTTTTAAATGTTCTCTCTTCTGGGGAGAGAGTCACTGCTGGATTGCTGTTTTGGCAGCTTGCTGTCACCTTATCTGAAATATGTCATGAAGATACACTGAGACATTCACCTGTTCTCCTGCACTAATGAAGAAGAAAGCCTTTGGAGGGAAATACTTTCTCCTCGCCACACACAGAGGGAGAAAGAGGTCTGCTCATTAAAGCTGTGGCTGGTGTGATGTTTTTAAGTGATCAGCCTATCACTCCAGCCCTCCCACCACCCCAAACAAAAAAAAAAGAATCCCTTCCCAGGTGACACGTCGCCAATGGCGGGGACCTAAGTGCTTGTGCTGTCGAGGACCACCGCGGGACTGACTCCACTAAGGGGAGAATTGTGTATGAAAGGCTTTCATACTGCGGCGCGGAGAGATGTCTCTTGAAAAGTCGCTGCTGTTTTAAGCCGGCGCTTTAAAAGGGCCTGTGAGGCCACGGGCACTTAGTTTCGACAGCCACAAACGATTAACAATTCCCCAACCAGACCGCTTCCAGCGCTGACCAGAGTCAGGGGGGCTTCCTAATGGCGCAGCTCGGCAAGCACAAATACAAATAAAGAATCATTAAAAAAACAACTGTTAATGGTTGTGTTACAAAGCTGAATAGGAAAGACTCTTAGAACCCTAGATTTCTAAGATGTATGCAACTGAACTTCCCGTTTGTTTTGGCCAGCATTGACTGATCCAGCTGTCAATAAATAAATAACTAAAATCATTGGCATTACATTGACAAAATGTCTATATGTCATGCAAAAGTGTTGCCTTTTGGGAGATATATACAAAGTTCAGTAGCACAATTTGAGTGTAGGGTTCCATCTTTTTCATTCTCATCATCAGAACAAAACACGCTTGTATTGAATACATAATTGATGTGACTAAACCATTTCATTGCATTAGTAAGTCCTTGGCACATTAAGTTATGGTTGAGGAACCCAATCCTTGGACAAGGGATACCAGAATGCATACTGTACATTGAGTGAGATTCAACATTCATGAGTATGTATTATTCAGTTTCTGAAGAGATTTGCTTAATCTACGAAGTAGGACAAAAAAAAAAAGAAATCGGTGGTTTCAGGGCAGTCTAAAGGAAAGTGTTTCCTGTTTAGTTCAAGTGAATGAATGGCATTCTTCATTAGCCCAAAAGCCATGTGTATAAATGTGGTGACACATAAAAGAGGGAGAATGAAGACCTTGTGTTGGCTCCAGACAGCTGGTTTGCAGTGACCACATCAAGAGAGCCCTGTAAATACCATTTCACTCCTGGCCAGAAACTAAATGAGATCAGAGTTTTCTCAGCTTAATCCACATTATCTTGGTGTCTGTTCATAGCACAACTCTGCATTCATCGTTTTTGACTTGATAGGAGAGGAAAATCATCCTAATGGCAAATGTGAAAATGTGTGTTGTGAACTCTCTCTGAGTAGGTCACAGAGAGCTCATCCAGACTCATTGTTTACTCCTCCAGAGCCAATAGGTCCTTCTGAACTATATTTAACTCTTTGAAAGCTTTCCCCGCACCCCTGTCACACCATGTTTTCATCATTGTCATGTCAACTGGCAAATGAATGACAACTGATGGCACCAGTGGGGCCATATTGAAGCTATTAAGTCCAAATCCCACAGGCAGATGAAATTATGTTGGGAATGCTCGTTGTAAATATGGCACCCAGCTGGCAGGACCCACCCGTATGCAGAGCATGAAAATGATAGCATATAACATGCTAAAATAATAAGCAAAATAAATACAAGTTCTACATTTGGTTTTCATTTAAGCTCAGCTTATCGCGCCTTTTTGGAACATTTGTGTACAGTATTTCATTCCTCGGAAAAGAAACAGTGTAGGTATTAAGCTGTGTTGAAATATATGAACTCTTGGAGTTGAGCAGATGGTGGAGAATCTTTGACACACATGGACAGTAAATCATTTTAGTTGCTAACTCAACTTGAAAAAGAATCACAAAAATATGGCACTGCAAGAATCACTATGCAGGTGATCGTTACGGACATAGCACTGTCTTATGATGAGGGAAAACATGTCACATGTTTACACACACACACACACACACACACACACACACACACACACACACACTCACACACTCACATGCAAAAAATGAAAAGCAGTTAAAGCATAGCTGCATAATACTATCAGGCAAGCACAACTTTAGCTTTGCCATCTGGTTACATCAGATCTAGGCGAGGAGACTGATACATCCCCTAGAAGAATGGGAGTTGCTACAACATGAGAATGGGGTTGTCCAGACTCATTAAATTAAAGCCAAGAGTTCCTCAAAGACAGTCACAAATAAGCATGTACAAAGCCGTTTGCATACTTAGTAATGACAAGGTCTTCACACCACACTTGTCTAATAGGAATTCATGAAAAGCTACAAGCATAAATTGACTTCAGTTCCATTTTGAAAGAGAAAAGATTGATGTAGCTACAGCACTCTACAGGAAGGGTTACAACTGTACTATTTCGTCTGCTATTGGGATGAGTCTGAATGTCTGCAGTTACTGATCTTAATAGGCTTTCTCTCACATTGCTGAGCTCTCTCCCAACATCTAAATTCAGCTGTCTTTCCCCATATTGTGTGCAGTCATGCCTAATGACAGCAGACAGAGTCCCCTCAAGCTGTGTAATGCAGTGGAATCAAATAATTCCTCCCTATATGATTTTGATTGTGCCTTGACCATGCAAAATGTTCTGTCCCCCAATTATGTAATTACATGACATGAAACCACATATCAAATGGACAATGAAGAAAATTGAGTGTTTCAAATGTGCTCTTTATCTTACGGATGTACGGAGTGAAGTGATTGGACAAATGCTTGTCAGTCATGCCAACTGTCTGCTATCTCTATGTGCTGGTAAGCCTGAGACAAATTACCATTTTCTTTTCACTTGTCACCGATTCAAACTGACCTCAAGAAGTCTCAAAGAGAGATATCTCTTTTTCAAACTTTTATTACTTTTGATACCCAATGACCTTAACGGTTTCTTTGGAATTCCGAACAGGAAACTCATAAGCTATTTTATTCAGGGTCAAAATCCTTCAGGGGCCTCAAGGAATATGCATCTAATTTGAAATAAGCCCCATCCATTCACACTGAATGCCCACTGAAATTTTCATTACACTGACAGTGACACACTTCCTCTAGAGTAAACAAAGTTGACAAAATAAGTGACTGAAGCAGACTTTTCCCATCTTCCTCCAGAATATTTCAGTGGGCGGTAACACAATTGGACACATCAGACAACGACTGAAAAGTAATAAACTCCTCTTGTAGCGAGGGGAGACATTTTGTAAGGCCAGTGCTATTTAAAGTGAGAACACCTCAATCTGACCTCCTTTTGTCACGTCACATGTCTCTGAAGCTGTGTATAGAATAGGGTTTTGTTTTCCCAATAAACAAGATGTTTTAACACACCACTGATATCCGCATGAATCACTCCCTTGCATCATCGACAATACCCCTGTCACTTTCCATCTGGAAATTACTTAGAAGTATTATGCTTTAAATCCGCACTGGTATCATTCCTTCCTACGAGCTCAAAAAAGAACCTTCTGGGGGCAGAGTAGTATAAGAAACAGCCTCTTCTTCAAAATGTATTCAGGATTTTTTTCCCCCACACATTCTAAATTAATCAAATCATCAGGGATTAGAAGAGCTATTGTCGAACACAATTACATTTCATTCAGCATACCCACACTGTGATCACATCCTGGGTTTCCAACACACTCAGGCACATTTCCAGTTCCATGAGGTCCCAGTTGGAACTTAGAGGAAGATCAAACTTGTCATGAGCAAAAACATGTCTGCAACGACCCTATAAATAACAAACGTACAACATTCAATAACAAAGCATGCCAATTGACTACATGGTAAATTAACCAATGGCTTTAATTGCATGTTTACAAATTTGAAAAAACAAAACAAAACAAACAAACATAATAGCAGCATAGGTCCTACTCCCATAATTTTAATTACCAAATAATTTACCTCTTGGTTTACACTATCAAGGCTTTGCAATGATGGTATTAACCTTATAAATCAAGGACAGTTAGACACACAGTTAGATGAGGTGTAGGTAGTTCATGTGCACTGCCTTCAAATTGTGTTAATTAAATGACAGCCAAAGCACTGAGGTCAATCTAGTTCAACTGAGGGGGGGGGGGGACTCTGGGTTACTACATCAGTCTATCAGTGTGCAACTCTACAATGAACCTGGGTGCGGATGACTCATAGCGTTTGCAGTCGGGGGGGCTCCCATTAGTGAGTGAAAGGACTAAGGAACTGAGTCACTCACCCTCCGCCAGGGCTAACTCATTGGCTCCTCACATCGCTCACATCGAAAGGGGGATGCATGCATGAGAGAGGAGAGAGAGAGAGAGGGAGAGAGTGAAAATGAGAGAGAGGGGGAGAGGGTGAAAAGAGATGTGGACTGCGTGGGCTGATCGTGAGAAGCAGCCTCCGAGCCGAGGCTCCTCCTGAAAATCCAGCGCCTAATGCTTCCCTTTGTGTTGTCCTTAAGCAGGCGCGCAGGCAAGGCTAGGGAATGTAGGCAAGAGCGGCAAGAGCAAGCGCAACACATCCCCTCGCTTTGCCGTCTCCCCTGGTGCCGCAACTTGCGTAAGCGACTTTGCTACTTGAGTGACAAGCCCTCTCCCTTTTTTTTTGTCAAAGCAGTAGGCTGTCTCGTGGATGAGCTGGAATATAATTGATTAAATGAGCTGTCCGTCGCTGCATGTGTGGTCTATAATCACAGGAGCCAAAAGCCACTACATCAGCCCTTTGTTGGTGCATCTTTAAAGAGGAATCAGAAAGCCTCTCTTTAATGGGCTTAGTGGTCTTTTTTCCTTTTTTGGGAAGCACACACACCGCACTGCTTGGATTCTGGAGGGTTAGCCTGTTGCACACTCTGAAAATTAAAAATGAATGCTGTCAATGTTATGCTTTTAATGTGGACAAACATGCCACCCCCTGCCCTCACAAACACATTATCACATGCACTCAGACACATCTGTACAGACACACACACACACACACACACACACACACACACATACACAAATAAACACTCTTCCTTTGATCTCAGGAGTCCATGTACCCACATAAGGCGTCTGTGTTTGTTTGTTTGTGTGTGTGTGTGTGTGTGTGTGTGTGTGTGTCAGGGAGTACTTCCAGCCTATTTCTCATGAGTATATACATGTGAGTTTGCTTGTTTGTTTGTGTGTGTCATGTAAATGTGGAAGCATGTTGTTCGTATGCGTCCTGCATACACATCAATATATAAGGCAGAGAGAGTGACAGGATATCTTCAACACATACATACATGAAAATTTGATGATGGCTTGATGTGGACACAGAGCTGCATCACTTCGGCATATTTCCATGTCATAGCACCACGGGTCACTGAATACATTTCCTGTAATAAATGATATCTCTTGGCAGAGGCATACTGCACTGAGATCATCCGTATTGTGGATTAACTTATTCTGTATCGCTCCTCATGTCCTTTGGCTAATTCAGATGATGTATGTATTTTCTTGGACAGTTCATTATGTTAATGGTGATACAGTTTATTGACTTGTGGTACAGATTCACTTTTTACACAATGCTATGGTCAGGAACATCAACATATAATATAATACTGTCATCTTGTATGTATCTTATCTGCTATATTTGTGAAAATATGCTGAAAATGTTTTTCATAGCATGTATTTATTGGTTTTCTGTAAGTTTATTGGTTGTGAAGTTTATGTTGACCTTTGAACCATAACCTGTTGCAACAGAAGGAGGGAGAAGAAGAAGAAGAGAGGATGGAAGTAGATGGCTATAGTCTTAGCCCACAGCACAAGAATAAGTTTACAAGGTTCTAGCTTTAGCTCGAGGACACTGGAGAGGAGTATGACTGACTAGAGTTATTGGATAGATAGATAACTAAGTTATCAGGGATGGTGTGAGTTTAGTACATTTTAAAGTCACGTTAGTTTTCAGTCAAGCGGCAAATATATGCTGGTTTGCTATTTCAGCTAGCGCATTCTCAGTCACAATAGTAGTTAACTTACAGTACAGTAGTAACTTAGTTCACTTAGTTAGTTAGAAAATGTGGATTTTCCAAACCGAGTCGCTTGAATAAATCACTTGAACTTTAAAGTAGGGTGAAATTTGAGTTTTTTAAGCCAGCAAGGTAATTTATCTGGATATTTTTATGCATGTTAAGTGAAGAGTTTGCATACTGGTTATTGCTATTGAGAACAGAGATGTGCTAAACATAGACAGATATCTCATGTCTACCACCATCATATCACATCTGAATGTCTTCTTTGGGATTAAATCTGAAACGTTGAGAAATGTCAGCTGCCAGTTTTGGGCCCTTTTATCACAGTATTCTGTTCTGTGGAATTCGAGAGTACCTTTTTAAAACATGCTGCAACAACTTCAGCAAAGTACTCAGCGTTGTACTGACCATTATCAGCTTTGCCTCACTGTGTGCACAGCACAGCAGGGCTTCAGAACAATAATAAATAATAAGAAATTTCCTGAGTCTCGAGGCACTCTTATTACAAACTGTCACAACCAGTGCGGTGACCCTTTGGAGACCTACCACCCAACAAACACACACACACACACACACACACACACACACACACAGACACACACACACACACACACACACACACACACAGACACACACAGACTCTCTCTCTCACACACACACACACACACACACACACACACACACACATACACACACACACACACACACACACACACACACACACACACACACACACACACACACACACACACACACACACACACATACACACACACACACACACACACACACACACACACACACCCTGACAAACAATGCACACTTATGTGTTCCCTTATTTCCTCTCATCTTTTTTTCTCACTGTGGCAGCATGTAGCCTCCTGCAGGAGTTGACCTTGTCAGGCTACATTTCCTCTCCTCTAGTTCTGAGGTCCATCAGCCTGAGCATCTTGCATCCTCAGGTTGCGCCCCATAGTTACAAATGTGCCCTATTATCAATGTAATTATCGAGGGTGCTGCACACCGAGGGAGGACAGGCGACTGAGAGCGACGGCTCCCGGAGTCCGGTGCTAGTGGCGGCCGCAGGCTCGTGTGTCATCACCGGGTGTCAGAGTGACCATGGACAGACAGCACTGCTGGCAGATATCTATGCACATTAAAATCACTTTGAGGAAAAGCTATGTGTACAGCTGTGTGATCACGTGAACCTGTGGTTTTCTATATCTCCCATAGAGGTATATTTTTAAGGGGAAGGGATGATATTCAATTTCATCAAGAGGCCTTCTGTGGTTTGATAAGCCCGGCAGGGATTGAGGGATTTTAGATGATACAGATGGAAAGCCTCTTCAAAGACATTAGGTTTGTGGCCTTTTTTGATCTGAGAGTTTGAAATCTGATATGAACTCCATTGCCTTTCATTCTAAGGTAAGGAGACATGCCAGGCAGATCTGAGGTATGACATCTCAAGAGGTGACTGCTTCAAGTCACGCAAACACTTCAAGGATCAGTGACTCTGACTACAGATAAGCATTGTTGTTGATGCAGCAATCAAGCATTAGTTCTTTCTTTTTTCTCCTTTTGGTAAAGATGTATCTCCATGAAGGTTCCTTTTAAATGATACAAACTCAACTATTGTCAATGTGACCATTTGACTCTCTACCACACAAACAAACAAACAAACAAAAACCAAACAAAAATGGGAGCAACTGAAAGCTATGGAAAGCCAAAGGAAGATGAAGGAGGCATAACAGAACATTCCACAAATGAAAGTATGAGAAGCAGAAGCACAAAGACTGAGTATTGGCAGTGCTGAATGTGCCGTATGAAATATTCAGTACCCATGAGTTAAAACTGGGATAATTTGGAAGTGTCCAGTAGAATTAATATTTAAAAGGGAGGTATTCCACAGATGACAAAAATGTGTGAATTATTGATACTCCAGACATGTTAAAATGTATTATTATCTCAATAAGGTGCAGACAGCATAGTCAAAGGACAAGCATATATAACGACGGCTTTGAGTCCAAAGCAAACAAAAGCAGTGTAGGACTCCACCAGTAGTTGAGACATAGTTTCATCATCCACCTATAAGGCAGATACTATACAGTGTTTGTGTCGATACCTACACAAGGAGGCACTGGGGTTGGACACAGTGAGGTGACAGGTAAATTTGGATGCTCAGTTCTGCGTGGCTTGCTGTGGCCCATTGCCTAGTCCTCTTAGGGAAGCTTCAAAGCCTTCTGAGGTTCCTCTTCAGCCAGATTTGGATCAGGCTCAGAAGCATCCCTTTGAAAACACAGTGCTGACTGTAAGCATCCATACCCAGAAAAAAAAAAAAAGATGCTTTGAGCGAAGCATCCAAGGCCGGGAGAAAAACAGAGGGAAAAAAAACAAGTAAACAGGCCACCTGACAAGCTGGAGAGATGGTCTAGTGAGATGACATATGGAGCATTTGCTGGCCCCTATTCATCATGAAGTTATTTCCTTAATGCTGGGCAGAGGCATTCACTGATTAAGGACTTTGCCATTTTTCAGTCCTCCTGTCCCGACACACAATCTTCCTCTACCTTCATCTGTTATTTTTAGGGGGATTGTGTCAAATCAATTTAACACCACAAGAAGCTTGTGTCCTCCCTTCACCTCAGATGTCAAAATCTATCCGTAGGCTGACCCTTCAAACTAATGTTTCCCATATTGAATAGTGCATTAAAATGCCTTAGTCAGGAATACCTAGAAAGTCACCCAGGCTAAAATAAGAGAGTCCGTCCCTCTATGCAGCAACAGGTTTCTTTCAGTAACAAGTGACTATGTCTCTTCCGTCTCCTCGGGACTTCTCCAGTCTGAGCTTTCAATGTGTCATCTTTGCACCTACAACGGCAGGATTTTTCAAAAGAGATTAATCTTTAAAACAGGAGGCCCGAAGCAAATGAAATGATTTTAATTGCAATAAATGTCAAGGCCAGTGAGCATTCACTGCAGATAATGCGGCAAATGTTCTGTGACATGAAGAAATTAGTCAGAGCTTTTCTTGTACGGCAAGCTTTGGAATTCCAGCTCCTCTTTCTCTTATGCAAGAAATTTCTTCAGTTACAGTATTTCTACGCAAACAGCAGGTAAAAGAAATACTGACTTTTAGAAGTAAGGCGTACAATTCATATTTAGCTCTTACCCTGATGTTTAAGTATAACTGCCAAAGGTATGACAGTGGGGGTAAGGAGACACATCTTTTGGTGTCTGAGTAACACCAGCTCTTTTTAAAATAACTGCTGTATGATAGGCTGTTTTGTAATAACACTCAAGGATGAGTGCACAAGAGAAGAGATGCTATTTTTGTTGAGCAGTGAAAGATATTTATAAGTACAAAAAAAAGTCTCAGTGAAAAGATGAAAAGATTGATCAAACACAGAATGACTGGATACAAAAGAATGTACTTGAACAATTTCCATTTTCTATACATACCCATACATAATCATTAAATTATACCGTGCCACACTTCCAACTGTGGAAGTACCACACACTACCCACTTTTTAATACGAGCAAGCCTTTTGAATCATTAAGGATTTGGAGAGAATATGAAATGGTCTGAGCCATATCCGAATCCCATGCCAGATTACATTTCCTCATCCTCTGAGCATATTCAATCGTCGTACACTGCAGCCTCCAGCCAATCAGCGAGAGCAAGAATGCCTTGGGTGATTTCTGTCATTAATGCATTATGCATGCAATGGAGAGTCTACATTTATTCTCAAAAACTATGCTGTTCTAGAAAAAAAAAAAAACACACCAAAAAACAGGCCTTTCTCATTAATAATGCTCATCTCCTGCTGACAGTGTCAGAGTCGATATAGAGGAGGCGAACTTCAATGCCAATCTGATAATGTGTTTTGAAAGGCAGTGAGCAGGTAGGACACTGGCATGGCATTGGGCTCTCTGAGGGTTTAAAAACTCATCAAGTTTATTAAGTTTTGAATGGAATTAATCCCCTCACTATGTAATGCTTGACTTACTACAAGGGAAAGCCATTAAAGAAAATAAACAAACCCATATTGAAATAAATTGACTGAAAGGTCATGTGTGTCATTCAAGGTGTCTGGAGTAAACATTAATATTTAAAAATAGACTTGAGATTAAGAAGTAGTCAATTGACTGAGTTTGCTATAGACCGACCCATGCCTTATATGCATTGTTAGGTAAACAACATCCTTTCATAACCCATTAAAGGGGAAATCTGGTGTGAAATGGGTTTTAGATATGTTAAGTATTACCATAAGCTAGAGTCAACCAACTTCTTATTCCATGTGAGACATGCTCACTCACACGGTCCTCCTTATGTCAACAACACAAGAATTGTGCTTTTGGATAGACTATCAATTAAATTCAAAATGGAATTGCCCGGAAAACGCTTGGAAAGGTTACTCCAGGTAGGCCTATAATGTTGACAATGCCTCATTTTAAATGTTAAGAACCTAATTACACTGTCGACGAAGTGTGGAGCTCTTGTTAGCCTTGTAGATGGGTTAAAATAAGTGATTTATGTGCAGTATGAGACATGCCCGATTGCTAGCACTAATAGTGCTATGGAAGAATTGGTAAAAAACTGGCTGAGTTTGGAATACTTTGTGTCTGGCCATGACTTTAGCTTATGGTCATACTTAACATATGTAAAACTAATTTAACACCGGATTTCCCCTTTAACAAATGATTATTATGATTATTATACCTGCAGTTTAGTCTAGTGTTATTATGTGAGCTATTAAGTGATGATACCATATTATTCCCAACTGAAAATTGTATTTTTGCCAGTGTACTGTATAAGCAGCTATTGGAGGACCTTCCATCCAGTTATCAGTTGCAGTACAACCTCCACCAGATTTCAGGCTGGACTTGTGCCTTAGCAAGACAGCTGGTGCCAGGGTGTCCTTTTGTAAGGATCCCCTTAATCAGACAGTCTGTTTTATTCTAACATTTGTATTCACTACAGATAATGTTATGGTCAATGCCATATGGCTGACAGAATCAATCTGTTTCCTGTTAAGTATGGCAGGTCCTTTACTAATTCACCTCCATGCACTTTTCAATGTCAGGTATCTTTCACTGTGACCTCTCCATACAAATGATACTGTGAAAGATAAAACATTGTAGGAAGATATAAGACCTATACCTGCTGTTACATTAGTCTCCTTTCATTCAAAAACAACACGCTGTGGTCTAGTCTAGTCATCAACAGAACATTAACGATTGAAAAAAAAAGAATGGATTTGGGTTTGATTTGAGTGTGAGACTGATGCTGAAAGCGTGAGTGTTCCTTTAGAGGTGTGAGAGTAGCCGTAGCAAAGCAGATAGGTGATGTGTCCTCAGTATCATACAATAACATCTCGATTGTGCTGATAAGAGGACTCAAAACAAGAGCTCATGTGAGACCGTCTGCATGCAATATTGCAGTATTGAGTATTGCCTTGATGCCTTAGTGGAACACACACACTCAAGAAAAACTGTGGCCTGGGGATTGTCCTTTTTTAAACAAACTGCACTCCCCCAGAATGACTCTTCAGTTGGAGAGGGATTTATTCTCTTAAAACTTGATGTGCCCCTCGACCACTTGCGCCATAAGCCATTGCCTGTGTCTCCTATACAAAGAACTGTCACTGATGTCATACATGTAGGCGAGAATAAAGATTCTTGCAAGTACTGGAGGGCCAGATCGCTGGCTATTATATAAATCCAAATCTGTTCTAGATGTCTTGAGGTCACAGTTGTCCCCTTGAAGATGAGTTTTAAGCTCTCTCTCTCTCTCCCTGTGAATCCAGTCACCATTGTTGCCATTTCAGCTTAGCATTGCAATCACATTTTAAAATCCTTCCCCCGTGCAGTTAAGGGCGTGTTATAAAATAAAGTGCATGGTTACGGAGCAGGACCACACCATGCTGACTGACGGGATTGTTTTAGGGGCTCAGGATTTATGTCCGTGTTTTCTACATGACTGACACCTCCCTCCTAGCAGGGAATCCTAAAATCGTAAACACACCCCTTCGTATTTCACGGTATAACTGTAATTGCTTATGAATACCATGTGTTACCACATATCAATAGATCAACATAGCTGGCCCCACAGGCCCAGAACTGAATGTTCTGAAGGGAAAACATTTGCAATTTCAAGCACCTACAGTACAAATGCATCCATTATCACAGAACCTTCTAAATGTGAATGTCTTTAATGCTGCATCTCCCTAAAGTTTCAGTTGGCACCTGGCAAATTAAGATGACCTCGGCTGCTATCACCAGAGATTTTACAGAAAAAAAAAATTCTAATCTGAATCAGTCATCACACTGCCTTTTTTGTTCTTTATCTGAAACTTTATATTTCTCTGCCTTCAAAGTTGGAGAGGCCTTTAACTTCTTAAGACCTTTAAAACAGAACTGTATGATAAGAGACAGGCTGAGATATCTTCAGACTGCTCTCCCTTGATATTCCTTATGATTCTGCTTCAAGCTGCAGCTCCAGCTTTCATATGTCTGATATTTACCACCTGAAAGTAATCAGCAGAATGCCACCTGAAGGTTTTCAAGCCCCGTGTCTAAGCTCCTCTGTCTATGAGATGCTGCAGTCCAGAGAAAGCTGATTATGCTCTTTCTCTGCCTCACACACACACACACATTCACACACACATTGTGGTTTTAGTCAGCCCACATATGTGGAGAGACCTTTGGCGAGGAACCACTGAGTATTTCCAAAAACAGCCCTGGCTCTCATGTATTATCGGTGTGTGCATGTGTGTGTGGGTTTGGGTTTAGGGGGAGAGAAACAGGAAGGTTTGCTGTGCATGCATATGTGTGTACGGGTGTATGTGCATGTAAGTCAAACAGAAACATACAGCAGTACCATATATGCAATAAATGTAATGTACACATGCAGTTTCAGAACCTGTATTTATTATGCCTATTATTACCTTTTCCTGCACGTTCATGTTTAATATGGAAACCTGATAATCAGGTGCAGAAGGTGGTTAGAAGTAATCACGTCTAGATCACTCCCACCGTTTTCCCGCACAAGTTGCTTTTCTTGTTTACTTAAAATTGTTAATTGTCCTGTGGTTTAATTACGGGTTGAGCAACCGGAGGAGGGATATTCAGCTGGGGCCTAACACTTTATAAGTGACTCATAATAAGTCACTTTCTTCAAAAATAACCTGAAAGCAACAGAAGACGCAGAAAAAAAGTAGAGTCTCATTTACATATAGCGTCGGTTAATGGGGACCTAATGCCCTCTCCCCGGCTTTGTTATTATTTTTAGACTGATTCATTTGAAGTCTGACTTCAGCGAGGCAGCGAAAAAAAGGGATGCATTTAAAACATATGGTGTTGATATGCTCCTCACTCACTGTTTGCCTAATCGAGCTTCCCCGAGTAGAAATTGTTTCAAGTTGCAGGCTTTTCCTTATTTGGGATGATTGCCACGCCGCGGTTTTACTCACGCACTGTTTGAACCGTTTCTGACCCAGATTCATGTGCCCAAGGTGTGGGGTGTTATGCACAAGCTCTGGCAATATACGGTGTGTGTACATTGCAGTTCCTGTCACAATCCCTCTGGAAAATGCACATGAAAGACAATTTTTTTCTCCCTCCCCGGGCTATATTACATGTGACAACTACACCCACGAGGCCCAGGCTATAAAAAGAGGATGAAAAAATGAAATGAAATCAAATGTAATAAGTCCTCAATGTATGTGTCCAATATGTGTGTGTGTGTGTGTGTGTGTGTGTGTGTGTGTGTGTGTGTGTGTGTGTGTGTCTGTGTGTGTGTGTGTGTGTGTGTGTGTGTGTGTGTGTGTGTGTGTGTGTGTGTGTGTGTGTGTGTGTGTGTGTGTGCGTGTCTTGCTATTTGAGATTTTTTGTGATCAATATAAATCGTTGGTTGGATCCAATGCTGTATTCCCTGTTGACCTGGTGGGAAGAATCACAACAGAATGAACTAAAACCAATGAAGTAATCAGTGGAAATAACAAGGATACTAAATCTATGGCTTCGGGAATACCATCAGTCCAACACTTGCAGTTCTCTGTTGTGCAAGGCCAGCAACTTACAGTACATACCTAAACCAGTGGAAAGGTCTCATATTGACAATGTTTTTGTAATCAGCTGAGTCTCTAAGTCTCTGGTTTCAGCTGCCATTTGGTTTAGGTTCTCGTCACCCTGCTGAGGGCCTGACTTGCTGTAGAGACAGGCCTCTCCTGGACCACAGGAAAATACATGAACTCTAGCTACTGTATATTTGTCAAATGAGAAATTCTGATCTGCTCGTGTTTGATATGAGTCTCCTTCTGAGAAATACAGTATTGTCAGTTGTAGAACAGTAAAGTGAATTCATAGGATGTTTCTGTAAGCTGTTATTTATCATTTTACCTGATATGTGATGCCCTCTCTGATAAGATGTGCCCGCATCCCCTGCTCTCAGGTAAGCTGTCTACTGTATATGCTAATAAGCTGGGAAGAACACAGATTCTTATTACTTTCCTCTCTTCTATACTATATCCTCTCTTAATTCCTCTGGTCTACCACTGGCTGGAGGTCTCTCTCTCCTTTTTTGATTTTTGTCCCCTCTCTCTCTCTCTCTCTCTTTCTCTAATTGTTTGAGGTCAATTTCTTAATGTTATGGAGTCAGATTAATAATCATATAGTTTCTTGTAATATTTACCACAGCTTCGCGGTCTGTCCGTTTGCTACATGTTTAACCCTTTGATTGGCCAATGCAATTCTCACCCTGAGGAGCGTCTGTGCCATCCTTTATAAACATATATGCCTGTTAATTTTATACGCCTAGTTGCACAAGCAAACATATAGAAATGTTTATCTCCACTGGCTGTCATTTTTCTGTTGACTTGTTAAATTGCATTAACTTTCGTTAATTAACACCATTAAAAATGTAACTAGAGCAAGCGAGTCCTAATCCATTCTGCACATGCTTGTTTACTCCTATACACCACACTACTGGCGGGCTTTCTGGAGCCAGTTTTTTTCCCCCCATACAGTGTGCACCAGCTAGAAAACTACTGACTTGATCATTTCAAGATAAAGATCAATTTGTTAAAGGGGGGTGTGTGTGGAAACAGCCATGACCATATAGTTTGGCCTTGTTTGAAGAGTCCACTGCCACTGCTAGCCGTGCTCGATTAGACACTGTCCATATTAAATGCTGCCATTTTTCATCATATGGTGGTGATTTGCAGAGGGCTTATGACTTAACCCCCGACTCACCTCTTGTAACCTCTATTGTGCTTAAGGGTATAGAAAGTGAGCTACTATGCAGTTGTTGTTGAGACAGAAGCTGGAGCTGCGACCAGCTGTTAACACAAAACCCTACATCACAAAAACATATATATATATATATATACTGTAAGGGACGTATATTTCATGCAATATTTCACAGTCAAGAGAAAATCTCTCCCTTGAAGTAACACCAAGAGAAAGAATGAGGAGAAAGCAGAGATACATTGAATTCCTTGGATGTTCTGTCCTCAGTCAGCCATCAGCCGCTATTATGCTGCCATTGCCATAGGATCACCTGTGACAACTGTCAAAACTTCTCAATAGGCCATCATTCAGAAGCTCAGATGTTGTGTCGGAACACAAAGAAAACCAAGGTCATAGTGTCAATTCACAGGCAACACAAGAAGTGCTAACCTGCATTTCACCACTATGCCATAAATCACATAGGATAGAAACCATATGTAATGTGTTAAAGGGAGGTTGCTTCACAGACTAATGTCAACCAGCCTGTTGTGAATTAGACAGTTCCTCTGGCATGATTTTTTTTTCTTTGATTCCAGGCCACAACTTTTTTTTAACATGAAAATTGTATCAGTATGTGACTTGAACTACCCAAACTGCTTCGTCATTAGTCATTATCTATTGGCTCTTTGTATATAGATACAGATCAGGCTCCCTAGCCAAGCAAATATTTCATGGAATCCATTCCTGCAGTTTTTCATATATTTTATTTTAGATGACCGCAGCAAAGACAGCGGCCTCCACAGTTATTGGAACTCCCGGGAAAAATCACTCATATATTTCAAAAGAGAAATAAAAATAATCTTATGACATTTTATTCTTGTTTCATGTTGAAAACAATGAGAAAATATCCAACAATGAAGGAAAGGAATTGTATTATGAGAAAAATAAATGTTAACAAAAACACACAACATGTTACAGCTTTTATTGAGCTTATGATCTTTCTATGAAGTTGAACTCCATGAAATATTTTACCTGAGCACTTTAAATCAAAAGTAATGTCTCTACCATGACACTAAAAGTGAGTCACGAATGGATCACCCAGCAACCGATGATCCAATGCTTAGGTCCAGATCAACACCAAAATAGTTTACTGAGAACAGCATCATGCTGAATCTGCCATGATGATCTCTGTTTCCTGGTCTGAACTCCAAAGAAATGCAGTGGGGTGAGCTTAAGAGGAGAATGTGCAAGAGAGGACCTAGAGAACTTTACGATGCTGGGTTGCTGGACGATGTTGAGATGCTGGACAATGCTGAGCAATGCTTTTAAATCCCCTGCATCGCATTTGTGCTTTAACTTTATTAGGTGTTATGGGAGAAGACGGATTGCTCTTTTATTGGCAACATGAGCCTTTGCAAATAATTAAATTCATGTGGTTCCATACTAAAAAATATTCATTTCCTTATGAGGAAGAATAGTTATTCCTTACTTTCTGGAATAATTGTGCTTCAAGGTTGATTTTCTTGCCATTGTCTTCATTGTGAGACTAAGATTCTTTAGCCTCCTTTTACTCATCTTTACAAGGGGTACCAATAAATGTGAAAGGCTTTGGTATGGTAATGAATAGCTCAATAAATATCACTTTAAAACACCATGTAACATTCCCCTTCTTGCACTAGACTGTGAGACCTCAATCGCACTTTAAATGCTTTCAGAAATACAGGGACACAATACCAAAAAGTATTCACTAGAATTAAACAGTGTTGGTCTGAGGCTAAGAGAGTCGTCTTCCTAACCAGCTAGATACCATCTCCAGCACTAAAAATGGCTCTTGTGAACGTACACAAGCTTAAGAGGACAAAGGCTCAGGTTGGCACAGATGTAAACAATAACCAATTCAGGTCACCCTGTATCACACAGGCTACATTTTTTCACTGACGTCTAGGCCCTGGTTGTACTTTGAATTAATATCTGTATCTGGAGTCAATATGCAGAGAAAACATGTTTTGATTAATCTGAAGACATATTTATTCAGTAATGGATGTGGATGATAGAGATGTACTGTACATGTACATGTACCTATGATTTGACAACTCTATCAACCTTTCAGTAAGCAGGTTTACTGGTTCACTTGTCACAAGCTGCAACCTTGTATTGACATGAAAACAATCAGATGATATCTCTTCATAAGGAGAGTATTCAAATGTGTCTGTCACACACTATCCCCTTGGCTGTCGGTTTCGGTAGGAGGCTCCAGGCAGTGCAGACACTTGAAAGATTGTTACCCTTACAACACTGTTCAGATTTGCATCTAGACCGCCAGCCAAATGGCAGGATGAAAATGGGATGCTTATACAGAGTCACCGCTGCGGCAATGTAAACACTCCCATCAGTATGTAAAAGGCATTTCGGAATTGTGTAGTGTACACATGGATGTCCTTCACGACATGAACGGGCCCTTTGGCTCTCTACTGAACACTGCATGGATGGCTGCTTTCCTTCTCTTTCAACTCTTCACTCTTTTTTTTTTTTTTTTTTTGTCTGGTTCTAAGTCTCTGCTACTAGGATGTCTGGTCCCTCTAACTCTGCTGCTGTTTTGTGCAAATGACACATTGTGAGCTTATGAGCTCAGGGAACTGAGCAGATTGACCCTAACTTGCAAAAGCTGAATGTCTGTTTTGGAGTTTATAAGTTGAACTACTTAGTATTTAGTGAAAAATACTTGCAATAAAAGTTATGCAATTAAGAATGGCTCTAAATAAATGGACATATGTTGAACTGTACATACCCCATCTGTTTGAGATATTTCTGCCTATAAACCAATGCCTGACAAGTACAAATACCTTTGAGTATAGAAACAGACTTTTCAAGCGACAGTCAAGGTGAAGCATCTACAGAAAGTCACAGACAAGGGTCTCCATGACGACCGTTGATTAGTTATAGACTCATGGCAGCCTCACTTTCAGGTTGAACATAAAGCGGAGCGACCAACCAACCACAATTTAATGGTCAAAATGAAATGTGCCTCTTTGTACACTGTGTGGCACAATTATTGCACAACCTCAACCATCACATTCAGTAGATCATATAGCATGGCTATGTAAAAATAATATATTTCTGGAATGTATACAGAAGGGCCACCCAATATATAGCATAACTCAAGTTGTCACTTATGGCTTTGCAATATACAGTACACCATAGTTGAGGGATACATTATGTATTTCTGTAATGCTTGAACTGATGCCAAGGTCGCTTGTTTCTTTTTCTTTTTTTTGGCAGAACAGGTAAAATGCTGTCACGGTAATAGACTATGCAGAGTGAATGCCAAATGGCAAATGTTTGGAAAGTGTGATGCAAACCCCCTGAAAATAGTCAACATTTTCATGTTCAACTGGAATACATTTATCAGTAGTATTGTGTTTTTGTATTCAATTGGTGTTGAGAAAGAACTCTATCAAAGAACCAAAGACCTTGCACACTTGAAAAGTTATCTGAAAAAGTAAAAAAGACAAAAAAAAGGCTTTTAGTTTCCTCTAACTTGGGATCCGCAATGTTTGGAGGATAAAACACAACATAGATATATATATGTCTATTATGCAGGCTATTCTGCAGTGGTGCTGTCCGTTTTTATATTGCCTTTACTTCATTGCTATTGCTTTACAGTGGCACCCAGTGAAATCCATTAGGTTTAAGACTGACTTTGTGTCACCACCAAGTGCATTTCACCCCCCCCACTCGCCCCGGCCCAGTCTGCGGTATAAACACCTTCATCTAAATTGTTACCACAACCAAACACTCCTGAATGTGTGCACCGCTGGTAAATGGCACATAATTAGCGTATTCAGGCATGGCAATACACAACAACAACAAAGCTCCCTTTAATCTCGCAGAGGTGGAAATGTCACTCTCCTCATTATCCCAAACTATTTATACGTCGGAACTTAAGGGAGAGCACTCACAGCTGAGATGAGCTGAGCA
>NC_085016.1:11622658-11697658 GCF_963854185.1 Sardina pilchardus
ATGCACACACAAACACACACACACACACACACACACACATAAATACACACACACAAACACACACGCTCTCTCTCTCTCTCTCTCTCTCTCTCTCACACACACACACACACACACGCTCCCCTGTGCCTCCAAAATGTGCTTTCTAAGTGACAACCCTCTTGTTTGCAATGATCCATGTTTTAGTAATGCCATCTTCTACTGTGGGGTATCAGCAGGTTTCTGTTTCACTACTCCAAATGCATGTCACGAGAACAGAAGAGGGGTAACACACAGGGGGAGAAGAGAGAGGGGTAAGAAACAAGGAGGTGGGGTGGGGGGTGAGGGGGGGTGAGTTCATGATAAAGGAGAAAGACCTCTTTGCCTTCTCTCTTCCCCCTCTCTCTCTCTCTCTCTCTTCTCCCCTCTCCTCTTCTCTCATCTTCTCTCCTCCTGAGTGCAGCCCAGCTGTCGAGGCTCAGGCCCCTGCAGCTTCCGCTGTCCGAGATCTGGAGAACATCTGTACACAAGCCTCATAGTCCCTCAGTTACTCTCTCTCTCTCTCTCTCTCTCTCTCTCTCTCTCTCTCTCTCTCTCTATATATGTACTCTGTATCTCTCTTTCTTTCCCCACTCCCTCCATCACTGAGGCCACGGCTGGAATGAGTGCGCATTGCTCCGGGGTGCCTGTCCGATTGTCCCGGGTTCATTTGCCACACAGATTGCTCCCTGCTGCTTCTTCCTCCGCCTCCTCCTTTTTTTTGTGTGTGTGTGTGTGGCGTGCGTGTCTGCAGCACCCAAAATCACCCAAAAGCTTCAAACAAAGAACAAAAGGGGGCAAGCAAAACAAAACAGCAGTTTTGCTTGTTCATATTTGTGTGTGAGAAGGATACGTGGCTTGGCAAGTTTCCTCTGTTGTTGCCCCTACAATGAGTCGGGATAATAAATCCTGGGTCTTTAGAATGGTAAAGTACATGAAAAGACATCAAACACTGCGCACACTGTAGGCGTAATAGAAGACTGGCGCAGATTCAGGCCAGGTGGGCTGTATTAAATTACAGTTACCTTTTGCACCCCTCCTGGAATAAAACCTCTTAATGATCCTGCAGTCGGAGGACTTAGGCATATGTTGCGACGCTAATAGTATTTCCCTGCCTGGCTCTTACAATGTAACACGAGGAAGGATGTACTTAATTTCCCCTGGTTCTTTATTTGCTTGTTCCGCGCTGTATAAACACAAGACGCTTTGATTTACTTTATCAGACCAGATGATGTAAGTGTTTACCTCGTATTTTTCGAGTGAAATCCCATTAAGGGACAGCATTCCATGTCCAAATGTAGCCAAAGCGATCTATACCTAATAAACAATGGCGGGGGTATAGGGTTTTAGACAGTGTTTCCGAAAGGAAACAAAGTGTTTGGTTGCATGCACACAATCTGGTTGAGAAACTAAGTCAATGGTCCCTTCCTCTTCTTCGTCGTCTTCTCTTTTTTTTTTGGTATGATGCGAGCCATATGCTTGGCCAGTTTGGTGGTTTTAAGCCCCATTCATCACTGCCCGGCAGCCACGGTCATGTGATCGCCCCGAGTCCCCGAGCGGCGCCTGTTAAACATTTGATCCCTTTTGTTCTCCCACCGTACGGGAGAGAGAAGAGAGGGCCCAGGTCTGACTGGACAATGCCCCCAGAAAGAAGAGTATACCTTTTCACTACGGGGGCGATGGGGGTGGTGGGGGCGAGCCGGGGGTGAGTTGGGGGGGGGGGGGGGGCTCCTTTAAAACCCCAATGAGGACGGAGAGTGTGTGTGTGTGGGTTTGGGTGTGTGTGTGGGTGGGGGGGCATAAATTAAAGAAGTCGGAGGATAGAGAGGGAAGGGGTCACGAGGGGGCAGATCCGCTGGGCTTATCACACATCAAGGGATGCCTGTCTGTCCTAGAAAGGGACAAGCATCTCTTTACATGCGCTGTATGGGAAAAGTGTTTGTTCGCCGTCATGTGCCTCCATCCTGTCCCAGATCACTCCTTCTCTCTCTTCTGTCTCACTCTCTCTCTATCTTTGTACACTGCTTGGTGTCTCTCTGGTGCTTTTTGTTCACTTTGTGTCATTTTCGCAGCATCTATCTATTTGTCCTCACTCTCTCGTTCCCCTCTCTCTTTTCTCTCTCTGTCACTCTCGCTCTCTTCCTTCCTTTCATTCCTTCTTTCTCCCCCCTCTCTCTTTCTCATTCCTCCACCCCAACCTCCCCCCACCCCCCCCCCCCCTTTCCACCGATCTCTTGGCATAATGCATGAACTTGAATGTGAGTGTCAACCCTTTCCTGCCCTTTGATCTGACAGCAGCATTGTCTGGCCGAGAGAGAGAGAGAGAGAGAGAGAGAGAGAGAGAGAGAGAGAGACGCAGTCTGGACGAGGCCGCTGACCGTCCCCCATTTGTCCGGGGTAAAGTGAGACTGGACTCCCCTCTCTCCTCCGGCTGCAACACTGGGGGCTTTTGTGCATGAGAAGGTAGTAGGCACGCAGACACGAAGATGCCCAGTATGGCTCCCATTCACTTTGTAACTCCAACCCCCCCACGCACACACACACACACACACACACACACACACATGCACACATACACACACACCAACGCACATACACACACTCACACACGCACACACAACACACACACACACTACCGTCTGTCCACAGCTACGTCCGTCAAACCCAGACAGAGGCCAATAGAGTCAACCCTCCCACGGACTTGAGTCAAATTCGAAACTTCCTGAAAAAAAAAAAGAGCGAGAGCGAAAAAACACACAGAGGGAGTGAAAGGCCCAAGATCACAGAAGGTGATAAGAGCTCTCCCACTCTACTGTTTCGGCGACAAAAGGCCAGCCAGTCATATCTCATTCCCATCCTGAAGTATGCCGATTCATGGAGTCGCACAACAGCGGCACTATCTTTTCGCGGCCAATTAATTTAATGAATGGAGAGTTTTGATGTGTTCTGATAGAATTCCATCCATTTTTATGTAGAAAAACAAAGGGCTTTTTTTTTTTTTTTGCTCATAGTGCATTGTGACAGCCAACGAACCATTTAGTGCTATTGAGAAATTGACATTTCTAACCCAGCGTGGTCGTTTCATTTTCTTAATGTGTGTGTGTGTGTGTGTGTGTGTGTGTGTGTGTGTACCTGTGTATGTATATGTAGGCATATCTACCTGTTTGTGTGTGTATGTGTGTGCGTGTAAGAGAGAGAGAGAGAGAGAGAGAGAGAGAGAGAGAGAGAGAGAGAGAGAGAGAGAGAGAGAGAGAGAGAGAGAGAGAGTATGAATATGTGTGTCAACGGCTCCATTAAAAAAAGGCAGTTTGCATCTGATTAACTTCAGAGTGCAACAAAGAAATTCAAATATAATTTTTTTGAGTGTGTGCCCGGCATCAAAATTGTTTAGACACAAAGCCAACAGATCAGACCAAAGCCACCCAAATCAGAAATCCATTTTACGGCTAGCACAGCTTTATTTCTCTCCTCGCCTTAGGGACTGCAGGGAGTGTGGAAGGGGGGTGGGGGGTGATGGGGGGGTGATCTCCAAATTAATCTTGGCTTAAATCAGTTGCATTTCCTAAGCCCGCAACCTCCCTCCCTGCCACACGGAGAACTCGCAAAACTAGCGCGCGGCATGGGATGAATATAAATGGATTGCTCCCTTCCACCAGCGGGCCCAGTCGAGGGGAATAAAGCAGCGTACTGATGTGTCCAGTGGGGATCGTGTTCTCCAGTGAAAGACCACGAGGGGGTTTCCCACCCCACCCCCCCATGAGGTCCATCTGCTTCAAGTCAAATGTTGCCGTTATGTAGCCAAGCTTTTGTCTTGTCGCCTGTAAGCCAACTCAGTGTGTGTGTGCTCAGTCAGCAGGAAAGACCTCCACCGGAGCAGACACAAAAAGTGATAAAGGGAGGCTCCTCGAGACTCAGGTATTTTCTCAGGTAGCTGGTAGCTTCCTCTTGACCTCAAAAGGTCAAAGTTTAGTGTAGCTTGGATCCTCCCAGGTGGACAGATTGGGGCAGAGACACTGCCTCTCATTACTGAGCATTGTTTTGGAGTTTGTTTTTGTGTGCAACCTGCCAGAGGCCAGCTGTCTGGTATTACAGCTCCTTTGTGGGGTTGCATAATAGCTGTAATTGCATAGGAACCCAATACTTACAACCTGCAATGACTTGTGAGCAAAATGCCAACGTTCTTGTCAGACTAGCCAGAGGGGATGAGGTGTATGGAAGGGTTAACGATGCACTTGGTGTTAAACAAGGGAAAATCAACATTGCAACTCTTCCATTAATTTCAGTCAAACATCATCAAGGTAATGGAGACCTGGAGAATGAACACTCTCATTTCACACTGATAATCAAATCCCTAATATCTGGAAAGAGTACATACATTATGACCTGCTTACTACAAGACTGTGCACATCCGTTTTTCAGTGTGTGTGTGTGTGTGTGTGTGTGTGTGTGTGTGTGTGTGTGTGTGTGTGTGTGTGTGTGCGTGTGAATGTATATGTATGAATGAATATGTGTATAAATGTGTCAGTTCAAATCATTATTCAATGTAGGCTATCGTGCATGGGTGCATGGATAGTATCATTCCCATAATCATCCACAATGTTAGAGAAATTATAATGCAATGCGATTTCACAAAGGATGACAATGCCTAGTGTGAAATGAAGTAGTTAATTCAATGGATACAATTACACGACTTGTAATTTCCCTTAATAATGCAACGATTACAGTACATTTCAACTCCTTAAAAGTACAAAAGTAAATCTAGAAAGCCAGGCAGAGTGGGGGAGAGAGATAACAAAGAGAAAGAAAGAGGTATAAATGACAGGAAATTATGCGGAGCATATTGTGAAATAGAAATGTGGAAATTATGCCATTTTTGGAGTCGCCTACGCCTTTTCTACGGATATGAGCATAATCATTTAATAATGAGAGTTTTGCCGCTCTTTGACTCCACTTCCTCTGTATGTCAGTTGCTGAGGGATATGGTCAGCACATCTTGTTATCTTGGCCATCTGTCTTGCTTTGTAATCCACGGCCTTTGCGTTCTCTTCCTCTCTCAATCTGCCTCTGTTGTGTTCACCGTTTAAGGATCAGAGCCCTGCCATCCGCACAAATAAGCCAGGGGAGCGAGAGAAATAAAAAGATGCAAAGCGCCAAAGAGTGGCACGGGAGATTAACCTAGATTGAAAAGCCTCCAAAAGTTTAATCTGTGCCCACACCCCCCCCCTCCACCTTCACACACACACACACACACACGCATACACACACACGCATACACACAGACAGACACACACAAACAGACACGCCGACAAAAATTCTTTCATTCATGCCGCACCTTCTTACCGTCAGTGTCATATTTCCACACAATCTTTCGAGTGTAATGGAAGCGAATTGGATTAATTGGATGTGAAACGCTTTCACGCCGGCCTGCTCTCTGCTCTGGGTCTGGCCGCGCTGCCGGGGTGTGGCTTTCGCGTAGCGGCTATCGAGGGAGTATCGAATAGGCTGCTATCTTGAATTAATCTTAGCAACATGGTTGGGGTCAGCGCAGCGGGGGGGTGGTGTGGGCAAGATCACGGAAGCCCCAGCATGCGTGGCCAGCAGATTGTTAATCGGCTCCACAGTGGAGTCATTCAGAGGGCAGGAGGAGATGGTCAAGGAATACACCACACACACACACACACACACATGCACGCACGCATGCACACACGCACGCGCGCACACACACACACGCGCACACACACACACACACACACACACACACACACACACACACACACACACACACACACACACACACACAAAGAACAGAGAGCAAAACGGATGCCAGAAACGTCAAAATGCTCTCCATCTCAGCTAAACCCACCTATTGGAAGAGAATGTGCACCAGCGGAAACTGGTGCAGTGTGCTTGACGCCGTTGGGTCTTGAAAAACTTTTGTGAAATCGTGCCAGTTTTTTTTTGCCAGGGCGGGGAGGTGGCATCGCAGTGCAGAGGCATCTCATCCCCTCACCCGCCACCCCCATCACCCCCCCCATCACCACCACCACCACCACCGCCCCAGCCCCGATCCCTCATCTTCTCCCTGCTAGACAACAAAAGCTAAGTGGGTCAGCATTCCATCTCAGACGCCTTGCTGGAATCCAACCAGCAGCGCACACAGCAGCAGCACTAAGAGGCACGGGTGAGTGAAGTTTTGCCAACCCCAGTGGCGGTCGAGGGTTCGCTGCGAGCGCCGACACGTTGACACGCGAGGTTTTACTCCTGACGGCCCTTTGCGCGTCGTTTTAAGGGTGCGGCGTTAGCATCGCGCGACTAATGGCCGTGCGTGAGGTAAACGCGCGCGACAAACGCAACAATGACGGGCGCCTTCCAGCCGTGGGTCAAACAATTAGCAGAAGGCAGCTCAGCTGTCTCCGCTGAGATCATATTTCAGCACTGGGGCTTACATATGGAGCCCTGCATGGCAAGATGCGAGAGTTGGCAGCTTGTAGCACTCGTGAACTGGTTTCTCTTCATGCCACACTGACGTGCCAAACTGTTAGAATATATACATATTTTATGAGAGCGCGTTGTACAGTGGGGGGAAGCTTCTACTCCTGACCTACCTGGTGAAACAGAGTGAGAAAAAAAAATCCTTGAGGTGTCTTTTCATGTCTATTTAATTGTTTAGACGAAAGCACGGAGCGTAATTGGACAGACTATAGTCGGCCAAAAAAAAATAACCGAATCTCGGCGGAGTCGGCGAGATGCCAATGAATGGTTATAATAAACTTCTCACGTTTTTCAGCTGTCTTGTGCTAACAAAAGCATCAGAGCTCTTCGATGGCTGTTTTATCATCAACTGAGCTTGTTTGTGACAACAAAGTCAAAAAACACAGTGGGATATCTCAGCCTCAAAGACACCAGCTTCCATACCCACCCCCACCCTCCTTACACTGTCATTTTCAGAGGAATTTCGACTCATTCCTGAACGTCTGTGTAGCTCAGGGAAATGGACTGTATCAGGTGTCTTTCTCCCTCAACTACCCCCCACCCCACCACCAAATACCCCCCCATCACCACCACATCCATGTATTTACCTCTTGGTGGCTTCATGGGGGGGCGTGCTTTGGAACAAATGAGAACCGAGGGGCCTGGGCCACAGTGATATTCCACAACCTAATCTGCTTGCGCTTAATTTTCCCCCTGCATCGGAAATCTGCTTAGAACCGCTGTGCTCTGTTCTGAAGGGAGAAGCGAGAGAGAGAGAGAGGGAAGAGAGAGAGAGTGAGAAATAGAGAGATAGTGAGAGCGAGAGAGAGAGAGAGAGAGAGAGAGATGAGCCTCAATCGTAAGAAGCGTAGCCAGGGCAAAAAAGGGATAACATTTGCAATGGGAATCATCACAGGACCTGCATGAATTAGCAAATGGCAGCCCCGTAAACACACACTCCAACAGAAAGCAGACTCTGAACTCTGCTAATAATAAACACACCATTAGAGCCCTCTTGATTTTTTTTTTTTTTTTTTTTTCAATATCGGAACAAGCCTTATTGGCTCATAATAGCACCCCAGTGATACTCCGGCTACCGCTTTGATGCCCCCTCCCCTCCACACACACCCCCACACCCCAGCCCCCCAACTTCACGCATGCTATTCTGAATATCAAGAGCCAGCTGCAGGACTTGCGTTCGCTGATCTGAGGTCAACGTTGGCTGGGCCGTGACCACTTTCGCTGCCACTCTGGTGTACGCGATGGCCGAAATAAAGAAGCGTCAGAAGAGCACTCCACTTTGTATTCGGTTTCCAGTGACGGGCGACGCTGAAACTCATGGCAGACACGGCGGCCATTAAAATGGCTTTAACGAATCCACTAATTGAAGGAGAAAAGCTGGAGAGGACTGCAGAGTGGTGAAAAAAAGGCCTCGTCAACAAAATAATGAGCTTCTTAACCCATGCGAGTGTTTTTCTTTTCAAAGCCGAAACCAAATAAATTGAAGTGACATCAACATGTCAGGTAGATGAAAAGGTAAGGCTTAATAATCAGATATTTGTGAAAATGCACTCAAGCTGATAAGCTGTATCTCTGAAATACTTTTTTTTTATGCTGCATTAAGGTGCACTGTGTGCCTGAGGTTACGTGTACGTTTCTTTCACTATAATTCATTTAAATTTCACTTGGTGAATAGAACTGGAAAACACAGCTTGATTTTGTAGTTTCCATTAGGATAATTGAGTAAATAAATCAAGTAAATACAAAAACTAGTTATACTGTTTCTGTACCTCGGTTATCTGAGGTGCCCAAAACACCAATGTCAGGGGACACTGTGGCACAAGTGTCTGTACCACATCTGAATCCCAGCCTAGGGGGGACCTGGATTTGAATCTAATTGAAACAATTCCTGGTCTCACCCTTCTTTTGGTTTTGTGGCCATGCGCCGAACTATCCTTATTCAACAAAGCCGAGGTAAAACTGGTTTTCCATTCTATGTCATCTTAAAAAAATAATAATAAAAAAAGCCAATCTCCTGTTAAATTCCTGAGGAGCACGCATCCAGTGATAATATTAATAAATTGACCTGTGGCCTACAGTGAACCATATTGAATAAAAACATTTTTTTGTTATATCAATAAATTCAAACGCAATTACCTGAAATTGCAAGACTATTACGTTATCTTAACACCTCTGCCTCCAGAGCATGGTCTTTCCCCGTGTCAAGTGCAAGAGGCCAGGCTGAGCTGTGTTTGAGCACGCGGGGCGATTCGGTACTGTAATTCTGACACCTCTCCATGCGTGCGTCAGCACTTCTCTGCCCCACCGGGTCCGCTCGACATGATGCACACCTTTGAGCAGGCAGCCCCTTTGCTTCCGGGATGTTCTGTGCTTTTCATTATTTTGAATTATTAACTATGGAAAAGACAGGCTAGGCTTTTCCTTTATAATACAGCACATCTTTTGTCCTTTTTGACAAGGCTTTAATGTTTAATGACAACAGCTGAAAAATACATGAAGGCATAAAAACATCCTTACAATGTTGTAGTTTGTTTAGATAGCCTCTTTAAAAATTGGGATTATGCTCAAAGTACACTGAATTCATGAACAAATCCAGGTATTATCCATTATTATACCTACTGTATATCCAAAAGATGGAAGGAACAGAAGAACCATGCAATGAAATCCTTACTAACAGTTAATTTAATTTCAAAACATCAAAGGCCTACTGTGGAATTGCGTTAACATTTATACTAATGTGTTAGCTAGCTTGTTGTCAAATTAAACTCTCTCTCGCACGCACGCGCACACACATACACACACACACACACACACAAAGACACACATACACACACACACACACACACACACACACTCTCACACACACACACACACTCACACACACACAGATACACACACACACACACACACACAGTAACCAGGAAATGCATGGTTCCAGCTGCCGTAGCTTCACCTAGGACCTGAACATACAGATCACACTGCATGTCCATACACTGTTCTTACCTGTGATAGCATCTGCTTGGGATGAAACACTGACCTGAATATGAATGTGTTTAATTGTATTTACATGTGTGGTTAACCAGGCACTCATGCATAAGTGCTCCCCTCCCCATCTCCCCAACACACACACACACACACACACACACGTACCATGCTCATTATCGTACAATATGTATGTAGCAAGACACGTTCCTAGGCTCTCTCATCATGCGTAAGCGACCATGATGTGTGTGTTGTTAAACACTCTGACTTTGGGCTCTGGGAACCCTGGTGTGATGTATGCCGGGCTATTGCAACATATTGCATGGAGGTCCTCCACCTGGTGCAAGACTCAAGAGCAAGAGCACACTGTGAGAGGCCGGCGGAGAAGACGTCAAACTAGTCGTGAGTGCGGTTGCGGCGGCCATGTAGGAGGAGGACACGTCACTCTGGGGTTGCAGAGGACCAAGGAGAGTGTGGCATAATAGGTTGAAAGTGCGCTCGTACTGTAGCTCGCATTTAACGCGTGAAGGTTGTATGGCGTCAGACGCGGCGTCTGATTCGCACGTCTGTTCCCTTGGGGGAGTGAGCATGGCTTCTTTGTAAAGCCCTGTCCTTGATGCGTTTTCCCTTCCTTTAAATAGATATCCGTCTATGTGCAGTTTGTAACAGCTGTTTCCCATGCAGCTAGTGGGGAAAAATAAATAAATATTTGGAATTACTGATCTGTGTCTTTATAATAAATCATTTTTGAAAATATTTATACATGTAGTTCCGTTTCAACAGTATTCTTTAAACTGCAATATGAGTATCAATTTCAGTGGATGGAAAAATCTATAAAAAGCTATCCAAAAGAGTTTGCTGGTACAACACAATGTGCTTTGCCTTGCAAATATGCTTACCTTATATGCACTTCTTATCTAGCTAATGCAAAACAGAGAGGGGGGAAAAGAAAGCATACACAGGTGACATGATGCATTAAGGCTTATGAGAGAATTACGCCAAACTGCCGGCCCTCCGGTCATTAGGCAGAGTTTCAACATTGTACTCCAACTAAAAGGGGGGGTGGGGGGTAACAGAGCCCTGGGTAATGTCATCTTGTTCTTGAGGAAGTGGCTTGAGAACCCACTCTTTTGTGCAAGCCTGGCAAAACTACCCTGACCTATCCCCCGTCCTTAATCTGGAATCTCGACTCAAAAAAGGGGAAAAAAACAAATAACAGTATCTAGCCTGATGGGCATTACTTACGCAGATATTATGCTGTATGTTATTGCCCATTAAAAGAGCTGCAGCTCCCACTGTGATGCCATCAAAAGCAAAAACAAACAATTAAGCATTAAATATGAAGCGAGGAGACAGCGTACAAATTAATATGTCCCTTCATCACCGACTTAAAACGCCTACGTCAGAAGCAATGATTGCATACTTTTTTGTTTGTCTGCCTCTGTGTGTGTGTGTGTGTGCGTTTGTGAATCTGTGTGCATATGTGTGTCGCTCTTTGTGAATGTGTGTACACATACACTACATGCACACACACACACACACACACACACACACACACACACACACACACACTGTTAGAACCATTCATTTTTAATCCCAATTATGACTCAAAGATGTGTGTGTTTGTTTTCTCCCTTCATATCGGCCCTGCACTCGCTGTGCAGTCATACGCCATCCGATGCCAGGGATGCGGCACAGTCCCGGGGACAGGCTGCCGGTGAACTGAGCGTTGTCACCACGCATTACAGCTCCCTGCCCACCGTTGACTCAGAGGGCTAAACGGGCCAGTCAGGTACTCAGGTTCAACCATAGGAGAACTCCAGCTATGTGACACACAGAGGTGGAAGGGCGGGTCAGTATATGCTAACAGCTCTTTCGCACGGTATGCCCCTGTTGAACTGTCAGCAGCCGAGGATTATCTCAGAATGATGTTTACATGGTGGTTGCAGATGCTACTCTGTTTGTCTGACCCATAGACCCATAAGGATAAAACTGCTATTAGCCTTTGGTATCCATATTTTCCCAGGACATGATCTGCCCGTGATACTATATATACCAAGGCCTCATGTGAAAATTGCTGGCCATTTGTTAGCAACTGTTTGTTGTTAGCAGTTGTTACCAGATTTAGCCATGCTAGATCATTACAATGCATTAACACAATACACAATACAGTGTTTTCCTCATACAATTGTTACAGTATCATAGCAACAGATAAAAGTTGCACACAACTGATTTAATGACATTCAAATTGTATAGATCTGCTAACAAACTCTCCATTTAATTTACTCTTAATAGGTACTGTAGCCATCTTCAAATTTCAAGCTTAGTTTACCCAATATTCAAGTTCATGGGTAGGACTTTCAACTTCAGGAGGCGTTCTACAGTAATTGAAACATCACACATGTTCTGGGATTCGAACCCCATATCTCTGGCATGCTAAACGGACCATTAACCCACTGCACTACGTCCTGCTGTGATGGAATAAAGGAATACTAATTATTCACTCACTTGTTGTTGGGGTTGCTAGGTAACGGTAAACAGAACTAAAAGATCGTATTTCTTGATTTTGCTTACAAACGGACAGCTTTACCCGTTCACTGAATAAAGTTTATGGAAATTTAGCACCACTTTCCCATCTCAAATATTGTTTTAATAATCCTAACTTGTTTGATTTAGGTAGGCCGGCTACTGAAGAGTGTGAACGTGCGCAACACTGCCGGCAACAGTTTTGAACGGGAAGGAAGTGATGCGAGGTCAAGGCAGGCTACCAACCAATAAAGTCAAAATTTTGACTTTATAATCTTAATTACGACTTTATTATAATCTCATAATTATGAATTACCATCTCATAATTATGAGAAAGTATCTCATAATTTCGACTTTTTATCTCATAATTATGACTTTTTATCTCATAATTATGACTTTCTATCTCATAATTTCGACTTTTTAATCTCATAATTATGACTTTGCATCTCATAATTATGACTTTTTATCTCATAATTATGACTTTCTATCTCATAATTACGACTTTGCATCTCATAATTATGACTTAGTATCTGACAGTTTTTTTCCACCAAGTGGCGGAAACGGGCTTCCATACCTTTGAGATGTTTCATCCTGAAAACAAGCAAATTTGTCTGCCAGCGTGTTGAGTAAATATGTCTTGATAAGACTCAGTCAGTCAAAGTGTTCTTCAATTAAGTCAAAATGGTCTTTCGAGAAAGCTAAGAGATTAAGAGATTAAAACAATACCCAATAGATTTTGATCTTAATAATATTAATAGCAGTTGGTTAAATTTCATTTTTTTGAAGAACTTAAGGTATAATTTACAAACGACATACCGTCAAGAAGGTTTCGGGAAACTAGGGCATGGACATAGGCCTAGTTCATATATACAGACATAGTATATCAAGGCCGGTATGGCCAGGGTTGTGATTGTTGGACCCAAAAGCAGACATAATAAACTAAGGCTGTGAAAAACCATTCATGTTAAAAGAGCCTATCTTTTGTTCAGACTGCCAGACAAAGATCAATAGTTAAGAAGAGTTCAGATTTAGTAACCCACAAGGCACTCCAAGCAGGAGTAAAAAAGGAGCTGAAGATCTCAAAGTAGTGAACAAAGAGTTTGAGGACTGGACAAGCACCGAACAGTTCAAAATCCAAACAGCAAAATAAGAAAAAAGAAAAGAATGAATGAGTCATATTAGGCAAAAACAGTCAGTTAAAACTAGAGAAATGTCTTGATACTGGAACAGAACTTCAGAGGAACAATGCAGGATTGGCGATTTCATCTCTGGTTTCGGTTTCGTTTTTCATTTTCGCTCGTTTTATGCTTGCATATTTCTCTGCAGAGCTTCCCCGAAAGCTTTAGCGTGTATATTTCTACATACTGTATATAGGCTATATATACATATATAAATTGCAAGCATGGTTCTTCTTTTTATGACTATGAAAAAGTTGCATAGGGTCTCTTTAAGAGCGTAATAAGTGAACCTCTTGACAAAATACTGTGACTGATGACTGATGAGAAGCCACAGGTGTGTTGACGATAGACTCGGCATCTCGTTAGAGCGCCAGGAAGTGCAGGGTCTAAACCAAACCAGAGCCCCTTTAGGGAGAGCCGGTCCACTTCCTATTAACTCCATTGTACCGGATTGTTCCTGCAATCTGTTGAAATTCCGCTAGGGACGTTGCCGAGCAAGTGATAAATGAATTGTGGTCTATGGGGCTAAGCGGCTAGAACTCGTTTTTTTCACAGTTGACAACTTCATTTCTTAATGTACATTGTCGTAGTAGCTACCTGAGTATAGGTTTTCCACTGGAAATGAAATAAAAAGTCACTCATGTCCTTTCTGCTTTTCATAGGATGGGCCGTTTTCCCTGTAACATGCTAGCATTTAGCTCATGGATGCTCGCGACACTCGCGACCGATTACGACCGTCGTGAAGCTGAACCTTCTTTTAGGTCTATGGCCGTTCGCTTGTGTCACGTGACATGAAAACTTTGAAAGGGTTTTTAGGAATAACAACACATATTAAAAATTTTATTGGTCAGCTGATTGTCAAGTCAAGTTATCCTGCATCGCATGCATTAATGCAATTTTAGGAGAAAAAATTATATAACGACAAATGTGGTACTGGGGGGTTCAGCTCCATTGCTACCCATTCATTCATCACTTGCTCGCGATCGCCCTCTAGTTGCAGTACCATTCGGAAGTATTTCGCTAGTGGTCCTTCTCCCCTTATTAGACATTCTCTGACCAAACACAGGCTAGTATAGTAAACACATAGGAAAACCACAAATCAGGAAATGTACTCTTTTCTCTTCCTGAAGCTACCTTCTGCATTAATCTCTCAAAGACACTCCATGTTGGCCTGTGGTTTGATTAGGGGTGTGACTATCTCACTCTATCTCGCAAAATGAAATGTGTCCTTTCTAGTGCACCTGCACTGAGAAGGTGAATGTCATTGGACACAGGATTCCCTGAAAATGATGTGATCTATCAATGCAGATGGTTAGAAAGGGTCGGCCAAGGGAATGTGCATTCCAGTTGGGGTGAGTGGATGAGCACATCATTAATAATTGATGGCAATAAAGATATTCAAACTGTGTCCCTGTTGATAAATGAGTGTAGCATTGTGCTAACAATACCAAGGTCATGAGTTTATTCCTCAGGGAACAGGAGCACTGGTAAAATGTGTACCCTGCCTGTACAGTAAGAGGCTTTTGGTAAAGACGTACTATAGGCTAAATGAAAACATAAAAAAGTGGATAGTTTGTCGGAGTAGACAGACAGGCAGTCTATGTTCATAGATTCTAAACCACACGGAAATGTATTTTTTGGTAACTATTATTGTTTCATCCTTCATCTTCCAACACCAGCAATTTACTATAATTCCTAGCACAGCCCCAATTTTCACTAGTATATAAACATAAATGTATACTGTACTGTATGTGTGCTACACAAATGAAGAAAAACGGAATAATAGTCCAGGCAGTGATTTTAGAAAGCTAATGAAAATGTCTGACAGTTTGTGGAAGTATGTTGTGGGTGACACACACTTATTTTCCCAAAACAACAGCTTGAGGCAGTGATTTTAATGAGGGATATAAAGAAAACCACCAAGTAGAAAAACACAAAAATGAATTAATATCTATACCTAAGACTGATAGACCAAAACAAAACTAATATGATATATCCTATATGCCGAGCAAATCAGATACAGATTTATTGGCAATAATACTCTGTAGAAACAGAGTGTGGTTTACATGAATTCTTGGCTATTCTGCTGATCAGCCATTGCTCTTTAGATGCATGTCCAGCTCCTTTTATTTGGTCACTACAGCCATGGTCGTGCTCCAAATGCCACAGGGTGGTTAAATGTAAAAGTTTGCCTTATATAAAGGCAAAGCAACTCTCTCCATGCATAACTTACTCCGAGGAACAAGATTAGCATTACCCAAGTAGGGCTACTGAAAACAACATAAAAAGTCTTTGATCTCTGATGAATTAAAATTTGTTCAGTGACATTTTTTGCCCCTTCAGAGCATCCCCTTTCAGCTTCCTACCCAACTTCCATCCTTCCCTTGTGTATTGGTGAAGTGCATAATAATACAGCAAGAATCTTGGCTCCATTTATTTTGCTAAAGAAAAAAGGCACCTTTGAGAAATGCATGCACGACATGTACCAAGTTTTCATTAGAAGAAAATTTTAAAAACTCTGAGGACTCGAGTCTCTGTGCTAATGCTAATCCCTGTCACTCCGAAGTGAAACACAAGAGTAGACAGCATACTGAAACTATGGAATGCAGCTTGGAATTACAGCTTCGCCTTTAGGCGACACCTTTGAGTCTTGTTTTTCTTTGAGAACAGACATATAAAGACAGTGCCTTTGCACTTTCATATTGTGTGGCCTGTTGGGAGTGTGTTCGGCTGAATGACATTTCGTGGCATTGGTCGATTCTTCCTGGATGCTCGAGTCATCTGTGTGGGTGGCCTTCGCAGGAAATGGTCTTTTGTAACAATGGTGCTGCCGGTTCTTGCTTACGCAGTCGGGGATAAAATTAGGCCCATAGAGACATTGTGGTGCGTCAATCTACTGTTACTTATTTGATGCTGAACTCAGGTTAAGGTTTGTAACTATTTGAAAGGAGCATTCAAGAAAGTGCATTTCACTCATTGTTACTAAAAATAACATCCTTTGGTTGCTGCGAAACAGAAAAATCAGGGGCCATTCCACGGTCTGCTTCAGGTCTGCTCCCTGACAGAGTACTCTATGTTTCAGCCCCACGTGGCAGAGATACAGCGGTGAGGCAAAATTTTCTGCAAGGTACGGCATCTTGGTCTTGCTGTTTGAGACCACCTGACTCAAGCAGTTTGAGTGTGAATGCACATTGCACACTGGGCTTCCCCTCTGGTTATTTATGTTCAGATGTATGGTTGCTGAAGTGCACTTTTATGATCAAAGTTGTTGTATGTAACTTATGGCTCACCATCACAAAATGTTGTCTCTATACTTATTTTGTCCTTAAGATGATCAATAGAATAGAGGACAAAACATGGCTCTAGGCCTCCTTCATTGATTTCCTCTAAAGTCATTTTTCACAGGTATTCAGAGAAACAAAGTAGTTTACTATGTACATACAGTAGTATCTTCTATACACGCTATTCAAGAGAAGATTCACATTTTGTGTCTTCACTTGTGTGTGTGTGTGTGTTCCCTTTAGCTCACCACGGTCTCTCAATCATCTCTGGCAAACAAACTCAAGTCTACTGAGACGTTAAAGGGAGAGATATGGTGTGGGCTCCATTGTTTGGATGTGTCTTCTGTTTGTTTAAGCTGAAGGGAATGAACCAAGGAGGAGAGACTGTGTGTGAGGTCATATTAGTGTCTGGTTTACCTAAGCTGCCCTTGGTTGTGAGCACAGCATGGATAAATGTGTTGTCTACGCTTTATTGCATTATTTTTTATAGGCTTCCTGTATTTATTATTGTGGCAAGGTAGTTTAAACCGCAGGGATAGAGATAGTAGCATAAATAAAAAGACTGAAATGGGTTTTTAGAGGAAAACCAACAATAAATTCCATCTGAAGAGACCAGTTCTGTGGGGGAATGTTGGTGTTTGGTGTGATTTAATTTATAATTTTGCTTAATTGTTTCTATTACAGCCATATATAGACTATGTGTGCCATGCTGCACAGTCAATGCTGAGAGAAGTTCAAAGCAAAACCTCTGCCACAAAAAAAGCGAAATGTCCCACTTCAGACTTTGAGCGAGGGGGAGAGAGAGAGAGAAAAAAACAAGACGCTAATTAACAGAACTGAAAAAAACGAATACTCATGTGGCTTTTAATCCGCACCAAAAAATCCTCTCCCTCAAGTTGTTCTTCAGCTCGCAGTATTGCAATATAATCACTTCAGACCCTGCAGTCGTGGAGGAGCAGAAGAGGTGCCCAAATGACTAGCAGCCCCTCTAACCCAAACAATTCCGACTGTACTCTTCCTCAGCTAAACACTCCAATCATTACACAACCTTGTCGCTACCCTGACAGGGAACGCACAAAAAAATGTTATTGTTGGAGTGGCCTCTTAGGGAAAGGCGCTTGGAATTCCGACAAAAAAAAGAACAGAACAGAGCACATTGGTAAACAACAACAGCTTGAAGGCGCTTATTTAGAAGAAGCCTCAAAGAAGCCAAGGCTGACACAGATGGTAGAGCTGTGGCAGTGGTCGGCGTTCTAATGCCAGCCGATGGAAGTGGGAGCCGGCCGCAGCAGCGTCTGCAGCGAGGGTGGGATGAGAAAGAAAAGGAAACCTCGCCTCAGAAGTTATGTCGGGTCTCTCTTTTTTTTTCTCGAACTTTTTTAAAGGGGGATGCTTCCTGGAGATGCTGAGGAGAGAGGGCGAGAGAGAGAGAGAGAAAGAGGGAGGTAGCTTCTTCTTGAGAGGGAGTGTCGGACCATCTGGCAGAGACTTCTGACTTCAACGTCACCCCTTCCCCGAGGGCTGTGTGTGTGTGTGTGTGTGTGTGTGTGTGGGTGTGTTGGGTGGGGGTAGAGGAGGACAGCTTCAAACAACATTTCACAAATTTTCCAATGTGTTTGTGAAAAAGCTCCTCAAATGTCTTCCTCAGGGACAAGACTTTCACATTGTGCAGCATGCTGCAGCTATGGTGTTCGTTTATTCATTTATTATTTTTTCTGAACCTTATGGTTTATGAGAATGGTGAATCTTAATAGCCAAGCCATTTTAATCAGAGACAGCAGTGGATTAGTAAAGCTTTATCTTGCCAAAGTTAACTAGGCCTTTTCTGGAGCTTTGAAATTACTGTACTGTAGGTCCCATTGTTCCCTTTACTGCATGGCTCCAAAATAATGAAGGTGAATGAGGGACCTTCCTGTCTCATTTAAAGATGACCTTTCCAGCCGGTACTTTGTCACTTTGAGAGAATTGCTCCAGCGCTCAAAAACCACCGATTTAATGGGGATTTCCCACCAAAAACCACAGTCATTAATACTGAGTGGCTGTGTCGATTACCCTTTTCACAGTTAATGACATTAACCACAGCATTTAAGTAACATGTGTGTCTTGGACAGTTTAGTGGTCAAGATGAAAACACCTCAGTTTAAAATCGTAACAAAATACCACAGGATGCTTTGCTAGCCTGGCTAGCGCCTACCACTTCTGAAATGAGACGTGAGGTGCCTCTCATGCAACGTTTATACGTCCTCCCTCACTCCTCGGGCCTCGATCCTCACTGATCTTCATAAAGAATGATGGGGGGGAAACAATGGGATAGTCTATCCAGTGTTAGTTATAGATCAGTGGGAACGCCCCTCGAGGATCGAGCATAGAGGATCGAGGAGGCATGTTGAGAGGCACCCAATGTCTGGCAACCAGATGTTCATTTCCTCGTATTTGGAAAAAAATGCCCAGATCCGTTCATTGGGCACCACAGATGTCTATCACGGATGTGTGTGCATAGCTCATCATGGTCTTGCTTTCTCCCCTGTTCTGTGATTGGTTCCCTATCTCAGTCAAAAATTAGGAAGGTAGTTTCCAGTCTGCCTTAGCAGTGTGAATGAAATCACCACGCAAGGTAGGATGGGAACACCCAGGCTAACAGCATGCAGTAACTTCGGTAACACCATCCACATTACTGAAAATAAGGAAAATTTCCCTCTGCTGACAGCAAGAATTTGTACTACAACTGTTGCATTAACCAAGTGAGTTGTGAAGCTAGGTCTAACGTGACTTCGCTTACAGACAGGCGTCAAATCATGCTCTCACAACAATCACGTTTTCTTTTAAGTTATCTTAAAAAGGCCAACGTCACTCCAAGATTGCCTTCAGGCAGGCAAAATGATACTTTGAAAACATCTAGTTCACAGGAAGGGCAAGCAACAGGACTGACAGGTTCGATCGAAGGGCTAATGTTATGAGAATATTAAAATACGGGACATTTTACAGGAAAACACTAAAGCGGGAAAAGAGCTAAAATACTGTATGTGAGAAACCCAGAAAAAAAATGTGAGGGATGACAGCTATGGGTACACTGACAGCAATAATGGTACACTATTTAGCATTAGTTGAGAATTAGCTAAGCATTAACACACACTTAACTCATCATTGCTAAGTATGTTAACAAATGTGTGTGTAACAGTGATTCGCCTGTACTTCGCCCTCAATATAGTCCCTACCTGCCTAGGAAATTGCCTAGTCTTAATCTGCATTGCTATTTGCACTCGCTGTGAACACAGAGGCCACACGAAGTAAGTAATATTTGTTTTTTTGTTGTTGGCTCATTTTGCTCATGACATGCTATTCAGCAACAAAGGATTCCATTTGCTATGCTAAGTTAACCTAGCGGTGGTGCAGCCAGACAATGAAAATGCATACAGAGACAAAAATGTTTTTGCTCCTTTGAATAACCCAATTTCATAAAACAGTGGTGTGTTCCTTTAAGTAATATTGAAAACCTACAGTGCCCTCCAAAAGTATTGGAACACATGCTTAAAGTTAAATATAAAATCATCTTTTGGATCTTAATGCCTAACAATGAAACTGAGGAAATATTCAACCTTTAAGGACATCAATTTTCTTTGTGAATGAATCATGTATTGTAAATAAATAAATGTTTTCCTTAAAATACAGGGGTCATAAGTATTGGAATGCCCATGTTAAATTCCCATAGAGGATTTAGATTTTTGTTTTTAAAGGCCAGTTATTTCATGGATCCAGGACACTGTGCACCCTGATAAAGTCCCCTTGGCCTTTGGAATTAAATTAACCCCACATCAACACTATACCCTTCTCCATACTAAGAGTTTGGCATGCTTTATGTCAGTTATTAGCTGTTAGCTAATTAGCTGGTTTCACTCTCATTGAGCTCAATGCAATTCAAACCAGCTAATTAGCTAAAATCAACAAAGATGATATATATAATACTTAATACAAATTCTAAAAACAGCATTTATGGATGTAAGATCTATAGTTTCAAACCCCCTTAGGTGGACATAGTTGTCAACCTCTTTGATATGTCCTCTTGACCTCTGAAGTCTATTGTTACCTCTTTTTGCACCCCTACATAGTTCCTTGTCCTTTCCCCTTCGCGCCTGACTGACAGGGATTGTCAATAGAGTCATCAGGCCTATCTCTTACAGCCATCTCTACCTTCATAGGGCTGAAAATCCGCCAACCACACCGGAGCTCATTTCACTGAGAGACATCGAGACAGATAGAGGCTTGTACTGCACAGGAGTATACACTGCTGACTTTGAAATATTTAGGGCACAATGTCCACTACTGGGTCAAACACATATTTTGATTTATTCACAAAGGCAGAGCCTCCATGCCCACTACACTGCCTTTGTCAAGGGAAGACAAAGGACATCACATCCCGATGTAACCTTGTACTTGTGCTTCTCTCTTTTTCTCCTGTCTGTCCGTATCTATCTACACTAGAGTATTTAGCTCACTAGTGGACTCCCTTTCCTCCTCTCTCCTCCTACTTTATGGATTATGATATGTTTTAGCTATTATTAACCTTGGCAGCACATTTATAGCAATAGGCTGAGGTGTTTGATGCTGTGACAGAAGAGTAGTTAGGAGGAATAGAATCATATGCCAGGACACAGTTTGGTGTTTCTATTTCTGGCTCAAAGAGTACATTCAGGCAGCATGCCATGACACTTGTCTACGCTGAGAAAAATGCTCCTGTTTTTTTTTTTTTTTTGTATTGGTCTAAATAGGAAGTGATTCTGTTTTGGAGTAGCTGATTGTTTTTTGGGGCAAACACTAAAGCTTCTTGAGCCCCCTTTCAATTCCTGCTTTTGAGTCATATTTTTATTGTATTTAATTGATTTAATTATTTAATCATTTATTTTTTAAATGACAAAACACAGGCATGGAAAAAATTAATTATGTGTGCCATTGTATACACTACTATTCAAGTTTATGTGTTGATTTGTTGATATTGCTGTAAAGCTGCCCCATCATATTTGTCAATCCCCCACCCCTCAGAATGAATACTTTACACTTCATTGAATTTGTCCATATACTGTAAAGCCATTTAAAGCTCTTGGTTATCACTTTGTGTCACCAGTAATCCAGGTTGCCGCACTAGAACAATAGGAAGGTGCTGTTGCGCAACATGCTCGGTAAGGACTCAGACCTCTTACTATAATTCATCATTACTTTATGATTTATTATCAACCTGCAACCTTCAGTATCATCACATTTTTTTTCAGTTGAAATTGTGACAATCCCAACCTAAAAATAGAAAGGGTATTATGTTTAACGTCCCCAGCTAGCTCTATAATGTCCGGCCGCTCGTTGTGTCCATTTCTGTTGAGCAGAGGCACATATCATTGAATAATTCACTTCTCTTTAAGTGACCTTCACAGTGTGATGAGAGACTGTTCAAGTAATGCATATTCCTTATCACGAAAGTGCAAAACCAATCTGAAGCCATTCAGACACACCAGAAGCCCGAAGGACCATCTGTGGCTCTCCTCTGGTCTGCTTTGTTGCTGTGCCATTTGGCAATATGGATGGTGCCGGATGTCCAAGATGGGGAAAACTTTTGTTATTCACAAATATTTTGCCTTTAATCTCAACAACACGCTGATGTGTTTGTGACTCTCAGCAGTTCTCTGATGCTACCGTATGTGGTTGAAAAACTGTCCTTGCCGCTGTGAACCTGCATGAGCCATCATTTCCTTTTTCCCCGCTCGCTCTGCCCCCCCTTCACATAATACACTCCACGATTCTGACGGAAAATGGCCTTCTAAATTGTGTATTCTTTGGCAGGTCTCCCACTGGGCGCTTGTCAGTGCTAATATGTTGGTGAAGTCTACTATGGGTGCAGGATTGCAGACCTAAAAAACAGAGGACAACACATTTTGTACACAGAACTGAAGACCACAGAGAAAGTAAAGACATGACCCTGGACACTCCTCAGCAACTGAGAAACCTTGTGACTAGTTTTATAATCCATGAAAGTAAACACGAGTCTTCAAAATCACATGCGATCAAATCAGATTATTTGCCAGTGCTCTTCCCAGGTCCTTGATATCAAGAGTGATTTGGTTTTGTTTTTCTTCTCAATCAGATTATTCCAGCTAACATTCATAACCAAGCTAATTTAGAATTTTATCAAAATTCCACGTATTTCTTCTGTTCATTATTTTTAGTCAAATGGACAAATCTGGGGCAGATACTTTTAGATGAGAATAACCTTTGAAATTAAAGCCACCAACTTTAAATGACAATCAAGAATGGTTAATTAACACCTCTGTTCGCAGGGTCAGTTGGAACAAGAAGCAGGCCCTGTGGCCTTGCTGCGAGGATTCACTTGTGTAATGGGTTTATTTCAAAGGTTACGAGGCCCCTTTAACATGGCTCAGTCCAGATTCAAAAATAGAGGCATGGAAAGGTTGAATGATTTTCTCCGGATCTCTTTGCATACAGCACAATTTTCCTTTATTAATCTTTTTTTTTTTTTTTCGAGGTTATGTTAAAAGAGGATGCTGATATCTAACTAAATAGAAGGGTGCATGTGCCTCTACCTCCTTGTGTAATAGAATTTTGTTTGACCTTTACTGTTTGACTGAAGGCAAATCACACTGCACAGAGCAAGATCACATTCCACTAGCATGTCTCTCTCATAGCGTGTTTTGTTTATTGCTAGTTCTCACACACTACAACTGATATGCACCAAATCTGACAAGACAAACAGTGATATTTTTTAGTGGTCACTTACTTCCTCCAGCTAAAAGACAAACGAAGGAAAGAAAGGGGAAAAAAAGATTCATGCAAAAAAAATTGCAAACATGCACAGTTGTCGTGCACGTAGCCTTGCAGTGTCCTTGCAATGTTCCGTCACCCTCTGCCCAGCTTGTCACAAAGGGGTCAGACATTTAGAAAAAAAAAAAAAAAAAAAAAAAAGTGGAGCTCAGCTTTAAGTCTGATTTGCCATGTCACTTAGATCTCCAGTCACGCTCCGCTACTGGCCAAGGCTGACCTTAGAGTTGCGATCTTGTGTCACCGAGTCTGGGGCATCACAGCATGGACGGCTGGTCAGACATGCCACAGAGAACAGGGGGATAACACGGATATTATTACAGGGAAGGATTTTGTGGCTCGAATTCACGACACGGTTGAGTTTTGCTCCCAGGCGAAGTCTAGATGTCAAACTGGACAAGTCTCAGGGGACTTCTCTTTTTTTTCCCCCTCCATTTAATGAAAGAATAATTGTGCTATTTATAGAATCCTGGTGACAGTGATCGTGAATCAAAAGACGTGTTCATATTCACAGATATTCCCGTGATCAGATAAGAATGTCTGCCTTACATCAGGCTGTGGACAAAACATTTTGGGGCCATGGTTAATTTCAAACGAATTTCTTCATGAATGGGCCTCACTGTTTAGCAGGAAATGAAACCATGGGGCCTGTGACTGGCTTCCAGATAAACACATTCAGCTCATGGCTGCCGAGTATTTGTCTTCTCCAAATGGAGGCTGTTGACACGTTAAGGTTGCGGATTACTTTGAGCAAACACGGCAAGGAGTGGGAGGAAAAGCTGACAAACGTCTGCGTTGTCTATCTTAAATGACAACACGTTTGAGTGTTGTGTTGATACCTGATTTGCTTGTCATGTCCTGTCCTTACAAAGCAAATACAGCAGGGTCAGAAAAAGAACAGCGTGTTTTTCATTTAATTTTTACTTCACATGACAACAATGATGTAAGAAGACCAATCGGAAGAAAAGCGATGGTAACTCACCATGCAGTGATTCCTTTATGAGAAGAAGAGCAGATAGCCATCTGGTTTGTGTCTGCACTTAATGGTTCCAAAATGGGATGATGTTTACAATGTGACGGGGGCTTAGCACTGTACTCTAGAGTGGAGGGGGCTGCAGTCAGTCAGTGCTCGACAAGAGTCCTGGAGCCTGGTCTGTTTTTGGTTTTCCAGCCCGTGAGGTTCGGGGGTCACACTTCGCCCCGGCCCAAGTTTACATGAGGAGGAAGCCTCGTTAAAGAGAGCCAGGTACCTGGCCCCGATCCAGAGAGCTGTACTTAAATCAAATAACACCTCTGTCTGCGACTTGACCAGTTTAGACCACTCACTATGTTTTTTATCTCTACATCGCACTTTCTCTCTCTCTCTGTTCTTTTCTTTTTCTCTTGTATAACATAGTTACCACTTTCACGAGGTTAGACGTTCATTATTCATGCCCCTTGAAAGCGTGCCAAATATGGTCAAAAACATGGCAGCGACTTGAATGTTTCTGACAGATTTTTTGATGTTTTACCTGTGTAAATTTGTCTTTCTTAAAGAAAGACAGACAAATAATGAATCCCTCCTTTTGAAATAGGCACAATCACTCACAGCCCCACAGCTGGAAGTGACACCAAGCGTCGACCGCGCGGACGTTATCTGGTGAGAGCAATCTCACGCACAGTTTATCAGATTGCAGCTGCGCAGACACTTTCACCGCCTCGCTGGTGATGGAGGGCCTTCGCTTGGGGCCTGCACCCGACAAGGTGCACCCCCCTGGGGGGGGGACCAGGGTCAAGCGCTGTCACTCTTGTCATGCAGTGCCCTGACCTGCAACACCCCCCTTTCCTTCCACCCCCGCTGAGACGGTGTGTGTGTGTGTGTGTGTGTGTGTGCCTGTGTCAGCAATGCGTCAGCCACTGAGTTGTCTTGCTGCAAATGAGGGGATTTAGTGTGCTCTGCGCTTTCCCCCCGCTGTGTCTGATTTGCCTGTGTGTACACGCACAGGTCATTTGCTGGCATGTTAGCGCGAGTTAGCATGTGTTCATTCCTTACGCCGGGATGGCATGACACTTCATTTGTCTTCATTAGCAGGGGACCAGACTGACAGGTGGAATTACAGCACAACAGCTCACATGCATCATACATGTGACAATGCAACTGTATAAAGACGACGGCTTATTTAGCAAATGCTAATCATTACCGCAGAGCATATTGTCTGTCAAGGAAGTATACGTATAATTACTCTCATGAAATGTTTACAATGTTTGTGTGAATGATTAATCGGTACACCAAAGTGAATTAACTGGAGAGAGCGGGATGTGTCGCGGAGCACATGGTGCGGTGCATGGCAGATTGCACACTGTCAAGTGGTGATGCGAGTTGGCACTCCAGACTCTGGTCGTTTGGCTCTCCTCTAAAGCCTCCGGCTCTGGTGTGAGCCAGAGATGCTGAGGACAGGTACAGGCGGTTCAAGAATCCCCCAAAGAGGCTAAGAATAAACAAAAGGACCTTGTCCCATATTCAGGGAGGCATGAGAGGGAGATGTTTGGGTATATAGGGTCAATAACATGCTCGGAGCAAGTCTCCTCTCTCCGTAGCTTTTCCGATAATTCATCATGGTGGAAAAAGGACCTCAAGATGAGAAACAAGCTCATTGACGTGCGTTTGTCATTTCCAGGGAGTTGAAGTGTCTTTTCAGGGCAAGGGCCTCACAAGGCTTCCTCACAGTCCAAACACAGGCAAAGGAGGCAAAAAAGCTCAAATGTGACCCTTTCGGAGGTAAATACAAGGGAGACGGATCTCGACAAGTTTTTCGAGGTTGAAATTCAACACATAGCTGACTCAGGAAGCATGAGCCAAGGAGCCTGCGAGCTCATTTTTTTCTGAAGCTGCCTTTTACACTGCGATTTCGACGACGCCCCCGCCCCCCCTCCCCGGGTTTCAAATTGTTTGCGCTCTCAGCAAATGAGACACTTCAGCTCTCGCAAGCAGACCTGCCTGCACTGGTTCTTATTTAGATTGCCGTGACAGGCTACCTGTGCTATCTGGGCCACTGTAAACTTTCTTTGGGATGAGTTTACTTCTCAGGCCTCTCTGGCGATCATCACGCAGAGATCTAATCTCCTGCGACTGCGATATTACAGTATTTATTTCGTCTCCCAGCCCAAGGAGAGGAAGCAGGACATGGTCGCTTCAAGGCTGTCTCTTATTTTTAGGGCTCTTTTAATCTCGCCACAGAAGTGCACGTCTGCTGGCGGAGTGGTCAAAAAAAAGATATCCACAGTTTATAATCAGATAATATCAAGAGGGAAATTGAATTATTAGCCTAATAATGGTCGTGGAACAAATTCCCTGTAATCTTGTTGCCCTATCAGGCCGTACAGTACATGATAAAGTTGTATAAACAATTTGCATTTGTTAATCAGATTATGCTCTCCGAATGTTTTTCGCCCACATTTTGGAATAGAAATGATAACCTGACTACAAATTGTCCTATCCCAGTTGTTTTGTTATGTTATATGCATACTAAACATAGGCACGTACAACACAACACGTTATATAAGATAATGGTTCATTTGGTGCTTAACATGCCCTTCTTTTTTTGGCTTGATCGCTTGATGGCTTGGATAAAAAGCACTTACGCACACACCCACCCCCCCCCAACACACACACACACACACACCTACACATCCTCCAAGAAAGAGATTTAGCAAGATGGAAAAGACAGCACGCCACGAAGAAAGGGGAGAAGAGTATGAGTGTGTGGCTTCCAGATGCCCAAAGGTAATTGGGCACAGAGATTACTCCGTGGACATCTGGTCACCGACTGGCCTTAGATCTCCACCACAGCAATCTGAGCTGCTCCCTCCACACTCCACGCCGTGTGTGTGTTGCCGTAATCTCTTCCAGGTCACGGAAAGTCAACCATCCCTTTGCTTTTTCAGTCACAGGACTCACCGCAGAGAGAGAGAGAGACAGAGAGAGAGAGATAGAGAGACAGAGAGAGAAACAGAGCACTCCTGGTTTACAACAACATAAAATGTCACGATAAGATTTTGCATGATAAAATGCTGCATGTAAATATAAATCTTATTATAAAACTTGTGTTATAATTATATAAATATATAATTATTATCAGGGAATTACAGTGCAATAGCATGAACTGAGTAGTACATTTACTGCAGTAGAGTTGTTTGTATCGCTTAAATACTCTAACAAATTATTTATTTAGACTGTACACAGATGTTCAGAGTTATATTAACATTCTTCACATTTGCTAATTATTTCCAGGTAGAAAGTATAAACTTCTCTCTGAGCCAGGCAGATAAAAGTTGTCCTTGAAACGGACAGAAAGAAATGAAATGAAAGAAAACAAAAGGCTGCCAAAAAAAACCTTTATGCTGCATAAACAAATAACAGATGTTTACCCTGGCTGTAACCCCCAAGCGACACACCAGGTCCGGCTCCATTAATACCCCATGAAACCCAAAGTGGAGGAGCATCATCTTAAAATATTTACAGCTCCTTGACTGTGTACGTTTATGCGAAAGGACGTGCCATTCCTCCTGTCCCTGCTCAAGACATGCAAGGGCAATTGAGACTACACACACACACACACACACACACGCACGCACGCACGCACGCACACACACACACACACACACATGCGCACACACTCTCTCTCTCGCACACACACACACACACACACACACACATACTGTACACAGGGGAGTTCTCAAACGCCTCCACTTTCTTTTTAAGTTGTATAAATTCTTCTCTCTAGAGTCGGTTAGGACTCTCCTCTCCATAAGGGCTTCTTCAGTTATGTTTGGATATTTTGAACTTCCGAGGGGTTTCAAGGTTGCAGCCAGTATCCAAATAGTAGTCCATCAAAAAAAAGAGAGAATCTGTTAGCAAACTCAGAGCATTGCCAATATGACACAGAATAACCATGTTATTTACTTGTATAGGAGCAAATCAGGTCACAGTAAAGATTAAACAAAAAGTCAGGAATAATTATAATTAACATTGGTTGGTGACACAACTGGACTGCTGCGCTGAATGTTGGTCAACCAGTAGACTGTACAGTGTGTGTGTATATATATTGTCCAGACTAGTTCTCAAAAGCCTCTTGCAAATTCCACTCCCACTTGTCTTGAACATCGCTGGCATGATTACCCATGCTAACATGTGCTTTCATGTTCAGTTGCTTGAAGTTCAGATCTGAGCTGTAGGCCTACTTCTGTCTGCTATATGCATAAAAAAAAAATCCAATAAAATCTCTAGCATATAGCTTTGATCACTGGGTATATAGTACAAGTACAGGTTATTATGATATACACTACTGTATATTGTTGTTGGTTTGGTGTGAGCGTGTGTGAGTGTTGATCGGTTATTGCCCCTTGTTCCATGACACTATGATAAATGCTATATCAAATCTAGGATAATACTTCAAAACACGTTCAAAGGCTCTGGCCAAGTAATATATTCTCTTTATTCTGGAACGTGTCTGTCCCTAGTTTTACTAGCTTACTGCTCAGATTCAAATGGATGCACATTACTTTTTTCGCCGCCCTGGAGGGTACAAACATATCCAAGAGCAAAGAGATGAGCTGTTCTCCTCTGTCCGAGTGTGGTTGGTTGCCATGGATATATCAGCCTAATTTGGCACAGGGCACTTCTCCGTTTACTTTTGCCCACAAGAAATGCAGCACCTGATGTGATGCAAGATTTTTCCCATTCTCTTTTGAGAAGCCACGTTTGATGGTCACGACATGCAATTGTAAACCAATGGCGTCCAACTTGTAAGGCAATCTAAGCAAATGTGTCAAGTGGCTGGTCGGTCTCATTAAAGCTTGCAAAAGATTGTTCGGGAAGGCCAACCAAGAAAATGTCTTTGTTGTGAAAAACACTAGTGTTGAACCAAACATTGAAGACATTGTTGCATTTATGCCTTTATTTGTGCTTCATTTCACAAGCAAAACGGTCTTAAACCATGGCATGAAAAACACTCTGTAAACAATCTGTATGACTTGTTCCTCTGTAAACTCCTCAACCAAAGAATACTCCAAAAATAGTGCAAAGTCCAAACAGGAATGTGAAGCTGATATTTAGCAGTGCATGACTGATTTTCTGATGTTCTCTGTTTAATAAAATGAACCAATTTACCAATAAAGAAATCACATCACTAATCTAATTTGTAATTGTTCAGTAAATCTAATACCTGAAAAGTATTTTTTAGAAAAAGGTCTCTGACATTATACACGGTGCATGACCTTTTGGTATGTACACCTTGAAAATTGTTTCTGTGAACCTCGGTTTCGTTCCTGCGAGCCTCCTTTATGTCATCCTTGTTATGAGAAGAGGGATGTTTGATGTGTGAATGCATTCTTGGCTCACTGCCCTGAGACACAACCTGTCATTCATTGGCATCTGACAAAGCAATGCAGCTATACTCATTTTTTGACAGACCCTACAGGTGTAAATGACCTCATTGTCTGTTTTTGGAAGACAGAATCCCTCCCATGATACGACTTTGCTCACTTTTCAGTCGGAGGGTGTCATAAAAATACGGATGACATGTAAGAAAAGGGGAGAGACAGAGAAAGAAAGAACGAGAGTCAGAGGAAGACAGGGTAGAAGAGATGGAAAAAAGACAGATAGGGTGAGAAAGAACTACCTACTGTAGATTAAGTAAATGGGAGATATTGAGAGAGAAAAGAAATAGAGAGAGAGAGAGAGAGAGATTGAATAAGACAAACAGAGAGAGGTGGTGTGAAAATTCACGACGGAATAAAAGCTAGGCCAGTTGTTATTCAGCCATGGGCCAGTCTTTCCACTGGGGGAGGAAGCTGCAGCCTGTCACTGCTTCGGTGCTTAGTGGCTGAATGAGGGGTGATGTTCTTGAGGCCCATTAGAAACATAGACCGTGACAGCCCTGAAACACATGATGTCATTATGTAACACAAGCACTATTGATAACGGGGTGCACGTTGGGTGACTAAGGCAATTTGGGTGGCCGTGCCACCACTTTTCTCTGCAGAGTGTTATTTTTGAATGTGACACTTGATATGCAGACAACCTATCATTTTAGAGAAAAAGCACCCCAAATGACTCTCAGCTGTGTAGCTGTAGTGAAACACCTATTGCAGAACTGCAGTGGGATTCCACTTGGAAATGGCAGCAATTTATAAAGGCTTTGATGCAGATTAATCTAATTTGGCCAAATTGAATCCATTGCTCACTGGGAAATATAGCAAAGTAGATTGGTTGGTCAGGGCCTGTAAAAGCATAACTTAAGCATTAACAAACACCTATTCATCATTATTAAGTATGTTTTCAACATTACTTACGAATCAACAAATAAGCTTATCCTCATTAATAGAGTCTTAGTATGTTGTATGTGTGTTTTCCTTTGTTATAAATGATGAATTTATAATGTGAACTCATAATAAATTCATAAGGCACAAGCAGTAAAGTAACTCATAATTCAATGTGTACATATTTAAGTCATTATAAATTCATAAGGTACACGCAGTAATATTATCTCATAATGCCTCATGTTTACATACTGAACAAATGAGTATCAGTATGCGTCTTCACCACGAGGTACACAAAAGCTGTAAGTAAAGGTGATTTCATGATGAATTCATCATGCGTTCACAACATTAGGGAAAGAGCCTACCCTGCCTGCCTTACTCCCTGTCTATTCAAATGTGTCAGATGCACAGATGCATTTTAAAAACTTTGTAAGTCTAGTGAATTCTGTAACTGTTTTATTTTCTGATTTTCTGATTTCTGATATTTTCTGATCTCTATTTTATTTATGAATCTGTCGTTGTCCTTTGCAGTACTCATGCAGAGTATGTCTATTTACTTGCACTAACCTGTCACTCATCAGTAAGTCATAGCGGTAACGGCAAGCCTGTGCATGAGAGTTGAAGTCAACCACATGCAATGGGGGTCTTATCTCAGGAGTTGTAATTGTTTTCATAGTAAAAGTTGGTCTCAGCTGCTTTATGAATCCTTTTAAGAAAAAGTACAAGGTTATGAATATTGACCAGGGTTTAGAAATCAGAGTGTGGCGGTGCAGACATGGTTGGTAGTCGTGAGCACAAGCTGACAACGTAGCAAACGCGTATCACTGACGAGTAGTAGTAGTGTATGGTCGTGGCAGAGCCACAGCGCCAGTGAACATTGGCAGCTCGCTCAGCTGGCAGTGGAGGAATACTCACTGACAGGAAGCTGAAAGCACCGGGCAGGCTACTGACATAGGCTACTAGTGAGAAGGTGTCACCTGGAGCCCATGTTGTCCTAAAGCAGATCTGTTCAATAGAGGTGCCTTTCCAGGGTTGCTCAGATGGGCCCACAGGTGTCCCAGGGGGAGGTACACCCGAAACTGCATAGCCTACATTACAGCGGCATGCACCATCTTGTTAGAACCCTCAGAGCGGTCTAAGGTGGCATGCACCTTTTGGGAGGCAGGAGGTCAGGGAGCGAGTGCCCATTGTCTGGCAAGGCCATGCTTGAGTGGCAGACGGAGATATCTGCCAGGCGCACATTGAGGGAAGGGTGGTCAGAGAATGGAGTTTTTTTTCCGACGCCGATTTGCACACCGTGGCAATGACAGTCATCTCATCTGCCACCATACTGGACGCAAGCCAAGATGGAGAGAAGCTGACGAGGCTTGGTCAGGGGATGCAAAGGCCCTGCTGTTGTGGAGCTTGAACTCACCTGGCAAGTTGGAGGCTTCTTTCTTTGTGAAGCAAATGACAGCGCATTAAAGAGGACTGGTTGTTCACAGCGAGCCTATATATAGACAATGGCCTGCGAAACAATGTACTGTAGCATGTACAGTATGTGGGACAAATGCAGTGGAATGTGCAAATGTAAAATTACCATACAGTACGCTGCCAATTATGTTGTTATGCTGTTGTATCCTGCCCGTGTTGTGTAATGTTAAATGGGCTTGGTTATTGATCGGCCTCTGTGGAAAATCCCCGACAGTATAGTCTAGTGTTAATTTCGTCAGACGAGACGAGACTAAATATGTTCGTCAACGACCTTTTTTTTCGAGACTAAGACGAGACGATGACGAGACTGAACCAATGTCCTGAAACCAGGCTTGTGCACAATTCCGAATTTTAGAATTTGCCTCCATTCAATTCATGAGTTGGAATTTGAATTGAATTGGCCCCACCCCACAGGAAGTTGAATTTGAATTGGAATTGGAATGACAGGAAGTGGAATTCAATTCATGGCAATTCAAAACAAATTCACATGTCACAAAACAGGAAGAATGTGTTGAATCTCACATACATTCAGTTCAGGGAAAATTACATTGGAAATGTAATTGATTACTGTTTTCAATTATAAATTGTGTGTTTGTTGAGATCATATCTGACATTTTGTGAAACTTAATTGTTAAACACAAAAAAAGGGTGTCTAAAAACAAGATAAAAACACTAAATCTGAGGTAAAAGGTACTCAAAACAAGTGAAATTTTCTGTCCATGCAGCAAGATAATTTCACTTGACAAGATTTGGTGAATTAAGATAAATAAAAAAAATCTAGCAATAAGCATGTCTACAGAGGTATTTGGAAACTTAACATAAGATGAAATTGCTGTTTTTAAGATTACTTATAAATATAATTTTTACATCCCCAAAATAAGTAAAATATACTTAAAGGGATAGTTTGGGTTTTAAGACACGAAGTTATATGAGTTCCCTGTCAGCAACGTTGTGCATCAGCACTGACTCGGCTCACAGGACGCTGTTGCGGGGTAAGTCAGTGCTGATGCACAACGTTGCTGACGGGGAACCCATATAACTTCGTGTCTTAAAACCCGAACTATCCCTTTAATATAAGCATAAAATGCTGGTTGTAAAATGAGGTTACTTAAATTTAAACAGCCTCAGATTATATCTTTTTTTTTTGGAAGAATATTTTCTGGACTTTTTGCCTTTATTCAGATAGGACAATGAAGATAGACAGGAAACGGGTAGATGAATGAAAGAGTTGGGGAGAGATTCGGATATGACCGCAGGTGAGATTCGAACCGGGTGCCCGTAGGTAGTTAGACGAGTACAAGGAACTAATGCTGTAACCTGTTGCGCCACAGTACCACAACTTGTGACAAGTCTAGATTACGTATATTTAAAGTTGTTACATAAGTTGTTATAAGCATAAACTGCTGTTTTAAGATGATATCTTAATTCTTAAATGTCATCTTAAATTAAGTCAAATTTTCATGTCACTTAATCTTAAAACAAGCTTTATTTTGATGAGAATTTGAGGGAGAGATGTAAAAGATCTCATTTTAACAGTATTTACCTCATTTTAAGATTTCATGCCTATTTGAGACAAAAAAAAAGATGTGCTTGAGTTAAGATAGTGTAAAGTTGAGCACTTACGTAAAGTAAGAAATTCACGCTTCAAACAATATAAATGATCTAACACTTCTAATCTATTTTTTTTATCTTGATAAGAATCAAATAATTTGCAGCGTACCCTTATATTATGTATATGAATTGATTTGAATTTCATTGAATTTCAATTCTACTTCCCTTAATTCAAATTCGAATTGTAATTCTGCATCCTGTTTTTGACCTCAATTCAAATTCAATTCAAACTCAAGAATTGAATTGGAATTTAGGAGTCATTCTCAATTCAATTCTGAATTTTGCACAAGCCTGCCTGAAACGCTGACTAAGACTATAATAAAATGCATTACTGTTGACGAAAAAAGACGAGACTAAAATGTTTTGCATGATTGAAAAACTAAGATAAAATCTCTCTTCGTTTTCATCTACAAAATGAGAAGACAGAATATCTATGCTACCTGTTAAGCATTCAGAATAGTCCAAATTAATTCATGGGCGGCAGCTCTCCTGTAGGCTAGCTATGTGCTGTTGCTGTAACCCTGTGGCTGCGACGACTCATACTACGAGTCAACCCCGAGAGGAGGAAGAGATCCAAAGCCTGGCTCCATTTCACTAAACGTGATGAAATTTCTGCCGTCTGCAACCAGTGTAGTATTGTTATCATGTAAGGGTAGTAATACCAGCAATATGTTAAAACATTTGTCCGTGAAGCATGGGATTAAGCTCCAAGAGTGTCATGTGTTCGACAGCCTACGGAGGGGTGCTAACGTTGCCCGGTCTAGGGCTCCAGAGTGCATATGCGCCCAAAATGTTTAAGAGTGTGCCTGAAAATAATTCTAGGTCGCACTGGTGCACCTGACGCTCGGGTGAAAGCATACGTTTCCTTCACATGTTTTAATTGTAGACTATGCGTGCAACTTAGCCAAACTGTATAGAAGTAACCCCCTTGGCCCGCTCTCTCTCCCTCTCCCTCTCTCGTGCGCCTGCCCCTCGACATGCACTTCACAATCGTGAAAGCAATGACGCATAGAAGACAACTAGCTACATTAGCCTATAATAATTTCGGTTAGCATCATAGCGTAGGCTCCTGCACAAATTTGATTCAAACTCTTGCATTCAAGTTGACTGATCATCTCAATGTTTTCCAACTAAGACTCAAAAGGGCCTGTCCCAAGGAGAAAAAGTATTAGCCTACCTTGCAACTTAAACACACGTGGGGAAACTGAACAGTCCAACCAGTAGACTATAATAAGCTAGCCAACTATGCTAGCCTACTTTGTTTACAATTTGAGGCTTCAAGCCGACAGCTGAATTAAAGAGGCAGAGTTGTAATATGAATAGTCATGAATGTCATGAATATCAGAAATGTCAGTAGTATAGATTAGAATATATAAAGAATTATATTATATATATATACTGTAGGCTATATATACATCTTTATAATTCTTTATAAAGAATATGTATATTCCTTATTGTGTTTTGAATAAAGACAAGCTTTTTCTACGCCTTATTGTTAAAAAATCATTCACATTATATGAAAGGAGAGCGATAAAAGGTGACCTTTTGGCGTTAAAGGCGATGCAATGAAAAATGAGGGTGCACCTACATTTTTTGGGAATCGATAAGAGAATTGATAAGGAATTGGATTGATAGGCAGAATCGATAATGCCATCGATATTGATAAAAACGTATCAATACCCATCCCTATATGGGACTGCGTTTAGGCACATAGTGCCATCTAGTGTAGCGGAGTAAAACATTCGTAGGCCTACTTTGGGTCTGGTCTGGATATTATTGGGGGAAAATTGAAACGTGTGAAACACATAGCTGAAATTTGACTGAAATAGTAGCCTATTCAAACGTATCTTGTTATATAAAAAAGACTCAAATGTTTTGACTAAAACTTGACTAAGATACCTTGAGTTTTCTTTTGACTAAAACGAGACTAAAATTATGAGACTTTAAGTCGACTAAAACTAGACTGACAAAAATGATATTTGAATGACTAAATATGACTAAGACTAAAAAGAAAATTTCGTCACAAGACTAAGACTATGACTAAATTAAAAATAGGTGACAAAATTAACACTAGTATAGTCAAAAGAATTTAACACAATTTCTGGCGATACTGTATCTGCAACAGTGCAAAATGCATGCAATATAGACCTAGTTAAGTCAATCTGTTACTCAACGCGTTTGAGCGACATATTTAAGATCACATACTGTTCATCTCATATTAACATTTCTTACAGTGGATGTTTGTTTCCTTTTGTTTTTCTTATAGTAAATATTTGTCCTTATGAGTTTAAAGGCCGTACAGATGTGTAGTACACATACTAGGCTTGGCATATTTCGTAGTACTTATTTCCACAGGTTTTGACAGATTCTTTGATTTGTGGGCTTCTTACCACGTCAAGCATTTGCATTGGAGTTGTTTTTGTTTTGTGCAAATACTCCTCAGAGATGCTCCACGCAATTAAATGTACTCCAAGATGGAAATATGCATATCAACTGCATTTGATTGAACATATGTGTACAGTATATATGCGATTCATATTCTTATCATGAACGATGCCCATGGCATTGTAGAATACCAAAATATGTTAGTTTAATAGGCTACATGCGAGAAATGCTCTCTGTGCGCTTGTTAGTTTGCGGTGAAGCCAGGTTTGAACCTGCCGCTCTTGTTAATGCAATTAGTGTCTACATGGACCTGGTTGGGTGTTGCTCTGGGGAATAAGCATGCTCTGACAAAAAAAGGATTTATGTGTGTGTTCAAATTGTTATTATTGGGCAGATAGGATATGGAGTGAAGATGCCGTTATAACACAGTTGATGCTCCACCGGAAATACATGAGCGTGCAGGAAGAGCCTTTCACCTTTCGTCTATAACCCAATTACTATGCATTCATACCCTTATTATTTTTCTTTATAGTTCTATGTCACATTGAACACAGTGCCTTAGCTCTGCTTTGTCTTTGAGGACAAGTGGCCAATATAGGATGGTGACATGTGTTAACAGAACATGGGGATGGGTTTCTGTTAGCGTGTTGCACACATTACATGCATAAGGGCCCACTTTCTCTCTCTCTCTCTCGCACATACATACACACACACACACACACACACATACACATGCTCCTCAGTGCCTTCCGGTCTTTGCAGATCCATAGCATAGTATGCATAAAATCACACGTTAGCAGACCTCGGAGCCAGTTCCTGATGTGCGTATATAGCTTCTATTTAATCACGTGTGAAGATATTGTCCCCTGCCAGTGATGGCTTAGTGGTGACCGCGCCGTAATTTCTGCCTGTCACCATGTGTGCTGTGGACTTGGTTCACAGGATGTGGCACAGGGACATGTTTCATGCAGAAGGCCATGATGGGAGCATTTCACCCTTTATACACAGAATATGCACAGTTGCAATTAAGGTTCACTTACTGGCTCTCTCTCTCTCTCAAACTCTCTCTCTCACTCTTGCTCTCTCTCTCTCTCTCTCTCTCACACACACACACACACACACACACACACACAGTGCATGCACATACATCCATGTGCGCACACACACACACACACACACACACACACACACACACACACACACACACACACACACACACACACACACACACACACACACACACACACACACACACACACACACACACACACACACACAAATGTTGATCATGTTCTCTCTTTTCAATGCATTCCAATCCAGCAGCTCTGCGAATGTAGCTTTTCCACTTGAATAATCCCTGAACTCTCCACAATTTATTCAAGCAAATGGAAAGGGAAAAAAAATACAGCTCGTTTCAGAATAATCTTTGCCTAGCTTGTTAAAACTTGCTCAGTCTAGTAACAAACTCCTCATAAATCTGTCAAATCTGTGAAGGAATGAATATGAGAAATATATGTATATTTAATGCAATTTCAATTTCATTTACTGACATGCAGAATGTGTATTCAGCATTTTCGCTCCGACCTCTCCCGTATTAGTCATCTTGTACAGTAATAAGAAATTCTATGTGAATGGATTTCCCTGGTGTAGGTTAAGAGTAATATGACGTCAACAACCCTCAGGCTCTCGTGGACAGTGCATTTTTCTACGTGTTTATGTCTTAAATGGAGTAATTAGTGTAATTAATTTTGATCTAGCATATGGCCACTTATTTAACCTTGTTAACATGCAAATACGAGCGCTAACTTGTGGTTAATGACCAGCTCATCACATTGCAGGCAAACATGTCCACACACGCACGTGCTATCTTCCATCTTCAACCCTCATTTTTTACACATGACGCCGTCCTGCGGTGAAAACATACTCTCGGTGTGCGTGTCATGGTTCCTGTGAAAACTGTGTTTTTTCCCTTGCTCTCTCTCTCTCTCTGTTTTTGACCTTGCTTAAGCGCAAGTTGCCCCAAGGGGGTCTGTGTCTTTGTTCTACGCTAGAACCGCGGCTGCCATTTGTGTTATTCTAGACACACCTGCGTAACAGAACGCCCACCTACAGCTAACAGAATTAGACATCCTCATTAGACAGTACTTTATGTGTTTATGGGTTGAAACAGGGACTTTGGTTATTAGAGCCTTTGAGCAACCAAATTTGGAGGATATTTTCTGCACATAGGAGGCCCCATACATCAACAAAACATCTTTCATTACTTCTATCTATTTACATGTTTATTTGGAATGCCGAGCGCATGTTGTTGTTAGCTTATGCACGGCGATCCATATGGTGCACGTCATGACAACGCAAATGAGGAGTCATACGGTGAAACGAGCAGAGTTCAAAGTCACATTCATGTTCTCCTGTGCTGCTGATCCGACCGTGTCAAAACACAAAACCCACACCGTTTGTTTCAGAGCAGAGCCGCCAAAAGTTCACAGCCAGGTGGCTAGTGTGTAAAACGACGCTGCTGACAGCTCATGAGTGACAGACGGAGCAAGGAGAGAATGGAGAGGGGAGAAAAAAAAAACACAATGGCGGTAAAGAGATCCCTGATCCACACATCATCGCTCTGCCTGACAGCACAGGACAGGGAGGACTCCAGCGGCCACCAATACAGAAGAAGTGACAGAGAGAGAGAGAAAGAAAGAAAGAAAGAGAAATAAATAAATAAATGACAAATATGTGAGAGAATGACAGAGCTGGAGCGCGGAGAGTGATAGAGAGAGAGAGAGAGAGAGAGAGAGAGAGAGAGAGAGAAGAGAGAGAGAGAGAGAGAGAGAGAGAGAGAGAGAGGGGTAGGAGCTAAACGAGGCCAGTCAGTCGAGGGTCACACCGAAAAGAAAAAAAAGTTGGGGCGAGTACATCCACTCGCATGATTACATAAATTCAAGGGGAATTGATTTTGTTCCCATCAAACTTTGCGAGGAGCACGCTGATGGGTAGGGGTGAGACGGGCAATGAGGGAGGGAGGGCGGGGGGGGGGGGGGGGGGGGGGAGGGCGGAAGTGGTGGTGGTGGCGAGACGGGCTACTAACGGCATTATCTAGTCTGCCCAATCGAGCTACGTGGCTGAAGATCATTTCAGAGGTGCAGTGAGGCAGCTAAAAATAGCGCAGGGGTGGAAGTGCAGGAGCAGGAGAGGAGAGGGGATACAAGGTGTGTGTGTGTGTGTGTGTGTGTGTGGAGGGTGAGTGTGTGTGTGTAGGGTGTAATCGGTGTGTGTGACTAAGCAGACACTGCTGCAGTCGTGGTGGGGGGGCCTCCGATGTGCATAACAGAGTGTGGGATGAGGGTAGAGGTATGTGTGTGAGGTGTGTGTGAGAGGTGTGCGTGAGGTGTGCGTGTGTGTCGTGGGTGTGTGTGTGAGAGGTGTGCGTGAGGTGTGCATGTGTGTGGTGTGTGTGCATGTGTGTGCGTGTGTGTTCGGTGTGTGTGTGTGTGTATGTGTTCGGTGTGTGTGTGAGAGGTGTGCGTGAGGTGTGGTGTGTGTGCATGTGTGTGCGTGTGTGTTCGGTGTGTGTGTGTGTATGTGTTCGGTGTGTGTGTGTGAGAGGTATGCGTGAGGTGTGGTGTGTGTGGTGTGTGTGTGTGTGTGTGTGTATGTGTGTGGTTGTGTGTGTGTGTGTGTGTGTGTGTGTGTGTGTGTGTGTGTGGGGTTGTGCCGCCGGTGCCCACTCCCGCTGTACCAACCGCTGTCAGAGCGCCCGCCTGCTCTCTCCCCTGCGGTGCGCCCAGAGACACAGAGCCACACAGATGGGTGACAGCAGCCCCAGCAGCCCCAGCTTATCAGAGTCCCCTTCACCTACGCCCACCACTCTCCTCTTCCCAGCTTCTTCCCTCTTTTATTTAATGCTTTCTCTCCCTCTCTCTCTCTCTCTCTCTCATTCTCTCTCTCTTTCTCTCTCTCTCTTTCTTTCTCTCTCACACAGTTTCTGTATTCTCTCTTTTCTTCTATTCACTCTCTCCCTGAATCTCTTTCTTTTTTCTTATGCTACACCTTTCTTTCACACTGTCTTTCTCCCTGTCACAAACTCTCTCTCTCTCTGTCTTTCTCTCTCTTTCTTTGTCCCTCTCTCTTTTACTGTCTTTCTCTCTTTCTCTCTCTCTGTATCTCTTTCCTAGCATTTTCTTACTCTACACCTCTCTCACTGTCTTTCTCCCTGTCACACACACACACACACACACACACACTCTCTCTATCTCTGTCTTTTTTCTCTCTATCTCTCTTTGTCCCTCTCTCTTTTCCTGCCTTTCTCTCCCTCTCTCTCTCTCCCTCTCTCCCTCTATTTTGCTCTTTTTCTCCCTGGGGCATTAAACTGAGCATGGGCTTGTTTGGCTCCAGTGAGCTGTGTGTGCCTGTGAGGCAGTGCAGCCCGGTAATGCAGTCATGCTGCGCTTCCTTATCAGTGCTCGCACTGCTCTCCCCAAACAAGCGCACAGGTCAGTGGAGGAAATGAAATAAATAAACAATAAAAAAAATACAATAAAAATAATACATCAAAAAAAGAGAGTCATGGGAGAGAGCACATTGCACTGTGGGGCAGTGTGAGCATGCGAGTGTGCATGTGTATAGGTTTAGGCAGTGTGTGTGTGTTTGTGTGTGTGTTGGTGCGTGTGTTTGTTTGTGTGTGTGTGTGTGTGTGTGTGTGTGTGTGTGTGTATGTGTGTGTGTGTTTGTGTGTGTGTGTGTGTGTGTGCTTATGAGAGGCAATCTGTGTGGTCCTAACATTTTGGGAATGAGGCTAGGTTGGTATGGATCATTTCTAAACAAGCCAAGTGACGTGAGGAGTTGCAGCCCCTCACCCCCCCCCCCTCTCTCTCTTCCCCTTTGCACCCCCCTCCCCCCAGTCAGCCACTGAAGGCAGGGAAGGTAACACTTGTCTGGCCTGTGTTTACATCAGCTCCAGGCAGTGGGGGAGACGACATCAATTAAGACTGTGGTACTCTAGAGCGCATTTGGACGGCACAGGGGTAGGACAGCCAGCTATGCTTCTTTTTTTTTCGTGCTCTCTTTCTCTTCCTGTCTGTCTCTCTCAAGAGGGGAACTGTGAAGAGTTGCATTCTCACTTTGGTACGGAGGGAAGGAGAGTGGGGGAGAGAGAAAAAAAAATGACTTAATTGTTTTGACTTTGCACGTCGGAGGGATACAGCAGGGACACATCAGCTTGGAGCTGCACGCGTTCCAAGAGCACATCCCGGCGAAGGAGGCCGACGACTCCACACAAGCTGCTGCTAACTTGCTAATACCTCACGGGAGGCCTGGGTGTCAGGTTTTAGCTGCTAGCAAAACTTCAGAGGAACAGGATTTAAGAAAACAAAAAAAATCGGAATAAAAAAAGTATCAAATGTCTGAGAGGACGCTGTGTTTAAATTCTGTGTACATACTGTACCAGGGGGTTGACAAATTCACAGATAACCTTTAGGCAAGACACGCAGCTGACTGTCTCTGAAAGCCAAGGACGGGCCTCAGAGCTGATCACATGATAAAAGAATGCTTTTCAATTAACGCTAAAGGTCAAAAAGTTACTCTCTATGCAAGCACCTAGAGCCCCATTCCAAGAATAATAAACGCCACTGGGGATTGGCAGCGATGACGAAAAAACACTCATCTGTCATTCACCATAAAATTGTAATACAGGGAGAAAACAAAGTAAGACCAATTGAAACTGATGTGACACATTGACAAAAAAATGCATGACATAAAATATGAATTTTACAGAATAGCAACTTGAAACTTGAAAGTTTTAATAACATGAAACAAGTTTTTGAGCATAAGAGGAGTTCTAATTGCGGCACAAGAGCGTCTGTGGGAGTAGCCCGGGGAGAGGAGAGGAGAGGGCCGACAGTTCAAGGCGCCTGATGAGCCGCGGAACAGACCGACACGCTCTCGGCCCCCCTCTCCTTTTTTGGAGTCCACAATACTGCCATAGATTCAGAGCAGGGTGCCCTAAATGCTGACCAGCCTGGTTGGCTCATCATCTTTTTGAAGACAAAAAAAAAACACACCACTGACTGAAGATAGAGAGAGAGGGGAAAAAAAGACACATTGCATGCTAGCTTGGCATGACTTTGATCAATGGACGAAAAGGGGAATTGGCAGAGAAAGTGGCGTGACGGGCAAGGCCATAAAACATTCAGTGACATCATCAACGAGAAGAAAGGCATCTTTTGCCTGCCTATTTTCTGATGCAAGCGCCCGCACAACTTTCGAGTCGTGGAGAATGGAGAGTGTAATTACGCGGGCCATTATGCCCTGCTTGTATTATTACAGAACACTTGGGTCTATTTTACTCCTGAACGGCAGGATCGATCAAGAGTACGCTATAAGACATAGATTTTCTCCCCCCGCCTCACTAATCCTTGCCTTGTATTGTGTCCCAGCGCACAAGTACACTAAAGAGTTTAGTCACAGTTGAATCGTCATGGTTGTCCTTTCGGTTACAGCACACGTGAAATCCTGCTAGTTTTTTCATGGACATTGTGTCATCGCTTCCTGTCATGTCATGGACTTTTGTAATGCACATACAGTACCTAGAAACTCACACACCTCTTTAAGTGCTCAAAAGTATTTGACACAACGTGGTGCACCTTAAAAGTCACGCCACCAGATATTATCCAATCAAAACTGACATTTGCGGATTGATTGTGTTCCCACTAAACTGGTCTGTTACCAGATTCTTGGATGTTAAACCCTTTGAAGTGCATGCCGATCTATATGTGTGGCTACAAAGAAAAACAAAAGGAGTGTTTTTCTCTGGTTGAGAAATTTTCACACCTACAACAGTGAAGTTTTGCTTTGAAGGTAGGCAGCACTGAAACCACCACGAGCAAACCCGAAGCCCTTTTGGAATAGCGCATGCTCTCATTACAAAGATCATGACAAATTTATGCAACTTCCTTGTGGCAGAGGTTGTAACTTGAATGTGTTCTGCAAAACACTTCAGGCGGCCATCTCACAGTAGTTTACTGTTAAAGTACCTAATAAAGTGAACAACATGTGGATTAGATACAATCAATAATTGACGCTGTTGAGAGCCCCCCTAGATGTGAAATGAGAGCAGTCATCCGGAAAAAAGACAAATTTTTGGTCCTATTGACGCAGAGATGAAACGCAATCACCAGAGCTTGAATGTTCTTGTATGACCTCGAGACAGAACAGGCAATGAATTATGAAGGATGTCTCCCACACTCCGCTCTGCTAATTACAGTAACATCTTTTGCAAGTACAGTACCGCAAGAAAGGCAAAACCACAGTCCCAAAAACCATCTTCAGCACAACCGCAGTATTAAACTATTATGTGTCCACAGACCTTGACCACAGGAATAATATTAGGACAAACAACTCCTTTATAGGCCTCTTATGTGTTCAAAGCCTTTTTCATTAGCCACAAACAAGTGCTATTTTGGTCTACCACGCTGGATCTTATGATACTCTTAGCAGAGTAGGTCATATGTCCCCGAAAGTTAGCATCTCTATGTAGAAGTTTGTATTTTTGAGTAATTCTTAATCTTTAAAAACAATTAAGCTCCTTTTCGGCATGTGAAACAAATGGAGACCTATCCGGGCCTAAAAGGAGACATATCTCCAAAAGCCAGCTTGGGCTCTGGTCATCCCTCAGTGTTCTGTGCCTTAAACACCAGCCACAAAAGAGGGGCCTCTGAGCTGGGATTTAAGATGATCTGCAAAAGTACAATTTTACAGCAACATATGCTTACAAAGTTGAAAGCACTAGGGACAGAGAGAGAGAGAGAGAGAGAGAGAGAGAGAGAGAGAGAGAGAGAGAGAAGAGAGAGAGAGAGAAAGAAAGAGCGAGAGAGAGATAATGTTAGCAGTAGACCATGTTATGCAGAAGCACAGGCAATTCACCAGTGTACTGTACACAGCCAAAGTGGCTACATGCTGTGCTATCAGTTAAATACTTTCCACAGATGTAGCATCAGCTTTAGCTATCTGCTAGTAGACTAAATCTATACATTAAGATGGATGATGATCTACTATTATTATTCATCCAAAAAGAAAACGGCATAGCTGTATATACTGTACTTGTTTAAGCAGATAACATAACATAGATTGTGATTACTGTCCAGTGTCCTGTGTAGTTTCAACAGCAGGAATGTGTAACTCTATATGTTGAGCATTAATTGTGCTTTTGAACTGTGTCCAAATAAATCTATTACATTCATATGCTTACAATTTGCAACAGTGTCTGTGTTATGGAAGGTGAAGTCAGCATTGTGTTGGAAAAAGTCTGTAATCAGGAAAGCTATTGAAGTCAGGTGATAGTTGCTATTTTTAAACACAAGAAAAACATTCCAAATCTATTATCAGCACAGTCCACCACTAAACAAATTACAGAATCCTTTTTGACATCTTCTCTGAAAATGAAATAAAACAAAACCCATAGCCCTTTACGCCTGCACAGTGCATGACTTCACAAACTGTGGAGCATTAGTCAAATTAGTGTCAAATATCTCAAATTCTCCTCTAATGACCCAAATAACAGACAAAAAAAAGTTTTCCTCAACCCGCTTTCCTTGTTTGGATGCAGAATCTTGAGGCACTGCAGCAGAACTGGAAGAGACAGACCCACAAATCTGACCGTTATGCACTGAGGAGAGTGGGCAAGACACACTTTGAGAAGAACAGCAAGAAAGAACAGGGAGTCTGCAACTCTTTCCGTAATCTGGAATCTGAAACTTGGTGGGTTGTAGCATAATATCTGAAGTACAAAATGAAGTGCACGGTAGCCCCTGGCACTTATTTTCATACAGAAACACCCCTACTGAGTATTTCAAAGATGTGCTTTCTGAGCTTTGTCCTGCTACGTGCTAAAATATTAAGCAGATACTGTGATTTACACACTGCAAATTAGGAAAGCATTTCCTGAAAGTGAACATTGTTTTGCACTTTGCTTCGCTTGTGTCACACGGCACGTCAGAATGGATTTCTCGACGATTCTAGACATCCATTTCCCACTCCTCTTCAATTGGGGTGGGTGGGTGGATGGATGAGGAGGGATGGAGGGTGTCAGGCGCTAACCCCTGCTAGCCCTTTATTTAAACCTTTATTTTAACCTCTGCGCAGGCGACCATGAAGTTCAGTTCAAAACACATCAATTATTCCTGCTCGAAGCATGGTGGTGGAGGACCCAGCAGCCACTTAAGTGATGGGGAGGATAAGAATACTGTGAAGTGGAAGGGGAGGAATTATCTTAGCACTCATTGTTGAGTGGTAATTAAGAATGCCAGCGGAAGAAAGCCGAGCGCTACTAGGGTGGAGCGGAAGAGGGGGGGTGGTGTCGGTGGGGGGGGGGGGGAGGGGGAGGGGTGGCTGATGGTTGGATGGTGGTTCGCATGACTGTATCCAGAGGTGCTTGACATGCCACTCTCTTGTTCTGGCATGCTGTTAGTGTCCAACATGTGGTGCTGACACGCAGGACTTATTTTTAAGTACTTTAATACCTTCTTCATGACATGACACATAACGATTGTGAATATCCATCTGGTAATGATAAAGACGATATAATGTGGCGACTGAAGAATATATGCTTTCTAGGGTTTGAAGAGTGCCACATTATGTACCCTGCTTATCGTAATCATATATCACACCTACCATAATCACTCACAGACAGTAAAAGGTGTGTCACACTCAATATAGTAAATCTTTATTTACAGTTTCTCAAGAATTCATCTGTACCACGTTAAAGGCACACAAACATATAAATGTGATTGTATATATACAAGTATGTACAGAATAAATAGTTTTAAAATCTACACTGGTACAAAATAAAGCTATGGTGCTCTTACATGTACAGTACAACATTTTCAAGGCTGAATATACTTGGTTTTTGCAAACCAAATAACGATGTGAAAATACATCCTGGAGAGGACCCATGCTGTGAGAAAACTGTCAGATAGCATTTGTATATGCAAAATCATCATAATAAGCATTATCATACAAACCAGTAATGATCGTCCAAAGGTATTTTTCAAAAGGAGAACTGATATCTTTTCTTAAAAAGGACATTTGATTGTCATGCACCGTCTTCAAAATGACATTTCTGAGAATTGCCATGTTCTTATTATAATTACATAGAGCTGTTAGGAAAACAAAAATCCAAATCTTATTATAAAATATTATTTTTTCTTCTCTCAGAGACAGCTGTTTCTGAAAAATAAATAGACTCTACAGACCACCAACCACTAAGTATAAAACCAAAAGAAAAAAAACATGAGGACAATTCAACTTGTTCATGACTAAGCCATATGAATGAGTTCAGCAACCAATGAGGTTTTACACATCTGCATGATCGTTGGAATTCTATGAGCTATGTGGCACGTGGCACATGTGCATTATGGCGAAACGCAAAAAAAACTTGTAAAGGAGGACCCAGGAAGAGTGCATGGAAAACTGGACCCTTGCCAGAAGTAGAATGTGATGACACCATGTATCTACTTGCACGGCTAACACAGACAGGTATTAGGGCTAAGTGTCCCTTGGGAGCAGTGCACTCTCTGAAGGAGAAGAACAACAATAAATTAAACATTGGGTCTGCCCTGTGTGGCTCAGCAAGCATGAATTGCCCAGCTGAAAACAAAATGTCAAGAACTTTCAGGTAGTACAGTTTTACCGCAGAATAATTTAGAGAAGGCACTTGGAGTGTTAAACATGAAACCAAGAAATTAGATTTTTTATATACAGTGAGGAGAAAATGTATTTGATACCATGCTAAAGTTGCCTAAAAAGAGGAATATAAAATCGTCATTTGACAATTGATCTTAATGTCTTAATTCAAAAATTGAGTAAAAATAAAACCGCTAAGTACGCCAATTTTCTTTGTGATGGAAGAATGTTTCGTAAATAAATAAATGTTCTTCCTAAATGCTAGGGGGAAGTAAGTATTTGACCCCCAATGTAACCCTATGGGAATTCAACACATAGGGTTAACATAGGGGCGGGCAGATTTTTATTTTTTAAGGCCAGCTATTTTATGGATTCAGGATATTATGCATCCTGATAAAGTTCCCTTGGCCGTTGGAATTAAGATAGCCCCACATCATTACATACCCTTTACCATAGCTAGAGATTGGCATGGTGCTTTTTCCAGTAGGCCTATTAGCCTGTTTGATGCTCATTGAGCTCAATGCAAATCAAACAGGCTAATAGGCCTACTGGAAAAAGCACCATGCCAATCTCTAGCTATGGTGAAGGGTATGTGATGATGTGGGGCTATTTTAATTTCAAAGGCCAAGGGAAATTTATCGGGATGCATAATATCCTAGATCCATGAAATAGCTGGCCTTTAAAAATAAAAATCTGCCTGCCCCTATGTTAACCCTATGTGTTAAATTCCCATAGGGTTACATAGGGGGTCAAATACTTCCTTCCCCTAGCATTTAAGGAAAACATTTATCTATTTACGATACATTCTTCAATCACAAAGAAAATTGGTGTCCTTGGCGGTTTGATTTGTACTAATTTTTTGAGTTAAGGCATTAAGATCAATTGTCAAATGATGATTTTATATTCCTGTTTTAGCAGGGTATCAAATACATGTGCTCCTCACTGTATATATATATATATATATATTTTTATACATATTTCCTTTACTCATTTTCTTTGTCGATATCTCACTTGAAAGCTGTTTGGTGCTCCAATACTTCCAAGTAGTCGGGCTCCGTGTGAAGGTTCGCTTTGAGTTCAAAGTACTCGTTTTTAGTTTGCTCCACCATGACCTTCCTGGGCCGTGTGTACATGAGAGTCTCCATGAGCTTGAGCTCCTTGTGGTGCCCGGGGACCTGCATGTCCACCCCTGGCTGCAGCTGGGAGATGTTCTTCCTGAGGTACTCCGTGATGCTCAACTGCTGCAGCTCCCGCTCCCTCTCCAGGATGTTGTGGTACAGAGCGCTCGTGTCCCCCAGGGTCACGAACTCGGTCGGGTACTCCGTCACAGCCTTGAACTTGAGGTGGGGCGGCATGCCGCCGCCGCCGCCGCTCAGCGGCGAGTGCCTCTCCTTGTCCAGGATGCTGTGGCACAGGTGGTGCTTGGCGTCGTCCTGGTCGTACTCGTGCTCGGACTCGTGGTCCTTGTGCTGGGCGCAGTAGGTGGGGTTGCGGCACACCTGGATGACGGGGCTGTGCGAGGTCTCGTCGTACATGCCCGTGCTGTGGCGCGGCGCGGCCACGTGGTGCGTGGTCTTCTGCCCGTACATGCTGTAGTGGAGGTGGATGGGGCTGCTCTCGCGAGGCTGCTCCTCCGCCTGCTTCTTCTTGGTCCGCCGGCGGCGCCGGTGCAGAATGTACACGGCCACGCCCGCAGCGCAGAAGATGACGGTCAAGAAGAGGACGAGCAGGCTCAGGATCAGCACCGACAGCGGCACGGTGTCCATCAGGGAATTGAAGAACCCCTGCGCTTGGCCGTGTGGTGTAACGGTTGTCTGGATTCCATCTGTGTCCGTAGGCAAGGAGTAGTATGTGACCAGGCCAGGGCACAAGACCTCGGTCCTCAGGGTCCGGAGCTCGGCCCTGGCCACCTTCTTGGGCGTCTGGCACAGGATGGTGCCTATGATCGTATCCTTGTCCAGTTTCTCGACCCACTGCTTGAGGCTGACTAAATCACAGCTGCAGTCCCATGGGTTGTCCTCAAGGTAAATCTGCTCAAGGGCATCAAGCTGGTCGAGCACATTGCTCACAGACAGGTGCATAAACAGATTCTTCCGAAGGTTTAGTTTTGTAAGGGGAACATTCCGGAAGATCTGTGCAGGAAGTGTGCTTAACTGGTTGTTGTTAATGGACAGCAGTTTCAGATTTGGCAATGGATTAAACGTGCCCGGTTGAATGTCTTTAATCATATTATATTCCAAATAAAGGTACTCGAGGTTGTGGAGGCCAACAAACATAGTTGGGGTCAATTTCTCTATTCTGTTGCCATTCAGATATAATTTCTTTAAATTACTCAAACTCAGGAATGTCTCATTCTCCACATAATCAATTTGGTTGTTTGCCAAGTTTAGCAGTTCTAGGCTATCATATGTAACAAAGTCATACTTCAAGAGCCTCTGTATCATGTTTCCAGTCAGAACAAGTTTGGTGGGGCTTTGTTGAAGTACTCCGAGATCAGATATCCTTTGGATGCCTCTGTCTTGACAGTGGATCAAAAACCCTGCAATGGGATGATTGTGACAGGAACACTGGGGGATGCAAGACATCTCAGGAACTTGAGCTGGTGTTGGAATCTTTGCATCATCTTTGGCCTCAGGTATTTGGGCTACTTTAGACGATGGTGTCACCACCATATCAAGGGACTTGGATGGCTCTTCGAGGTTGATGTCCGCGTGGGACGGGCACAGCACATCTCGTTTCACTTTCGTCAAAATGTTCCCCCGGAGGTGGAGCGGTTCACTGCACACCACTTCGCCAATGGACGACTGCGAGCGCATGTTCTCGATCCAGATCTTCAGGTGGAGGATCTCGCAGTCGCACACCCAGTTGTTGTCCTCCAGCAGGAGCTCCATAATGCGTCCGATGTGCTCCAGGAAGCCGACGTAGGGCAGCGTCTGCAGGTGGTTGCCGCGGAGGTCCAAGTGGGTCAGGGGCACGAAGCGGAAGATGTTGGTGGGAAGGAACTCGATGGCGTTGTCGTTGAGGATCAGGACTTTGAGGCGGACGAGCTTGCTGAAGGCCCCCGGCTCCACCACTCGGATGAAGTTTGTGTCCGCCTGGAGGTACTCCAAATTCACCAGGCCCTGAAATGTGTCCTCTCGCAGCATGCCCAGAAAATTGCTGTTGATGTGCAGTTTCTTCAGGGAGCCCAGGTTGGCGAACACTCCTGGTTCCAGCTCCTGAATGCTGTTGCCGCCCAGGTGTAATGTGACCGCATTCTTGAAGCCATCCATGTCCTCGGCCTCCAGCTCCACCAGGTCGTTTTTGTACAGATTCAAATGGAAAGGCAAAGCGGATGGCACTTTGATTTGTGATATCCTGCTAATGTTTCTCTTCTCGCAGTTCATATGTACAACTCCGTCGCGCTCTTCGCAGGAACACAACGAGTCGCAAGATCCACCCGTTGTGGTCACAGAGGCCCCGACGTCTTGAGAACTGGCAAGGATGAAAACTGAGCAGAGAAACAGAATGCAGGCCAGCATTTTTCTCTCTTATGTGTCTGTGGACAGAAGAAAGACAAGCCGTGTGAGAGAAATAAATGAATTCACTCAATGCTGTAAACAACATGTTCTAAGGAAAGGACAGTGGATACAAAAAAAGAAACATGTTATGCTTTATAAAATGGCTGCAGCTGGGATGGAATAGCCCAAAAAAAAAACTGTATACACACTGATAATATTTAATGAGTGATAATTATGGGTACCCTTTCAACACACAAAGACACAATGATTCACCACACCCACTCCCTTCTGCCTCTATGTGCTTAAATTAGACTCATTTAATTTCAACTACTGCATATCAAAACAGTGTGGGCAAAATATAACATTCAGCTCCCTCAACCTGCACTGCTGCCTTTAGAATCAGTGACAGAGTTTATAGTCCTTGGAATGCACTGTAGAAAAAGAAGAATTGTACAGAGGGTTTATACATAAACAAGCACATTTTTGAATGCGCTATAATCTGTTTTCACTGAAACAAGTGGGTGTCATTTGTTTCGTGCAGTGCTCTTGTTTGTATATTCTCTTTTCACTGTTATCATGAATAAGAAAAAGGTCCTCCAAGGCTCTATTTCTTAATTCTCGAGAACAGGAGACTGTGTGGTGTGGTGGCAGGAAGATGTTGCAGCATGGCTTGTTCAGATTGATTTCCCCACTGAAATCAAACATTGATAGGTCGCGTTCATCATCTGACAGCTGGCGGGATCATACAATGACAGCTCTGGGCAACGCTTATGTTGAAAGATGACACTTATCAAAGTTCCCTTATTCACTGCTTTCAGCTGAAAAGGGCTTCGGTAAATAAAGTGAGATGAAAAAGGCACATAAAAACACTGACAAACACACACGCAGACACACACGCAGACACACACACACACACACACAAACACACACACACACACGAGTATAAATTCACACGTCCACGGGAAAGAAATGACGAATGAATGGCTACATCTCACTCTAGCTGACAACCGCTGGGAGATAAGAAATCCCTCCTCCTATTTCCAGGCCGATGTGTGACTTCCAGAGAGGAGTCTCCAGCTCCATCAGAAGCCAGTGGAGCCTGGAATTGCCCTCTCATGCATGCTGGCAAAAGGGCTAACTGATCAACAAGCATTTACTGCGCTAGCAAGTGATCACGGTTTAGCGCAAAGCATGGAAGAAGGGGGGGGATAGAAGAGGAAAAAGAGAGCCAAGAGAGTGTCACTGAACGTGTGAGCGTTCTTTGACAACGCGTGAAAAGCAGATTAAATGAAGACGTGGCGGTCACGGCCTGGAAGGGGACGTAATCTAGCCTAGTCTGCACTGTGACTCATGTCCATTTCTGCACCACATCAAATGCCCAGCACACTGAGCTCTATTCAAAATCAGTTACAACTGTTCCACTTCTCCACTTCTACCCCCTCCCTCCCTCCCTCTCTCCATCCCTCCATCCATCCATCCCTCCCTCCCTCCTCTCTTTCTGTCTTTTCTTTTGTGGACACACGAGAAGTGACTGTTAAGCATGTCATGTAGGGTGCAGCTGACTTGCCTAAAGGGAGACAGCCAAGACATCCATCACAGACGTCTACACCTCTGCATCATTGATACTCAGCCGGCACGCTATTGACTCTTACACCAAAAGCCCCCCCCCCCCCATATCCCTTCATCCCACCCCAGTTATCAGTGAGCAGCCGCTGTGACGATAGCACGCGTTGACTAATCATAGAGGACAACAAGCAAAGGAATTTCCCCGTCCGACACTCCTTCAGTAGCAGTGACAGCGACACATGATGGATTAGTACTCTTGTTCGTTTTAGCGTGACTTGCTGTCTGTGTATGTAAGAGCGCTGGAATGACCATCAAAATATCATTATTACCCTTCCCCCCCCCCCGTAAAGGGTTGGAGAGGGTACTGTAACTGGGTCTGTCTGCCTGTCTGTCTGTCAGATAGTCCATCTCTGTGTGTGTGTGTGTGTGTGTGTGTGTGTGTGTGTGTGTGTGTGTGTGTGTGTGTGTGTGTGTGTGCGCGCGTGTGTGTGTGTGTGTGTGTGTGCGTGCTCACACATAACTTGAACACAACTGGCTCCTGCCTGAGTATCTGAATGATGACACTGGCTTTCATTTTCTCTTGAATATTGAAAAATAAGGACTTCGGTCTGTAGTCGCCTAACTGCTATTGTCTGAACAGTGCTGGAGTTTTATGAGGATAACGCATTCCCATTTTTACCCAGAATGCCCACTTTTCATAAGAGTGTCACTTTCATAAGTTGCACAGAGCTCTGTGGCTATATGCAAATGGATCTCTTTTCCTCCCCCAAACGAGAGCCACTGCAATAGAGTGCTATTCTGAGCTGCTGATTAGTGAGCCTCACTCTCTTGAACGAGCATGTAACCTTGCCAAATCACAATATTACGTTAAAGTGAAACAAGCGAATGAACTGGCTGGCATCGAAGTTTTCCTCGCAATTACTACGCACGACACTAAACAACTTCGTCTTGTCATTGGAGTCACCTCAAGAAGGTCAGCCATTGCAAATTAGCCCACCGAAAGAGCGTTATAATTTAATTGGCTTCATGAGGAAGAATATTTCAGGAAACGGTGAAAGGGTTCGACTGACATGGCAAGAGACTGCGAGACGAGCATCTCAGATCCCTGAGGGGGATTTCGAACACCCTCCATTATGCATCGAGGTAATAATGGCCAACCATCGCGCGCATTTAACGGACGCAGAAGAGACAATAACAGGCAGACTGTTACATCAGAACCTGTCAGCTGCGAAAACCAGCTCCCCACAAAGCCCATCTCCACTCATGTGGACATTATACCGTGCACAGATGATCTCCTATTTAAAGATTTATGCAATGAACCCGGACCACTAAATGACCCTATGAACACTGATCGTGACCAAAAGAAAAAAAAGACAAGACAAAATAAAAAGACAACGTGTTAAAAAAAGAGTGAATAAAGGCAGGACATATTAAAGCGTAGCACACAGCAGCCACCACTGGAGGGGCCTATGGGGTTTTCCGCTAAGCACATGGACGTGCTAATAATAGGCTGACTACAGTGGGCACGGACCTTCTGCGGAGAGGCGACCGGGATTAAGCCGGCGTGCCTTTCCTCCGACGCTCCGTTAAACAAATGTGCCGTGATGATTTCACCGGAATTAGCTGTCAGAACTGCCGGATGACATCAAATATGCTGCTGCGACGGGACAGACATTTGCAGACAGCAGATGCACCTTTCTTTACAAATCAATCCCATGAAACAATTGGGAATAATGGAGGGGGGGGCTGGGGCTTTAACCCCCTTCTCCATCTATGCTGCCATTGAACATCTCTTGTCCTGTCTCCTCTCCTCTAATGTCTTGTTTCGGATTTGCCGACTTTGAGAGGAGCAGCGGCACTACCACCACCATTACTCCATTCCCGGCCCTAAATAAATGTATTCCCTCGGCACGGGAAGCCTCTTAAAAGGTTGTTTGATAAGGTCTTTGGCTACAGTCAGTGTCGCATGTGCTGAAATAAGAGACCTTTAAATAATGAAAGACACATGACTTGTTAAAGCCTTGTCGTACCGTAGCGGCAGCCATTGAGGTAAATGGCACGAGGGGGAGACAAAGTGGCCGGGAGGTTCGACAGGCCTGCTGCCTTCAGCTGGAGGCCAGATCATACCATGATGGGCAAATTCAGGCAAGTACTTTATCTGACAAATTGAACTCATGTCTAATCTTTGTTTGGCAAAACATGCTTACCCATCAATCAACCCATAACAAAACAGACTTTCAAAACAACTATCTGTGGCATTACAACCTCTTCTAAATTGGAAGAAATTGTATTAATTTCATACTGACACAGACAATTATGTATTGTGTGAATCAGCAACAAAATCATAGTTTATGGCATTGCCTCCATTTACAGCACTTAAAAGAGCTATTTCACAACGTTGCTGTATTCCGAGACGCCGAGATGCTATAGATGTGACACAGGTGAAGATTACAGTCTTCGAGAAAGTCCTTTGATGTCTGTAATCAGGCTTTCCATCGAATACATACCATTTTCTAATGATAGGCTGGCACGCTCTTGCCCTTGAGAAGCACTCAAAAAAAAAAAAAAAAAAAGGCGAAGGAGAGAAGAAATCCCACAACAGCAGCGGGCAGAGAGTACATCATTATCAAAACCGCCAAACTCTAGTACACACCTTATGTGTGTTAATCAAAACAGGCCCTCTTGTGTGCATGTGTGCCTGCTAAGCAAACAACACACTCTCTCTCTCTCTCTCTCTCTCTCTCTCTCTCTCTCTCTCTCTCTCTCTCTCTCTCTCTCTCTCTCTCTCTCTCTCACTTTCACCCTCATTGTGGTCAGAGGCAGGCACATAGGCAGGCTAGTCTCCAGAAGAAGGTAACCTACAGCAGTCAGCTGATGGTTGTTCTGCGGTGCACCAGGGTGGGGGTGGGGGTGGGGGTGGGGGGGGAAACTGCAGCCTTGGGGGCTGAGGGTCTAGGGGACTGGGGAGGGGTTGGCAGGCAGCTGGGCTATGCAAAAGCAGACCAAGGGGGCAGAGAGAGAGAGGGCAAATCAGCGATGCTCAATTATGTCATGCACTAATCGGAGTGCTGCAGATGGCCCCTGTAACGTTCCCTGGCCAATTAGTGTGTGACAATATGCCCCGCGCTGTGGGCACAAAACGATGCCCTTGCCCTGAGGGGACGCCACTAAACCCACAGGGTGCATGCATTCCTTGAGAAGGAAACGGGCGAGAGGGTAAAAAAAAGGCAAATAAAAATAAAAACACCCTTGGTCGTACTCTCGAGGGAAACACCATTCCCTCTTGTGCTTTACAGAGGAAGGTCACACCACTCCTGTTTAACCCTGAAAACGCCAGCGGGGGAAGAGTTGTGCTGAGAATGCCTCTTGGGCAACCCTGAGACTACCTGAGAGCTGGCATCACAATGTCCAACACGTCGATTACTAAAGCATGCAAAACACCATTACATGAAGCTTGCTTATTACTTTGCTTACAGTCTGTTCTTTTTTTCTACTATGAAAGTGTGTAAGATCTGCCAGAAACACATTTTGACAGGATTTGTGTTACAGTGATGTGCAGCTGTCTGTGTGTGTGTGTGTGTGTGTGTGTGTGTGTGTGTGTGTGTGTGTGTGTGTGTGTGTGTGTGTGTGTGTGTGTGTGTGTGCGTGTGTGTGTGTGTGTGTGAGAGAGAGAGAGAGAGAGAGAGAGAGAGAGAGAGAGAGAGAGAGAGAGAGAGAGAGAGAGAGCATATGTGTGTCTGTGTGTGAGACTGAGAGAGTGAGAGAGAGAGGGAGGGAGATAATGTGCACTTGCAGCTTTGCATTTCAGTTTAATAGATTTTGTGAACATACAAGACTGGCTTATCCCGTGAGCACATGATTACAGAAAGGGCCTTGCTCACTCAGTCATACATGTACTGTACATTTGAAGCACACCCAAGAGAAATAACGTGAAACAATATCCTCAAGCAATTAAGTCATATGGAGTTGGGTTTATTCTTGATTAGGAAACCTTCGCTTGTAATTAAATTAAATCACTCCCTTAGGGCCACTTCATGTCCTCATGTTCAAGTTTTCCTTTTTACCTATAGCTACGTACCGAAACTATGTCAATCACTACTGACAGGCTAAAATGTATGGTTCATATACAGTAGGCTACAGTACGTATATTATACATTTTCAAACAGACAGTTCAACTTTTGGAGTACCGATTTTGAGGTAGGCTACTTCAAGATCAATGGATAAAGTTTAATGGCTCGGAGGTGATGCAATAATGTGCATGTTGTTGAAAATGGATTTCCTGACAGACTATCGTTAAGTAGTTGCGTGAGAGAGAAACCTTCACACGCGTCAATACTGCGAGCCTTGACATGTCCGGCTTTCTGAGACGCATTGGCTAGATGGTTATGCTCGGTTGAGCTCATTCTAATGCTTATCGCTAGTTTCGAGGTCTTGTTCTGGCCATGGATAGTATAAGACGCAAGCTTAGATACTGGTCCAAATACAGATGATGAGCAATAATTTCAAGCCCTCAAGGTTGACTGACTTTACTCGTAAGGGACACTTACCCAATGCGCTGCGCCACAGAGAGTCAGTTAATCCAGAGACTGCGTGGTAGACCACAAACGATATGGTGCATCTCAAAAACCGCACGAACAAGCCAAAATAAAGAAAGTTATTTGCAGTCCTCCGTCTTCAAAGATAACCATAGCCAGAAATGCCCGCGTGCGCGCTAAGCATCTCACAGTAGGAAAAAGTCGCATACATTCTCCTGGTGTCAAACTATCCAAATGTCCTCCTTCGGAATCGAACAATTCACTTGTCTTCACCCGAGCCGTGTGCGTTGGGAAAAATTGACCTCACTTATAGTTTATCCCCGTAAGCTCCGGATATTTAGTGCTCCAGTTCAGCATTGATATTCAGAAGCGGTCCTGCGTCTGTCCACTTCCTTTCACTTGACAAGCCGAGAGACTGCCAACAGCTACTAGGTTAGGCAGACGAGGAAACAGAGACTTCTTGGCTTCTGCCTCTGTCCATTAGCCCCTGTCGATGTGCATGCTCTCGCACCACGGAGTGCTCCCCCTGTGCTTGCCTCGGCTCCTCCTTCCACACACACACACACTGGCTAATTTACCAGGAGTGAAGACTCAAACCTATCACATCAAGTAACCGTGTCGATCCCTTACCGAGCTTTCACGCGTTTCTTTAGTCTTTTAATCAATTAGCCAATATTCTTTATTCTGACTGATTAAAGAAAGCGGATAAAGTTGAACAGAAAGTGCATAGATACCCGCAACTTCAAAACATGAGTGAGACATTCATCTTAACCATTTTTCTACTGCACTCACATTAGTTGTTTTATTGATCCATTCTTCATGGTGGTGTTTTGAGCTGTAGATCAGAATGACGTAGAAACAATACAATCCTGAAGGACAAGTTTTTTCTGTTGGATAACGTATGCCTTCGCATTTGTTTATGACTATCTCTGTCAAAGGTGACTTTTACAGTAAATAATGCCGTCCACAACATGATTTACATAGCACACTTAAGGCAACAACTCCCGTCCGAACTGCATTCATCAAAGGAACTTGCTTTTATTGTTTGTCCTTAGCCACAATAGTGACCTCTACTTTCGTAGTGCCAGCATCAGTGATAGATGGCATGTGGTACGTCTCCAGGCGTGCTTTTCATTCGGTAAAATGGCATGTTATATGGGCCGTTTTAGTGGGCTCTTTGGTCAATAGAGAAAAGCAAAACAATATGTTTACAAGTCTATAAAAAGGGAAAGAAAAATACCAGATACCTGTTTTTTTTCTGATAGGGCACCACTATTTACAGTATATTGAAGTGTTAAAGTGGGGTACATTGCATTACATTGTGTGATAACATTGTTACAACACTTTGGAGTAGAGGGTTAGGTCAACGTGTTCTCCCGTTGGCACAGGTAGCCTAACAAAGACACTCTCTTGCCTATCAAATGTACTGTAATGGAAGATGTGGAACTGTTGCTAAAAGTTAACATTTATTTTTGTACCCTGGAAATCATGTTCAGTTTAAGGTGAGTAGCTTACATATAAGAATATATTGTAAATGAGACATTAAGAACTCTAACAACGCACTTAATGATATAATTACAATGTATCACAAATATGGCATTATAAAGTGGATACTCATTCCAAGTTTGAGTTCCAGCCATGAATTAGACTATGCAGGGCTGCAGAGACCACTGCATTTACAAGCTTGTAAAATATCACCTCCCCTAAAGCTGGTGATACAGAAGGCAAGGCAATATTTTTGAGCAATGTTGTTGGCGATGCTCTTAAATATTGTGGTCCTGGTATGCTCTCGTTGATATTAGCCAGCATGTTTTTTTTTTTTTTAAGTTCTTTAATCATCTGTAAGGAAGAAATCTAATCAGAAAACATGGGACTGGTTATGGGCTGCAACACTGCTCAAAAAGTTGCTCCATGTATCATCCTCTAAACTTCTTAGATACGCTTACTCATGTACCCTATGCTGTTGCGCAATGCCAGTATACAGGTCTATGTTGATTAACCCACTTATCTTTTTTAATGTTGCTAGTAAAATGCACTGGTATTGTGTAATATTGACTGAATTCAATTATGTGTGTCTCTCTAGAAGATTAAGCGTGATGCAATTACTTGGAACGAGCAGACTGAAATGCAAGCATGAAATCATGATGGCAAGTTTCAGTAAAACGTAAGAAAGCAAGATATTATGTAACTTGCACTCACAGTCCTTTTACAGTCACAATAACGAAAACCTAGCATCCTAGCCTAATCAATATAACACTAAAAGGTGCTGGCGCAACAACAATGCACAACTGGCTGGTGATGGCCAGAAAAACTCACAGCGTGTTGTACACAGGACCTTTCAAGACAGAAGAGAAAAGCCACTTTGACAGACATTATATCTGAGCGCAAAAGGTGGTCGCCAATGTGCAAGTAAATGATGTGCCGTGCAGTAAGTGACTATCTCCCGCTGCCTGTCTGTACCCTTCCTGGCCTTTTGTGTATCCAATTTAATGCTGCATTGTTATGCAACATCCAGATTTTGCCCTTTTCCCCCAGTACGTTCTCATATTAAGTCCACTTAAATTATTTGTGTGTTCTCTCTCTTGCTCAAACAAAACAAAACAAAATACAACACAGGGAAGTATATCCACCAAGAATAGATCACTCAAGAATTATCGTACCCCGAAGGCATACTTGTAGGATGAATATTGACACTACAATATATTTTCTTGGGAAATCAAAGTAAAAGCTGTCCATTGTAATATATCCTTGTCAGTGATACAGTGAACAGTCCATTGTTGTGCACAAGGAGAAAACAGCTCAGCTTGAACCTCAATCACTTTTCAATGTATGCTTTGAAAATATATACAAATATTTTGGACCTATGTAGCAGCTAATTAAATGAGGTATCACTGTTATTCTTCAAAGCCTTTCCTTGGGCCATTACCATGGCACTAAACTTTGGAATGGAATAATACAATGGATATAGCAAGTACAACTTAAAATAGCATTACTGTGAAATGTTGCTGTCATGAAATAAGCTAGGAGTGTTTCTTCCTACTATTAGGTTCTCTTAATACTAACCCTTACGAGCCCTACACATCCCCCTATGCTTTATCTCCATGCAACCATTGTGTAAAGGCTTTTGTAGAGTGCTTTGAGTCTATTTCAATTACTGTCGGCATTCTAACAATGAATAATATTGATTGGAGTTGGTGGATGGTCATAGTCCATAGGAGGACTGAGAGTCAAAAAGCATTCTGTTTAAGATTGCATCTGATGGATTCTGATGTGATATTCTTTTGATTTTTTTGGTCACATTGTTTTGATTTCTGTCGATATGACTACGGTAGGAATTAGTTATGACTGGCTAATGGCACGGTTGTGCCAGCTTTGTTATTGATTTTCAAACACACTATTGGGGGCAGTTGGAGAATGGCATGAGGCAGAGAAATATACAAAATCACAGGATTTCCAATAGTCGCTGGAGTGTATGATAAAGCATGTTATTGTCAGTAGACGAGAGAACCATGGCCATCAACACCTGGCAACAGCGGAGGCCAGCCCTGGTGAGGGATATACTGTATAGGCTTACGTCACCGAAAGGAGGGCACAAAGTCCAATCTTCCACAAATATCTCTGTTGCTGTAAATAGGCACGTGTAGGTGTGTATCATAATGGCATGTGATGAAGGTCAAGCCTACCGTATTATTCTTAAGACCTGCTGCAAAGACATCTTTACATCTAAGAGGAGAAATTATGTGCCTTTAATGTAAAGGAATAATCTTGTTTTTGTATTACAGTTTATAAGCCTGTGCTGTCTCTAAGATAAGATTAAAAAGTAATGCAAACACAATCTCAGATACCTACGCCCTCTGGCACAAATTTGACCTTACCGTCTCCAGGGATAATCTTTGTATTTGTACTAACATTATCAAAACATATCGTATTTCAGTATTGTGGGCACCAGTATGACTTTGCTTGCTTTACCACGTCAACTGCTTAATTTGGCTTTAATACATGTAGGACAGTATCCCCTCCGATGCTCTAGTTTTTGTGGATCAAAGAACGCTACCTTCTTTATATTCCAATTCCATGCCAGCGAGGAGACCCTACTGGGGCTGACAGAGTGATGCCAGAAGAGATGATGCTGTAATCGACAATCCAGAGGATCTAAATTAGAAATGAGAAAACAAAAAGAATCTTTCAGTCTCTTTTCACTTGGTAGGGTGGGTGTTGGCGTGCCTGTGTGTGTGTGTGTGTGTGTGTGTGTGTGTGTGTGTGTGTGTGTGCGTGTGTGTGTGCGTGTGTGTGCGTGTGTTTGTGTGTGTGATATGAACACTGAAAAACCTTAAATGCCACCCCGCCCCAGCTATGCGTCAAACAGATAATACATCTACAGATGCAAGCAGTCTTATCTGCGGTCTTAAAGACATCTGAAAGCGGAAGAGCGAGATGGCAGATGAGACTTCTTTTGTCACCTACAGTACTGTATATGATTATCGAGGTGTGCTCCGAGGTGTGTTCTGTTTGCCGATTCGCAGCCTATCCCTCAGACCATATTCATGGTGGTCTTTGAGGTTGCCGTGAGTAAGTGCATTTACTGAACATGACTTGCCAGTTTCAGTGGCAGCTAGCCGCACAATGCCTGAGGTGTGTCTCCCAGTGTCTGGGCGTATTAGCAGAGTTGTTCATCCATTACCCTTCATCTTCATTAGTGTGTCATTTTGGTATTGAGTTATATTGGGGAGCAAGTGGAATATAAATTGAAACTATTGAAATGACTAACCACTATGGGCTACACATACAGTAGGCAAAAAGATGGATAGGCCCTTTTCAACCAGCTATACAGTACGTACTGTATGTGATATGCAATATGGTATATAATGTCTACATAGTTATGGTTATGACTATACTGCAATTGCTTGGCAAATGTGTTCCTCAAATGACTTACTGCACTAAATAAACATAAACAATAGCATTAACAGGAAAAGCGTAAAGCTAAAGCCAATGTGTTAAAATAACACTAAAAGACTGATCATAATAACTCTTAACACATCTCAATTAATAGGCTGCCGCTCCAGCCTGTTCTCCTCGGGGAAGACTGCAGTGCCAAGGAACAGCTGTTGCACCTGCAGAGCCGAGAAGCCACGCCAGTGTTTGGCCATTCGGATCCATTTTTCACTTGCTGTCATTTTGTGTCAGTGGCCACAGATTGCCCCAGCCACCTCACTATTAAAAGCAGGCTTCCTTATCTGCTGCACCTCATGCAGTAGCCTAGCCTACTTGGCCACGGTTGAATTCTAGAATATGCAAGTCAGTTTTACCCTATGCTCAGTATGCTAACAGTTAACTCCCTAACCTAAGGATAGGCTTTATCCCCAAGATTTGTACAGTACTGATAAGAAATAGAGTGACTAAACATTTCTGCCCGTATCAGTATGCCAGCCTGTTAAATTCTACCACAGTCATAGACTGAGGGCAGTGCTATTGAAGCTGATATATGACTGATATGTTGCATGAACTTACTTTCAAAAGTTTGTCAGTGCGCACTCTAACCAGGAGCAGGACATGTGCTTCAACTGTCTGCTTCCATGTGACCACAGCCTGAAGGTAACCACACTGTTTATTTCCACCGCTATTTAACGATCAGACACGTTGTGCAAGACAAACCAAGCATGACGAGTACTGTAGCCTGCACTTATGGTTTGTTTCAATCGAGTGAATGAGAAATTATTACTGTTTTGCGATACTGTGGGCTTTAATTTTCTACAAATGCTTTCACATTGGCATTGTATTCTAATACAGGTCTTTGTCCTGCTATGAATTACAACGGCACACTACTGGAAAATCCACCATTAAGCAGAAACAAAGTTGTATAGTAGTTGTTCAGTGAAGCACATCTCACTTGATATAAATCTTCATTTGTTTATACTGACAAAAGCTTAACAACACAATGGAACATAATTACTGGGTGTTAGACTCCTGCACATTAATTCAGCGACGCAACATCAGCCTTGTTGCACAGGGAGCTGCAGTGTGTGTGGCGTATTACAGTTTTTTTCAATCGCTAACAAGCGTTTGTCCATTCAGTTGACACATTTTCAAAACTCTAAACACAGTTAGCACAGCATCGGTCTTTTGTGGCCATACCATTCACACATTTCACGTTGTTTTCACACAGTATGCAGTCAGTGAATACATTTTCACAATGCTTACATTTTCTTAACAGACAAACTATACCTCCCAACAAAATAATGGATCGTTTTTGTATTATTTTCGAATGTTAACACACAACATCCCACAATAGTTAACAAAATATTCCAAACCTTAGATACAGTATAAAAACCTCTGTTTCTGCAATGTTATCAATTCAAAAGCAATATATCTCAGCTGATAATAAACAAACAATCGAATAATTGACACACAGATGATTTATGTTGGGTAAATTGGGCCAACCACAGCTGATTCCAGTCTATCTTAGACTCAGTGGCAGGGGTTATTGCTCTCTATTGCATTGACACTTACACAGTGAAAAGAGGAGGTGATGTTTTTGGAAGCAGAAACTGAATAAGACAAATACCGTAATGTCTGGACGAGGAAGAGTAAGAGTAAGGGGCCCAGGGAGAAGAGCAGGCCCAGTGAGAGATGCAGTGAGAGGTGCAGGAGCACTGAGAGGAGCAGGTGCAGAGATTAGACACAGTAATATTGTGCTTTTTCTTTGTTCACCCCCTTTTTATCTGGGCTTTTTGCTGTTGTTTTTTGTTCAGAATGCTCTTTTGTATCATGGATATTTTGTTCACTACAATGCTGTAAAACTTTTTCTGTTCTCTTTTTCTATCATAGTCTACTGTAAACAGTATTTATACTGCACCTCCTTTAGGCCTAGTGAACAGTAAAAAAAAAAAAAAAAAATTGCTTTTTACTGGAATGTATTTGAATGCGAACATTACATCTGGACATACAGTTCCCAACCAAGAAATTTAGTGTAAAAATGCTGGATTGCATGTTTTGCATGCAAATACCTGTAAAACTGAAACATAAAAGTCTATGCAGTTTTTGTAATGTGAACAGTAGCCAGTATTTTGAAACCTAGTGTACTCTGATTGACTGCATGTATCTTGTGAAGTGAAAACAAGCTTCATTCTTTGACAAAATAAGTTCATTTTGAGTCAGGTTTCCAGTGTTTTGGTAAAGTTAGTGTGTGCAGAGAAATGACGAGTTAGTGTATATGTAACAAAATGTGTTGTAAGAACATGGGATGTGCTTTTGAGAGGAAAATGATCCATTCGGCCAATTGTGTTTTGCAGATGAGAGGTTGTGTTTAGAGTTTTGAAAATGTGTCAACTGAATGGACAAACGCTTGTTAGCGATTGAAAAAAACTGTAACATCGGCAGGTGTTTGTGCCCTCAGGCCTGTTCTGGTTTCTCAATAAGTGAGGGCCCTGAAGAGGCAAAACACTTCAGTTCCTTGCTTGGCATTTGGCACATCTTTCAAAGCCAAGAGAAGATGAGATGGTTCACCACAAGCTAGCTAAACACCAAAACAAGTCAAATGGATTTCATTGCTGCACTACACGCAAGAGCACTAACTCAGTTAAATCTTGGGTTTGCTGTGTCAACACAGAGGGATACATAAATATTAGCTAGCAAATATTGTGCATATCAGGTGATGTTGACAGATGAAAGTTGACAGTACATGCTAAGTTTAATCCATGTAAACACCGTTAGGGAATCTCTTCTTGACACTCCCTTCACAAAATCAGCCTAGGCTACTGTAGATGAGTTCCATACACAACACTTACTACAAGATATAAAATAACAGATCAAGGTTACCAGGTTTTTTACCGTATCTTGCCGACTCAGTACATATGATTACTACATACAAGGCAGACAGAATCTAGAATGAATTCATGTTTTCAAAATGACGGTCAGACATTTCTGGTGATGAGATAGCAAAATAGGGCAAATCTGAAATATTCTAATATTCAAATGTATAGAACATGGACTGTGTTAAGGTACATTAGTAGATATACAATACATATGGATTCTTGTTGTGCTTCACTTGTTGAATCTACACAGCTGGTATTCCCACGGGGATTGAGGAAGGGATAAGGCCTCAAGTCTGTGGTTTTATGATCAGATATGGTGACGTTCATTTAGGATACACGATCCATTTTGAATTATAAAGCCAGGGTTTAGATCAAACTATAGAGTGATCCTCTCCTGAATGCTTAGTAACTTGCTTACTTACTTGTCCTGTGCCATCCAAAATGCACAAAAACGAATGTAAACGCAGTTGGAAATAACATCCATTTCAAGTTTTATCTAGGTCACATTCTTCCATCTCAAAGCCCCAAAGGTTGATCAGGCTGAGGAAAACAGTTGGACGATTCACAAGATTCACATGATTTTTGATTCCCTTCATAAACAATTCACACATTAAAATCAACACTTTGTATGGCACTCGCCTCATGGGTGTAGACCAGAGTCATGGGACCTGATCATCACTTTCCCCCATGGGAGGAACTTGATATCTGAGTTCACGGGCGAGGACAGGTCACTTTCAGTTGGAAAAAAAGCATCCCCATTGTTTCCTATACAAAGCCATACTACCTGGCAATATCCTGTGTTTTTGTTTGACTGTCTGAGAGTAAATTAATAATGAATGGCACCCTTAGTTACCGATAGTAGAGTCCCTTTCTTTTGGGCCGTACTGTATGGGTTTGTCTTTTTTTTTTTGTTTGTTTTCTCTTTTGCGTCATTTGTCTCGTTTACCGGGACGAAAACTCTTTTGTTTCCCACTTCAATGAGCCCTAGCAGCAGCCGCCATATCGACGACAACAGGATGTTGAAACCTCAGTCGCCTCCCTCCCGAGGGAACACATGGTGATCAGCGAAAAGGTGATATCTCATCAGGGTGATGTGGACTTGGCTGGGCTCTCATCGCTGGAGCCATATGCAGCCCTTCTGTCGAGACGCCGCGCTGGCCAGGGGCTTGCTGCAGTGCCTCTCAAGCAGAGCCATCCCCCAGCCACGGCCCAGCACGTAGCCACTCCAATCTCAATTAATATTTAAATACCAATATGTTAGATTACATGCCTATATTTAATATGTGCTTCGGTTTCGGACATAATGCAGGTCATTCAGCATAGGAGCAGAGCACACCTCACGTGTGAACCTCAAGAAGGACAGTTAATCAAACCAATCAACGGATCAATCAACCAAGCAATCCAACCAATCAACCAATCAATCAACCAATCAAATAGACAGGCAGTCAAGTAATCTGTATGTCTGTTCTGACTGTCTATTCATCTGCCTTTCCTGTCCATCCATCAGCTTGTCTTTCTGTATGTCTATCTTTCGATCTTGCTTTTTACCCATATCTAGAATATGTCTCTATAAATATCTTTTTGTTCCCCTGTTCATTGGTGAATTCCAGTGACATTCTACATGCTGTGTGTCAGCGTCAGCGTCATATCTGCATTGTAAATCATCTGGCCTTCATGTGAACTGCCTTCGAGGTAAGACGTGAATTCTGCCATGTTACGCCCAAGTCTCAATTACTTTTTTATGAATCAATGACTTTCTCATTGCAGCAACGGGGCACAGTCATAGACAGAACGTGAGTACACAGCATGTGTCATCAACTGCTGAAGATGATGATGAAGCGCAGAAACACTAGGCACTATTTTTGTGCTGGCTGTGGAGACAACGTGACGATTTCAGCCTCACCAAAGATGACAGGAGGCTATTTCCATACAACCAATGTGCTGCTAACGATTGTGTGTCGTGTCACAGATGGAAATGGGGTTTATTCAGAGACAAACAATTGAGGATCAACATCCTGGAAAAAAAAGCTGAGCAAACAAAACTGTTGAAGCAGGAGACTAACAAGGAAATGTCAGTATGAAACAAAATATAAATGAGAATGTCTCCTAGTTTGTATTAAATGGCTTCAAGTGTGTGGCTCCTGCTTAAGTGTTCATGTGGGGTTTTTGAGCTGTCCTATAATGCCCTCTGATGGCAGAACTGTGTGTACACAGCCAGATTACTGTGAGGCAGATTCATGACTGCTCTTTCCCCTTTTTTGGAGCATATATGCTGGCCATAGTATCATGTCCCATCAATTTTAGATTTCATTACTTTATGCAATTGAGCGTCGTCATTTTTCAGTAAATTTTTCATGTAGACCTTCTTCAGTAAATTCACCTGAGGAAGGTCTACTGTAGGCTACCTGACCAAAACATTATGTGAATGAATGTTTATTGCATGCATTATGAATGGTGGGCGGGACTTCTTCTATAAGTATCACTGGTCATTCATTACATTGTCCGACACACCTGTCCTAACAAAGAGGTGTCCAAAAGTGCTTTTGAACTTAGCAAAGGAAGCTTGCTACTAGCTTCAGGAGGCTTATATGCCAGAGAATGCATGAAATAACAATCAGTTATCTTGCCAACTTTACAGCATATATTTTACTTGTAACATGGGGAAAGGTAGAGGTGACTTGCAACTTTGTGTCTGAAGTAACCTAATGATGTCAATAGAAAGGGGCAAAGCGGATATTAATCAAGGATCTTTGATGGCAACACTGTGCCTTGTTGAGTCAGTGGCATGAATCTACCATGCACCAAATTACCTGAAGTTTTGTATTGTCTCTGGGGCTCACTCACTCTGGGCTTGTAGTCGAAGCCATTTTTCTGGCATAATCAGTAGGAGGGATAGTCTGGCCATCACCATACTAAGCAATCTTTTAAGATTGAACATTAGATCTGGGGAGTCTGCACTTTATTTCTACTGCACACGATGCATGATCAATGGGCATAGTTCATTGCCGGCTGATCAGGTGTTACCCAGCCTATAGGATGGATGCTGTATTGATGCTTCAGAAATCGATGTATATCCATTAAAAAAAAAAAAAAAAAGATGCTTCCTGCTGACTGTTGCAAGACGATTGGTCACTAAAACGACATAGGGCTCTATCTTATCCTATCTTATCTTATCTACCCATGGTCAGTGGCGAAAAGCTTAAATACATTTTGGGGAGTGTGTGTCCAGTACACACTCAGGGTGGTTTTGTTATCAGGCTCATTGTTCAAAAAGGTTTTTCTTCTGTTTCATTCATGGGTGTGTTATGGGTGTGGTTGTATTATCCTTTCAACCGGTGAGAGTGACATCTGTCATTCCCTTTAACAGCAAGCAGTGCAACTTATTTTGCCATTCAGCAGCACATTTGAAGGCATCTGCTTGCATGCGTGTACAGTATAGGACATACTGTAAGGATTCTACTTAACCTAGCTTTACTGACACCTGTTTGTGCCCACATGTATACTGTATGTATTATGCACTTGCCTATTATTCGAACTCAAGGGCAAAGTGAAACTATCATCATGGTATCATAGGCAAAACAATTCTTCACAATTCTTCTTTACTTTCACTTTTGATTGACAAGGGGTTACAATCGTAGCCTGAAAAAAGGAACCCTTACCCCCACCTAGAAAAGTGCTCCGAGAGCGCAGACCTCTATCTGCCAAGCGAAAACATAACCGCCTCCTGGATCCAGATGGTGATACGGATCACTCCCAAATTTTAATTCTTTCTTCCTTGGGTCATTTCAGATCTTCAGATCAGATCTCTGAAAATGTTATCCATCCATAACTTTTTGATTTATCTTGCAAACAGACAAACAAACAAACAGACAGACAAACAAACAAACAAACAAACAAACAAACAAGCATTGATGAAAACATAACCTCCTTGGCGTAATTAATAATGTTTGGGACTGCTTGCCAATGCCTGCTTACATCTCATGAGAGTGTGTTCAGTTGTGCTTTACATGCGCCTTTCACTATAGACCAGGTTTTTCTTGGTCACTGGCTGAATGTTTTTTAGACGGTGTAAGATAATCATTTTTGGATGATGTGCCATGGAGCCAAACACCGCAACTGACTATAAGCTTTGCGCCATTTTGTGCCACCTTTCTGATCGCCAAAATAGAGCTTATACAGTACATTTCATTTGAATTGTTTATGAACTGAATGCTATTTAAATGTGGATAACTGCAATTTAAAGGCAGATAAACACAATTTAGAGGTGTGTAAAAGTTACTTCTGAATGTCAGGAGGTGTGTAAATGGCATTTACACATTTACATACGTTTAGCCTCTCTATTACATCCCTAATGTCAATCAATTAATGTAGTATGCACATTGTTGCAAATTGTTTTCTGTGGTGATGAATCACTGTGAATCACTGAAATAAGAGATAAGAAATTATGAACATATTTTGGCCATTTTTTTGTGTGGTGCTGTTGGAAAGTGTCTTGAAGAATATGTAAAGATGTATTTATTTGGTAACACTTTATAATAATGGTACATGAATTCTCATGAACTAATGCATGAATTAATGCATGAATTACGCATTAGTTAATCCATTAATATATCATGAATCATTATGACTTAACATGAATTCACTGATTGCCATTCATGAATTAATACATAAATAACTCATCATCTTAAGCATTAAGTACGGTTGGCACATCATCATGAATCATGATTAATTAAGCATGATCATGATGACTTTTTGTCAGACAAAATTTTGGACATCACTGTCATGGAGAAAAAAGAAAAGTAATTACACATGAATTCATGTTAACTAAATGACATGAATTATCATGAGTTAATTGATTAACTCATGCATTAATTACACATGAAAATCTCATTAATAAACATGAATTAATAGTATGTCATTAATGACATCAGGTATGGACAACAATTCATCTTGAGCATTAGGTACAGTGGGTAAATCATTATGAATATGATCAATTACACATGATCATGGTGATTTCTAGGTTTTTGAAATCTGCTCAAGGGGTAAGTAAACTATACATTAACTCATCATGAACTAATTAAGACCATTTTCAGAGAATATCGAAGAATCCACATCGTTAAAATATAGGCATGTCCTCATTAGCTAAGCATTATCTTTTCATTAGTTAATCATGTCTGTGGCCCCTCAGATAAAGTGATGAACAGGTGGTGCTTTAAATGCATGAAGTTTGAAGTCATGCAAAAATGGTCAATTTACATTAATTAATGATGAATTACTCATGAGTTCATCATGTTTGTGGCCCCTCACCTAAAGTGGTAAATGGACCCTTCTTTATCACTGGCCAAAGAAGTGATTTTAAAAAGAAATAAATTGTTATATTACATGAATCAAAGATAAAGTGCTCATGAGTTCATCATGTGTGTGGCCCCTTAACTGAAGTGGTAAACAGGTGTTTATTTAACATTGATGAATAGTGTTATTAACAATGAAGAAACTGATATTTAATTTGTTATTTTTAATTCCTGCCAACAGGCACATCAGTGCATGAATCCTACACACATCAAAACACTACTTTTCATACAAAGTTGTAGCACACGAACAATGAAAGAAACAATCCAAGGTTCAAATCAAAGGTTTAAACCTATAAACTTATTTAAAGTTCAACCCAGTCTCATTCTCAAAACGTTTCCCTGGGAAATTTTTTGCAGACCCAGCAAAACGTACCTCTAGGTACATTTCCAAAACGTACCTCCAGGTACATTTCCAAAACGTACCTCCAGGTACGTTTCTGATGCCAGCAGGGGGTGCTAAAGAGCGACGTTTACACATTGTTTACTACAGTTAGGTCTGGTCAAATATTCAAATGTAAACATGACAAATAAAGTATCACAGTATCAAATCCCTCACAATACAAAAACAATGTCATGGTGAGAGCAAATTCAGTTCCGTTGGATTCAAATAATAAGCAAAGTCCCTTTTGGTATAAAAGAAAAAGTAGAAAGTCTCGTTTGGTATAAAAGTAAAATTCAAACGTCCCTTATGGTATAAAAGCAAAATTCAAAAATAGTCTCCGATGTGCTCCTTCCTGCGTGGGAAAATAACTGCTTATCCGTAATCCACGTGCGATGCTGGAAGTTCACGCAGACGGGGAGGAAACCTTGCAGCAGTTGGCCACACATTCCAAAACGTACCTCCAGGTACATTTCCAAAACGTACCTCCATGTACATTTCCAAAACATACCTCCAGGTACGTTTCTGATGCCAGCAGGGGGTGCTGCTGGGTGGGTGGTCGACACGCGTAATCTCTTGGGACAGGCTCGCCATCTTAGTTGGTCTGAAATCCACTGAATCTCTATCCCGTAATAAGAACCAATCTACACAGAAAAGAGTAACAGTTACCATCAGTCATTTATTTTCTATGAGATCTCATTTAAACTTTCTTTTCTTATAGCATCAAACTCTCAACAGGCATAACGCCGTAATACTGCCATAAAAGGAGACAACATCTCAGCTGCAGCGTACTGATAACTAGCACAATTGAATAGAATAGAATAGAAGAATATATACTTTCTTGATCCCGTGAGCCGTGAGGAAAATTTGTTTCTCTGCATTTAACCCAATTTAACCGAATTAGTGAACACACACACACACACACACACACACACACACACACACACACACACACACACACACACACACACACACACACACACACACACACACACACACACACACACACACACACACACACACACACACACACACACACACACACACACACACACAGTGAGGGGAATCACACACTAACCCAGAGCAGTGAGCTGCCTGCCCAACCAGCAGCGCTCGGGGAGCGGAGAGGGGTTAGGTGCCTTGCACAAGGGCACTGATTTCAGCCGTGGTGGACTGCTCGGGGATCGAACCGGCAACCCGGTTACAAGTCCGAAGCCCTAACCAGTACACCACGGCTGCCCCAATAGTTAGCCAGCACGGCTAACAAACCTTGAGCAGACAGTATGTAGGCTACATATAAATAGTTCGGAAACACACCCGTAATTCACAAGGAAAATGTACAACATGTTTCACTTTAAAGTAGCCTATCAATACTGTCGAACTTGCATCAATTGCTGCAAGCTAATATCACAACGGGAGTTCAATGAACACATTAGCTATGCAGATTTACGTGAGTTACATTAAAAGTTTAAACCAAAACAACCAAAGAAAATGTGGAACTACCACTCAATTTCAGCAAATACAAGTCTAGTGTTGCTGTAAATGCTTCAACTGGGTTTGTGAGCTTTCTCTCCAATTCACCGTAAGATTGACTATTCACATGTAATCCACTAACGTGATAAACAATAAACTTACCAAAGCTCTTCTCTTGTTAAAACAAAAATGGAAAGATCCTCTTGGCGCGATATATAACGAAGTAAAGTTAAGAGGTAGTAAAAACGATTACTCAAATGTTTAGTTATAATGCAAGCACTTCTCTCAAGTTCGCAAACCGTGGCGTCCGTTCATTCTTTCCAGAATCTACCTAGAGAGGGAAATTCAAATTACCGCGCATGCGCGGTGCATACTGGCACTGAATCTGCAGGGCAGGTTCGAATCCGGCCGTTTGCAGGGCTGAGCCCTGAGCCTCGCAAGTCATCATGAATCCCAGACTCGGCACGCAGTCGGCTTCGGACCTGTGAAAAGCTGGGCCTATATACATAAATATCAAGTAGCAGGAGATTTTTTTTTATCACGCTCGACTTCCGCTCCTAGGCTCAGGGCTCAGCCCTGCACACGGCCGGATTCGAACCTGCCCTGTAGATTCAGTGCCAGTATGCACCGCGCATGCGCGGAAATTTGAATTTCCCTCTCTAGGTAGATTCTGGAATTAATGAACGGACGCCACAGTTTCGAACTTGAGAGAAGTCAAGTGCTGTAATCGTTTTTACTACCTCTTAACTTTACTTCGTTATATATCGTGCCAAGAGGATCTTTCAATTTTGTTTTAACGAGAGAAGAGCTTCGGTAAGTTTATTGTTTATCACGTTAGTGGATTACATGTGAATAGTCAATCTTACGGTGAATTGGAGACTTAGAAAGCTCACAAACCCAGTTGAAGCATTTACAGCAACACTAGACACTTGTATTTGCTGAAATTGAGTGGTAGTTCCACATTTTCTTTGGTTGTTTTGGTTTAAACTTTTAATGTAGCCTAACTCACGTAAATCTGCATAGCTAATGTGTTCATTGAACTCCCGTTGTGATATTAGCTTGCAGCAATTGATGCAAGTTCGACAGTATTGATAGGCTACTTTAAAGTGAAACATGTCTTGTACATTTTCCTTGTGAATTACGGGTGTGTTTCCGAACTATTTATATGTACATACTGTCTGCTCAAGGTTTGTTAGCCGTGCTGGCTAACTATTGGGGCAGCCGTGGTGTACTGGTTAGGGCTTCGGACTTGTAACCGGGTTGCCGGTTCGATCCCCGAGCAGTCCACCACGGCTGAAATCAGTGCCCTTGTGCAAGGCACCTAACCCCTCTCCGCTCCCCGAGCGCTGCTGGTTGGGCAGGCAGCTCACTGCTCTGGGTTAGTGTGTGATTCCCCTCACTGTGTGTGTGTGTGTGTGTGTGTGTGTGTGTGTGTGTGTGTGTGTGTGTGTGTGTGTGTGTGTGTGTGTGTGTGTGTGTGTGTGTGTGTGTGTGTGTGTGTGTTCACTAATTCGGTTAAATTGGGTTAAATGCAGAGAAACAAATTTTCCTCACGGCTCACGGGATCAAGAAAGTATATATTCTTCTATTCTATTCTATTCAATTGTGCTAGTTATCAGTACGCTGCAGCTGAGATGTTGTCTCCTTTTATGGCAGTATTACGGCGTTATGCCTGTTGAGAGTTTGATGCTATAAGAAAAGAAAGTTTAAATGAGATCTCATAGAAAATAAATGACTGATGGTAACTGTTACTCTTTTCTGTGTAGATTGGTTCTTATTACGGGATAGAGATTCAGTGGATTTCAGACCAACTAAGATGGCGAGCCTGTCCCAAGAGATTACGCGTGTCGACCACCCACCCAGCAGCACCCCCTGCTGGCATCAGAAACGTACCTGGAGGTACGTTTTGGAAATGTACATGGAGGTACGTTTTGGAAATGTACCTGGAGGTACGTTTTGGAATGTGTGGCCAACTGCTGCAAGGTTTCCTCCCCGTCTGCGTGAACTTCCAGCATCGCACGTGGATTACGGATAAGCAGTTATTTTCCCACGCAGGAAGGAGCACATCGGAGACTATTTTTGAATTTTGCTTTTATACCATAAGGGACGTTTGAATTTTACTTTTATACCAAACGAGACTTTCTACTTTTTCTTTTATACCAAAAGGGACTTTGCTTATTATTTGAATCCAACGGAACTGAATTTGCTCTCACCATGACATTGTTTTTGTATTGTGAGGGATTTGATACTGTGATACTTTATTTGTCATGTTTACATTTGAATATTTGACCAGACCTAACTGTAGTAAACAATGTGTAAACGTCGCTCTTTAGCACCCCCTGCTGGCATCAGAAACGTACCTGGAGGTACGTTTTGGAAATGTACCTGGAGGTACGTTTTGGAAATGTACCTAGAGGTACGTTTTGCTGGGTCTGCAAAAAATTTCCCAGGGAAACGTTTTGAGAATGAGACTGGGTTGAACTTTAAATAAGTTTATAGGTTTAAACCTTTGATTTGAACCTTGGATTGTTTCTTTCATTGTTCGTGTGCTACAACTTTGTATGAAAAGTAGTGTTTTGATGTGTGTAGGATTCATGCACTGATGCGCCTGTTGGCAGGAATTAAAAATAACAAATTAAATATCAGTTTCTTCATTGTTAATAACACTATTCATCAATGTTAAATAAACACCTGTTTACCACTTCAGTTAAGGGGCCACACACATGATGAACTCATGAGCACTTTATCTTTGATTCATGTAATATAACAATTTATTTCTTTTTAAAATCACTTCTTTGGCCAGTGATAAAGAAGGGTCCATTTACCACTTTAGGTGAGGGGCCACAAACATGATGAACTCATGAGTAATTCATCATTAATTAATGTAAATTGACCATTTTTGCATGACTTCAAACTTCATGCATTTAAAGCACCACCTGTTCATCACTTTATCTGAGGGGCCACAGACATGATTAACTAATGAAAAGATAATGCTTAGCTAATGAGGACATGCCTATATTTGAACGATATGGATTCTTCGATATTCTCTGAAAATGGTCTTAATTAGTTAATGATGAGTTAATGTATAGTTTACTTACCCCTTGAGCAGATTTCAAAAACCTAGAAATCACCATGATCATGTGTAATTGATCATATTCATAATGATTTACCCACTGTACCTAATGCTCAAGATGAATTGTTGTCCATACCTGATGTCATTAATGACATACTATTAATTCATGTTTATTAATGAGATTTTCATGTGTAATTAATGCATGAGTTAATGAATTAACTCATGATAATTCATCTCATTTAGTTAACATGAATTCACGTGTAATTACTTTTCTTTTTTCTCCATGACAGCGATGTCCAAAATTTTGTCTGACAAAAAGTCATCATGATCATGCTTAATTAATCATGATTCATGATGATGTGCCAACCATACTTAATGCTTAAGATGATGAGTTATTTATGTATTAATTCATGAATGGCAATCAGTGAATTCATGTTAAGTCATAATGATTCATGATATATTAATGGATTAACTAATGCGTAATTCATGCATTAATTCATGCATTAGTTCATGAGAATTCATGTACCATTATTATAAAGTGTTACCATCTATTTTTTTTAAACATTATATGAATCTA
>NC_085016.1:11701416-11708916 GCF_963854185.1 Sardina pilchardus
GCACATGCTGATGAAGCCTGCCTATGACACGACAGAGACAGCTGGCACACACAGTGAGCATACACACAGTATAGTTTTCTTAAGTGTGGCCCATGCTGATTTAACGCAGGGTTAATGAAAACTAAATGAAAAGCCGTTAAAAAAGCTATACTCACGCCGTAAATATGTCTTGCTACATATACGCCGCAGGGGATCGCCAGATAGCTTTTTTCTTTTTCGTTTGTTACCCGTAGAGAGAAAGAGTGAAAGGTTCACTCTGCTGAAAAGATGCCAGCACTGACAATTAACCTGCCAGTTCTGTTTGTGCTGAGGTGACTGTATACACGTCGTGCGGGCCAATGTGCGCTGCTGTGGGCATGATGAGGCAGCCCGCTGTGTCTTAGAGCTCAGCGCTCCTGTCGACAGTTCCTGGCTTTCTGCTCTGAATCGCGCACACAATGTGGCTGATGCCACGGTTAGACTAAAAGTGGCTGCTGAAAGGTTTTAAACCCAGGCATGCAAGGCAGGAGAGTGAGGGAGCTGGAGTTTGGCTACACTGGGGTCCAGCTTGTCCGCCTGGAGTTATGCGTGTACTGTACCTTGCCGACAAAAGGGGATAGGGGTGGTGCTTGGTTGGCTGCTACACAGAGGAAGGAAGTGAAGTGGGTTATGGCTATCAGTAAATCCCTGGAGATACAGTACAGTACATCTCGCAAGTGTTGATCTCACCCAGCATGTGGCTGTTTAACATTGGACACGCTCTATACTGTAAGTCGCGCACCTTTCAGTCACTTCTGTAAAGGGGCTAACTGTATTGCCATATGTTTGTAGTAATTGATCATGGAGAATGGAAGCAGAAGGAGCCCCTGTAGGCCACCGTCTGCGCTGCGCTGTTCAAACACATGGAGCTTGCCAGTCCCGTGTCGCTCCATAAGCAGATGGCTATGGGAGAGGATGGGAGAGGATGGGGAAGTACCTGTGCCATGGTGCCGTTGTGGGCGTCATCACCCCTGGTTTAAGGCTGCCCACGGCCTCCCTCCTGGTCCTGCCCACTCCTCCAAGAGACACTGGCACTCAAGGCCTCTCTGTTGGCTGCACAAGTGGAAACTGGCTGCTTCCATGCTGTACAAGTCAAGCATGAGCCAGGCTGTTGATGTCTTACTGAGCCTGTAATGTATCAAACAGTTCAAGTATTGTACATGGACAACTACAGTCCCAATGACATTTATGTTTTAATTGTTGATGTTTTGCCTTTTTTTCTTTTATCGAGACTTCTACATACCTGTAATGCCAGTGGACTTTCAGATTCAAATGATCTTACTTCATCACTCCATTACATGTATAATTGCGACGTAGTCGGATAGCTGGGACATCTAGCCCTCCGAGGCTCTGTGGCAGCAGGACAGAGCATCACAGCACACCGGGCCTGTTTGACTGGCCTCACGACTGCTCTCATCTGCAGCGCTGTCTTCTACCACCACCAGACACCCGAGGGCCCCCCTCGAGGCTTCTTGTTCTCCGCGCTCCGCCTGGGCCTCGATCGGCTCCCCTCCGCTGGGTCTAGCAGACACCCTGGAGGGCCCCCGCGCTGCTGACAGTGCCCAGAGAGCCATGTCCCGCTCGGCGGCGGCTTCTCTGTGACAGCGCTCTGCACGCTCCAGTCCCACAGCACAGTCTGCATTTCAGACAACTTTGTGGTAGCGATACAGTCCACAGAGGCTGGGGTTGAATAAACACGTAGCATTATTACTGAGGTGTAGGCCTGCAATAAAGCACGTTTATATGCTAAGTGCGCCCTCTTTACTTTTCTGAGTAAGCATATACGTTTGGCCAAGCACTCTAAAAAGAAACATAAGAGACTGAGTGAAGCCTGCTCCTACCATACAAATGATCTGAGGTGTAGGCCTGACATGAACAAGAAAAGTAAAATAAGTGTCCATAATGAATACCATGTACTTTGCATAGAGAGCTCAACATTGCTACAGCTTTATTTTCTTTAGAGACTAAGGGCCCTATCGTGCATGTGGCACAAGGCGCAATGCAAAACGTTTTCTTGTCTTACACTCAATAAAGTGAGGAGTTTTTCGCCATGCGCTGCACTTTTATTACGTAAACCTTTGGTCCAGGGGTGTGACAATTAACAACATAAGGTGTGGTCTGGCGCATAATCTAAAAATCACTATTGTACACCCTCTAAAAATCATTACGCCGCTGACCAAGTCCATAAACGTTATGCGTCTGACCATCCGTTTCTGTTCGCCAAAATAGGCTCTAGGCCTTTTTTGCTGTTTCAATTGCAATTCAGTATTTGGAAGCTGGTGCTGGGCAGTCTTAGGCAGACTGACCTGTCTCTCCACATTGCTGGCAGGGTGCAGGACTGGGGGTGGGCACCGAAGCCAGCAGATGACTCCCCCACTGTGTCCGACAAACCAGTGTCCCTCTCCCCTCCCTCCCCCCTCCCTCTTGAGCCCTTCGCATCCGCCAGGCACAGCTCCAGTCTGGGCTATGAGAGGCAGCACACTGGGGGTGTCTGGATCCTGTTCAGTCAGTTCCGCTTTAACCAGACCAACACTCATCTCTAACCTATTTTCAGGAGACATTTCCTGTGCCACACAACAGGGTTTTATATAATGCAGAACTATTATGTGTCTTAAAACACATAACTTCAATGGTTCAGACCCAGATTTGTTTTCCCTCGACAGAAAATGTGAATCTCAAATACACTTATGGAATCAATTTTAACACTTAGTCTATCACCAAATGTGTAATCAACACGTGCTCAAGTATCTGTAATTCTGCAACCCATGTTAGTGATTAGATTTGAGTATCAATACAGTTAAACAAAAACCCTGATAGTGTTGCAGTTACACTGCTGTGGTGTAAAGCAAATACCTCCATAGAGATCAATTCCATATCAGACTAAGCTCAAGGTCACACTGAGCTCTGTAAAGCCCTTCAGACATATTCATATGTTATGGTGCTACAGTACGTACCTACAGTAAATTAAATTGAATGGAACTGAATAAGAGATAAAGCGACAGATAAAGCGACACCTGCATTACTGAGTGTTGTCGCCAGCCAGGGTACACCTGCCCCAAACACTCCGCAGACACCTTCATCTTCCGCGGCGAAGAAATACGGCCTCTTCCGTGCCTAGAGATTCGCCCGTTGGTCATCTTTGGTGTTTCCTATGAGAAGAGATGGCCTCGATAAGTAGGTCAATAGCGCTGTCTGTGTGGCCTGGGGATATGGAAGAGGAAGCCACACACTCTAATCTGAGGAAGAGTCGGCGCAGGTGGCAGTAACATAACTGTCAGGTAGCTGGTGATTAATAGACATAATGGCAACGCCGCACAAAGTCACGGGCTCGATATATCATGAGATGAAAAGGCATTTCTACGAGAGTAACTTGTCACTGAACAACAGACCGAGCTGTAAAAACAGGCGAAGGGCAAACTTTACTGGTGAATGTTCAATAGTGTCGTTATGAGTCACTGCGCCCCCCTTAGTCTAAGTAGTGGTAGTGCAGGGACTTTAGGTAGCAATGGAGAGCGGATTAGTTAATTGCACAGGCCTGGGATAGGTGGAGCTTGTGTCAGACTGTTTTTTTTCTGCTGATTGATCTGTCTCACACACTCGCCTCAAGATTTATGTCCTACTGACATCCAAACATCCCTGCCAACATGCCTTAAAATTATAAAACCCCCTACACACCATTCTCTTGCAATTGTTACGCTTGTGTTAGTAAGATTTTATTCTTTAAATGAATGTTTAACCAAAGTAAACAACTCTCTGTATGCTCACATGAGCTAAGGCTTAGCAACTAATGCTACCCATAAACCAGAAGACTGACAAGATTTGGGAAAGATTCTTGAAAGATTGGAATCTGTTAACTACTGTTCCCCATTCAAGCTTTACTCAAAAGACTAAAATCTTTCAAAAATCTTTCCCAAAATCTGGTCGAAGTCTCCTGGTGTACGGATGGCTCAAAAATAAACAAGCCTACCCTCGGATATGTAAGCACTAAGGAGACTGTTGGAGTCCTAACACTTCCACCTTCATTTTGAGCAGTGCCCACAAGAGGGCGCTGTTGATCCTCAAGAAAGTAACCACCTCCAAAATGAAAATCATTCCTATTCAGCCAGAACCTCCAGCTCCAGCACACATGATCACGCAGCCATTGTGACCAATGACGAGGCTTGGAGCTCACTCAGGCTCTGGCACACGCCATGCCACCAGCAATGTGGCATTAACATTCAGCTAGAAAGAAAAGAAATATGAAGATGAAAATGCAAGCACACAGACAAACAATTTTTGTCACAGCCAAACACAACCGAGGCAAGCCAAGGGAAAAGTCTGCCTGGATTTGAAGCAAGCACATTACGCCCACGGACTAGACTAAGGTGGGAGAAGCTTCTGACAAGGCCAATTCAACGTCTGACTTGTTGGTTTTTCTCCTCCTGTGCTCTTTCTCTACGTGTGCCATCCACCACAATTGAATGCTCAAGGCCACACACCTCACCTGTGACAACCCCACACTCCCACCCTCACCCTCACCCGCACTACCACCCTCACCCTCACCCGCACCCGCACCCACCCACACCTGCCCCTACTCACTGCCAGTGCCTGCTCGCTGCATGATGGAGGGCGATGAGATCCCAGGGTGCACTGCAGCGGGAGCCGTCCAGTGGAACGCGCGTCGGGTTTGCGTGAGCCGATCGGCGTAGGCCCATTAGCAACCCCAAGTGGCCAATTACTGTCACTCATTCCGCCTATAGGGGCGACCTCTGCAAGTGTGACGCCGCGAAAAGACAGCGAAACAAAAGCGATTCTTATTACGGGTAATTAAGGGCTATGGATTTTAAGTCAATTTCTTGAGAGCTTGATCTGTCTTGCCATGTAAGGCACTTTTCTGTGTGTGTGTGCATGTGTGCGTGTGTGTGTGTGTGTGTGTGTGTGTGTGTGTGTGTGTATGTGTGTGAGTGTGTGAGAGAGAGAGAGAGAGAGAGAGAGAGAGAGAGACAGAGACAGAGAGAGAAAAAGAGAAAGAATGTGTGTGTGTGTGTGTGTGTGTGTGTGTGTGTGTGTGTGTGTGTGTGCGCGAGTGTGCACATGTGTGTTTGTATGTGTGTGCCTATAATGTTGACAAAAAAAGAAACAGAGGCACCATGTATGGCCTTCATCATCTGGTCAATTAAATCCATGCCGTTCATCCAAAACCTACAGACGTGCGGCTCGGTGCGATATCAGCCGCAATCACAGCACCCATAAAGACAATAGAGTGAACACGATATGGGAATAACGCGTCGCCCACAAACCACAAGATAGCATCAGCAGGGGAGGAGTGTGTGCGTGTGTGTATGTGGAGAGGTGGGGGATGGGGATGGGGATGGGGGGAGGGTAGGTTGAGCTCTACAAGCATGCCACGGCCTGACAGGCGAGTGAGCAACGTGAGAAACTGGGACATCATCAAAAGACTTGTCACACCACTCCCAGTACCCCCCCCCCACACACACACACACACACACACACACACCACGCACTCTCAGCCTGCACACTCCCCTCTCCCCCCCCCCCCTCCCCCCTATCCTGTTTACCTTTAGCAGTCAGGCAAAGGCCATTCTGTCTAAACAGCCATCTATCACAGCGCACAGAGGCCTCTACGTCTCATGTTCTCCACGTGGCGTGTGGATGATATGAGGAGGCCCGTCCGCCTGCCCGCCCGCCTGCCTGCCTGCCTGCCTGCACGCCATCAGGGACACGCTCATTCTGCACAGGCAGGGAGAAGGACAGGTGCTCCTTGCTTTCACCACCGCACACTGCAACAAAACAAATTGGATGTAAGGGTGTTATGCAAATGGTTCTGGTTCTGTTTTTCAGGACATGTGATGTGCCGTCAGGTATACGACAGCTATGTTTTGTTATATTCAGTATAGCTGTAAGCACAGTATGTATTGTGACAAGAAGATCATGCATTTAAAAAAACAAAAACAAAAAAAAACATATGGATGTCTTCAATGTTAAGATTGTTTTACAGAGCTTGATACAGCTTTATTCTACACGTTACTCCATGGGAAGAGGATGACTCACTCAGCCAACAACCTGTGTGCATGTTAAATATATATGAGAGTATGTCATCATGCTTTGTACAGAGGTCAACTGGTTAACATTATATATGCATCTCACGGATCTCCCCAAAACATATTTTATGTAAGTCAATATGTGAATACAAAGACCATGAAGCCTTCTAATTATGACCGGAAAAGACTTATAGAAGAATACATATATACCGTAAAGTCCTTGTTTTGTGTTCAGAAAGAAAGCTGTGACAGTATGAACACTTCATTGTTATGATTCTCACTATAGTACCAAGTTATTGTTATTTCTAAAGTTATAATATTATATATACACAGTATTTGGTGAGAAATCTTCGGTGGTCATGATTTACTGTAAAACGCCTCTTGAAGTATCTAACCAAGTATATTGAATAGATCATTCATGAATGTGCAGTTGGACTCTCGTGGTATGTCAATGCTCTTGCCACATTGAACTTTAAGGTTTCCGTGACAGTTGAAATCTTAAATATTTCACAAGAAAGTCTCAAACTGTGACATACAAGCAGATGCACTGTCCATGCTTAACAGGGAAGTGAATGTATGGAATGGAATTGCCATGGACTCGGGGTGTGTGCTTGTGTGTGTGTGTGTGTGTGTGTGTGTGTGTGTGTGTGTGTGTGTGTGTGTGTGTGTGTCAGAGAGAGAAAGAGAGAGCATATGCCTTTGCATAAGGTGCTTCTAGTTTCCATACACAGCAAAATCTTGCACACACAGACACACACACACACACACACACACAGACACACACACACACACACACACACACACACACAGAGAGAGACACACACACATACACACCTACACACTCTCACACAGAAACCACATGCCCACAAAGAGATCCTCCTCCTGGTCTGTCTCAATTAGTCTGCATTTAATTGGCACTACCGCTGTTATTTGAAGAAATGGATCTCTCAAATCACAACAGGGAGGATCTCCTCCTAAACCGAATTCACACACACATGCATAGGCAGGCACGAACTCACATACACACACACACACACACACACACACACACACACACACACACACACACACACACACACACACACACCAACACAACTTCACACCCAACACACACTCACACACACACACACACATAATTTTGCACAAGTGAGGGAGACTCAAACTCAGTTCAGTGAAGTCATTATAGGAGAAGGACGCTTGGGCTGCTGCTGCTACCGTTGCCACTGACTGGCCGTCATGTAGCACACACACACACGCACACACACACACGCACACACACACACACACACACACAGCCACAGTCAGCAGGGGCCCCTGCCTGGACGCTGCCACCGGTCTCTGCCTGTAATTGCTTGGTTCTCCACTGCGCTCTGCTGGGACTGGCCCTCCTTATCAAGGGTCACAGCGAGTGGCCAAGGAGGTGCTACAACCCCTCCCACTC
>NC_085016.1:11726416-11826416 GCF_963854185.1 Sardina pilchardus
GTACAAAGCAGAGATCCACAACTTCCTGGGCAAGCAGAGTAGCATAGATCGAAAAAGACAGCCATCTGTAGTGCCAGATATAGAGGCCCTTTATCGGCTAATCTTTGGCCTCCTGCCGCCCGGCTCTGAGGAAGATGGCGACGGGCGTGGGAGTGAGCGCGCATCTCTGCTTGACCCCCTCACTCAGGTTCAGCCACTTCCTCAATACTCACCGCCTTCCTGTTGCACCTTGCTTTTCTCGAGACCTACGACATCTTGTCTTCTGGCACTCCGTGAGCAAAGTCTCCTTCTTCTCCTCCTTCTGTTTCTACATTTTTCATTTGACTGCTTTATGCTTTTCTTTATTTGGGTGAACAACCTAATTGATTTGTAAAGAAGCAGCACATTTCATGTCCATTCTTCCCACAACGTTCTTTGTGTAATGGACCATGTAACAAAACAAATAGAAATAAAAATACAATGTAGATCGTAATATATATTTCTGCAAATCGTTGCCTTTGCACATTATGCTCAAAGATAAAGAAGTAGATGAGGTGGAGTGAAATACAGCAGGAGGTTGATTTCCTCTTTGTCATAAGGAGCACATGGATCTATTTCTGTGTGCACACTAATTCATGTGACTATAAGGTGACATCTCAGGTAACCTAGACCTAAATTTCACGAGACGGCCCATGAGAAGCCCTCCGAGTCCCTTAAATAGCTTCTTTGACTGACTTCAGAGAACCCTCCGGAAGTTCATTTCAGATAACAGGAGTGGGGTGTGGATAAAGCTTTTCCAATAACAAAAAAAGGAAGAAGAGAAAAAAGAAAGAATTCGTAGTCTGTTACATTCCACTTTGTTTTATATCCACAAAGCTCAAAGGCTTTACACTTTGCCATGTTCAGAAAGGGAAGCACTCAGCAACCGATCAGCCAGTCATTCTCATTAACTACCTTTTTTTTTGCTCCCTTCACAATGAACAATTTGCCACTTTATGGGAATGGCTGCGCTGTGCGGGCAACAATACACAGACGGCATCAGAGGTAAATCGATAAATGGCTTCAAATTAAGTACTGCCTTCAGTAAGGAGACGCCATAAAAGCCTTTTCTCTCCTATGCCTGACAGTCATTGACATTTATCACATGGGCACACACACACACACACACACACACACACACACAATGTTTTGCAGTGCAAGTTTGAGGCCCAATGAAGGAAGCCATCATTGTTACGTATGGTGAATGCTTTCTACAGACAATCGCCGCCGGTCCCTACTCATGAAATGTCACAAGTCAGGACTAATAGATCTGAAGTCCCAGGGCACGATGCCTTAACACGCATACAGATCACCGCCACTTGCTGATAGCCGTGCAAATGGGAGGCCCGCATGCCTGGTTTGGCTAATATAAACAGATTTGCCCATGTGGCGCATGATGTGAAGGTCAACCCTCTAAGTGTGACCATATGGGGCCTGCCTGTCCAAAGAACAGATACGGGGACTGTTTCCTCTCAGTCCCGCACTAATGAATGGTTACTGATTTCGCATTGGGGTAACTCATACCTTTTCATGAGCCCTTTATGGTCATTAACGTCAAAGAGCTTTTAGAGACACATTTGCTACGGAATATTTACAGGATGTTAGCTTTGGAGTTTGGACATAATGGTGGCTATGATCTGTGTGTGCGTGTGTGTGTGTGTGTGTGTGTGTGTGTGTGTGTGTGTGTGTGTGTGTGTGTGTGTGTGTGTGTGCGTGCGTGCGTGCGTGCGTGCGTGCATGTGTATATGTGTATAGGCCTACTCACTTCCTGCATCAAGATTACATTTTAGCATAGCCAATGCACATAGCACGTTTTTTTTTTTTTTTGTGGTTAGTATGGTGGTCAGCTTTTATCCACATCGATCCACATTATTAAACCACAGCACTTGTTACTTCCATACACTCTTCTTCTGTCAACAGAATAATCATTGAAAGACTGTGGTGTTTACAGTATCTTGAATTAGCACACATCAGTAGCAGCATGTTCCTTTGGCACACATCACCTCTTGACACTGAGAATACAGCCTGGCATCAGTGAATAAACCTTCCACTGTATCAATATCTGCCTAATTGGACAGCTTGTTATTTGCGAAGACGGGATTATCAGGCATATTTACAATAACAACTCCCATTAGCGTCTTAAAGGCAGATAGGAATATTTGCACAGTGAAATGGACAGGAAGCCTGTCCTCAAACTCACAACTACTTGTTTTGCTTTTCTTTTTCACTTTGTTCCCCCTCATCAAGACATGGTGATATGCCATTCACACTCAGTCTTATTGGTTAGATGGAAATGAATTGTCATTTGATAGTGATGTTATGAGGGTTGTGTATGTGTGTGTGTGTGTGTGTGTGTGTGTGTGGGTGTGCGTGTGCGCGTGTGCATGCGTGTGCACATGTGTGTGTGTGTGTGTGTGTGTGTTTTCATTGTAACCACAATTTTTGAAATAGAGATCTACAGTACATTGGTGTGCAGTATAACTAACACCACTGAAAATAACTGATATTTGACATATACTATACATATGCCTTTACTTTATCTCAACATAGATGACAGGAGCTCTGAGCCAAACTAAGTATTTGCCTATTTGTGTGAGGTAGAACACAATCTGAAAATCATCAGATCTATAGTACCCTCTTTCTTATCTCTCACCATCTTTCCTTTGGGTCTTTATCCTGACACACACATTCCGATTTAAGTTTTAATTAGTTTATGTACATGTGTGTGTGTGTGTGTGTGTGTGTGTGTGTGTGTGTGTGTGTGTGTGTGACATATGATATATGATATATGATTCATTAAGTTTCATTTAACCTCTTAAAATAACCTCTTTGTTAAATCAATTTAATCTATTTATTCAATTCTTTAGTGTTCCATATTCATTTGATCATAATGTTATGCTTTGACTGATATTGTAACATTTAAGCTTACCATTTATTTAGCTAATAAATGAATAATATATCAGCATTCATTTATCTCTATATATCATGATATTACAGTAATCTTATGTACTGCTTGGCAATACGGGTCACTGAATAATATGGAAAATTCATGGGGAAGGATTCATCTTCTTTTTCTCTGTCCCATAAGGTCCCATAACCTACCAGCCTGGTGCTTCCCATCTGTTGCAGCATTTTGGCAGTCCTTTTTACATGTGTATGTAAATTTGTTTATTTACAATCATGAGAAACAATACCAGATACAATAAACAACTTCTTATCAGATTATGAGTCAAGTTCATGTCTCACAGCTCAAAGTCCTTAATAATGAACCTGAAGAACTTTTGTTATGATCTCCACATTCTGTGTGCTGTTCACCGTCTCTCAGCCCTGATGAACTGAAATGACTGACATGGCTAATTACTCTGAGGGCACCCCGGGCTTAAGTCCTCATAAAACTGTGCTATCGTGTATACTCACTAATTAGACTTTATTATATAGGCTACATTTATAGCCATATGTTGTTCTTCATCATGTAAGTTCTGTAAGGGCGATTAGATGACTAAATCAGATTGATTAGTTTGGCGGCTAAGATTTGAAGGCCATGTGAGCACAACAGATTTTTTACCCTGATGAAACCATAGCTGTAAAGTGCCAATTGTCAATCATGTAGGCCTAAATTAATTTCTCCTTATTGAGAGATCTTTCTAGAACTTTATTTCATTTATTAGCCCACACATCACCTGTCTTTGCAACGATCAGAAGAAAAAAAAAACATGTTTTTTTTCCCCCTCGAGTACTGCCTAAGTTGTTTAAGTAATTAAAAGTCTCCCGCTGGTATCCTGAAGTATTCTTGTTTTACTGCTCTGTACTCTCGTACCATTGTCTTTCTGCTATTACCAGTGCAGCCATACATGAATATTTGCCATAAGCACCTGTGTTTTCCTACAAATTTCACATCAAAGGCAATTCAGACATGGTTCAATACTTGTTGTAACCGCCAATGGTGCATTATGTCAATATTGTTCATAACTGCACCTGTAATACTATAATAGACCCTCTGTTTTAACTAGCATCCTTCCGACAATAACATGGAGAGGGTTTATCATGCAATACTCAAATAACACGCCTCACTGCCATCGATTCTTCGTAATATCAAATAGACTATTTTACTGCTTTGTACACATTCCAGTCGGACCACTAGTTTCTGTTGACCAATTAATTTCGTCCATTACTGTAGCTCAGCAGAGGGTGGAGTACTGTTTATGGAGGCAACACAAATGGTGGTGGGGAGAGGAGGTATGGGCCCTGGTAGCCATTCCTCAGGCTGACCAGGATGAGGTCCACCCATGCCTGGTGCACACGCAGGCCTGTTTGGCCTGTTTTATTACCTAGTCTAGTCTGGCTGAACCCAGACAAAGCACAATTGAATTTGCTCTACAGGTATTGCCCCTACAGAAATCAGGAGTGGACAACGTGTCCTCATACTAAGTTTCAATCTCAGTTGAGAATGGTCTGGCATTAGCCAGGCTATTAAATTACATATCTCTGGTGTAGAATTATGGCTTTTACTGTAATTTCCCAACTATTGGCTGCGGCCAACATTGATTTTGCAAATGCATATATTCTGCATATCTTCAGCTATGAGGTTAATACACAGGTTAATATGGCTTTGTTTCTTTTAACTTGCATAAACCACGATGCAGCTAATATACACAGGAAATTACTGTACACATAAACAGTTTACTGCTATATTAAATAAATTCAATTAAGAAATCCAATATTGAAGGCCATTCATCAAAACAATAATTTAGTGAAAAGTAAAACACTTTACTTGAAGGTATCTACAGTATAAGACTGACATGACACTGTCATGAACTTGTTACAAACATTATAAATGTTTATGATGACATAACGCGTCTGTCATTAAGTGTCATTCGGTGTTTGTCATGACACGTTAGGGTTAGGGTTTAGTGTTAGGGTTAGGGCTAGGGTTTAGGGCTAGGGTTAGGGTTAGGGGTTAGGGTTCATGTGTTCATGACAGTGTCTTACCACTCTTATGCAGACACCTTCAAGTAAAGTGTTGCCAAAACTCTAACAAGGGGTCGTCCTGATTTGAATGATCCCCTTTTCCCAAATTATCTAGACTTACAATTCCTCTTCACATGCATCAGTGAACACATTCAACAGATACTACTGTAGTCTGCAGATCTTCCTTCCGTTGCTGCTCAATATTATCAGGCCAGATTAGGAGGCAAGCACCGAGTTCCAAGTTCCTCTAAAAACTGCCCAACCAAATGAACTCTATGAGCTGATGTCCGCCGGTAATATCTTTGGGAGCGGCCATAAGCCTCAGCCTAATGAACCATTCAGTTGTTTAAAAGGCAGTGCTGATTCGGAATATTTAGGAATTACGTGTTCTGCCATCTGTGTTGGATAAATAAGCCCAATGATACATCTGAAGAGACATGGCAAAGTGATTTTATTGAAGATTAGGCTGCCAATAATTCAACCTGTGAAACTACCGACTTCCCGGCCTACATGATTATAGAACTTCAACTGTTTTGAAAAGGAGAAAAAGACTTGTGTGGAAGTGTGGAGCAGAGCAGGGGAGAACCTACCCTACTTTGAGTACAATACCCAGTTCCCCTCCTCCCCGAACACACACAAGCTCACACACTCTGCCTCTCTCTTTGATCTGTTACACAGAGAGAAACACAGGCACAAGCACACACACACACACACACCATATATGTGAATCTATACTGAGATATCCGGAGATATCCTGTAACAAGCAGCATTGCTGTAATCATTCTCTGTTAGCACACAATGATTCTGCATACGGCCTGCAAAAAGGCCAGTAGTAATGTTTTTGTTTATAACCCTAGCTGCTCTGTGCATTTTATTCTTACCTCGGGTGCAAAGCAACCCAATGGCTAGTTGTATGATGGCAACTCTGGCCTCTCGTAAGCCACTAAAACATCATCAACAAACCATTTCGCTGGTCGAGAGGGAGACAGGGGGGTGGTTATGGGTTTGGGGTTATTATTTTGGAGAGCAGGAAATGAGATTCGCAGGGGAAGCCCCTCAGTGAGCGAAAGGGCTGATTTATTTTTGGCGAGAAAAAAGGAAAGATGGAGCCCTCCGAGGGGATATGAGTCATAATAGGGTGGAGGTGCGTGCTCTGCGCGTGATGTGCTTTATGGCGGCGTATGGCACATCCATTGCCATGTAACGGGAGGAGGCGGGTCACCTGATCCATGCATGACATTTCCCATACACGGATTTCTTCCTTCCTCCATTTGTCCGACAGTATTCATCATTTTAACTGGACTGTAAGTCACTTCATCAGCCGCCCCGCCGTAACACAAGTCAGTGATTTTTGCCACTTTGCAAAGGCTTCTGCCGTCTGGACACGGGGGCCATTTGGTTATTAACAGGAGCTCTCATGCACAGTACATTTACTGTTAAAAGTGGATGTAATTGTCAAAGCCGCCACAGACAGACACTATGGATCAGGGTGTAGCTTTGTCTTCGGACTGAAGTCTGGAATGGTCTCATGTTAAATTGGAATAACATGCATTAAAGTCAATGGACTGTTTGAGGATGATGTGGAGGTTAATAGTGAAATGTGTTAAATCATTCCTTTTAGAAAGGGGCCTTAGTGATTCACAACATCTAGATCCAGGTGAATGCTTTACAGGGGAGTCATCAACTTACTTGCGTCATAAGTTAATTCAGGGCCTCACAAACAGACAACAAACGCTTAGCGAATCTCATATTTTTTATAGTCATGGAAAGAAAACAATATTATATCTGTTTCACTACTGTTGGGACTCGTAAAATAGTTTCAACTCAACAAAATACGGCAAAATAACCATTTGAAAACATTTGTAATAGTTAACAGTTAAATGATAGAGCCAATGCACCCATTTCAGAGATATTAAAATGAAAATATTACAGAACACAATTTTTCGACTGTTCTATTCGACCATAAAATTAGGACAGTGGAGCGCCATAATAGTTCTGTTACAGTAATTCAAACAGTCGCTGCTGTTATAAACTACTATTTAGACTTCTGCATAAAAGGATGGAGACTCTTAGTCTCTGGATGCCTATAATGACACGTCAATGCATCCCAGAAGGACATGTGCTCTGTCAGTGTTAAAACAGTGTGTCCCAGTTAGTTGGTGCCACTGCAAAACCCCCAACCTGTAAACACACGCACACGCACACGCATACATACCAACACGCACACACACCTACATGCACACATACACACACACAGGCTTGGGTAGAAAGTTAAATATTTGGATTTTGCAAGTCAATTGATGTCACCGAGTGCTTTATTGTGGCTGGAAATCAATCTGGAGCTTTGCATAATGGATTTCAGACACAAGTTACACATGAGCCTTGAATGATTCATCTGGGAAATAAAGGAGCCTGTAATTCCTTCTAATATGATGAAAAGGAGGCGGCTATATAGCAGGTCTGGGGCCAGCACAGGAGTGGAATCACAACTGAGGTCTGACAGTAATATTGTCCTCCATGGACACTACGTAGGCATGTGCGCATTTTGACATTTTATTCTTGGCTGTGCAGGGGCAAGCTCTGTGAAAATGTATAGTTATTTTAATGAATTAAAATAGTAAATTCTTCCTGCATCAGTTGGAGACTTTGCCACAGAGGCTAAATCTCCGACTCTCACTGTGTGCTGCTCATACCCATAAACCTAGCCTAAGGATTATAACACAACATGGTGCATGACAACCACCATACCAATACTTCACAACAAGAGCAACAACAACAACAACAACAACAACAACAACAACAATAACAACAACAACAAGAATTCCACTACAGTGTTGTCCAGGGGGTGGGTCATCTCCTCCTCCATAAGCACAGTCGGACATTTCAACACCATCACCAAAGTGAAGAGACACATTGAAACTCTGCTGACAGGCTTACATCCATTTTGCTTGTCTGAACATAACACAATTAAACGATTCCTTATCTACCATCACATCATTATCTTGTTCAGCCGATATAATACACCGCTGACTTATTCACGGATAAGATGGTCACCTTAGTAATGGAAGGAATTGAACACCTTAATCTCCGACATTGGTGGGATTTATAGAGCTATCTCTCTCTCTGTCTGAGTGAGGCAGACGCTTACTCATTAGCACCAGCGACTCTGTTAGTCCGTGGACAACTTGTTTGTGTGATCTTCAAAGCCGCAGAGAGCATCAACCTCGGCCGTGTCACCACGGTGACTGATGCCTGATGCTGACACGAATCCGCGTCGTCCACCCACCTCTCGTCGCCCCGGCCTATACCGTGGGCCTGGCGCTTCCTCCCGTCCTCAGACGCCGAGGTGTTGACACGGTTCCCACACACTCGCACCATCAGTGACCAGCCGCCTGTGGTCTTTGGTGACCAGCTCCTGAGCTGGAGCGTAACATGATGCCTCATAAAGCCGCAAACTGCCCGCGCTGCTGGTCATTTTATATCCAACTTGCGGAAAAGGCCACTATAATCACTGTATACTATACAGCCACTTTAATCACAAGTATGTATTATGAGATATACACACACAATAGCCGTAAACATTAAATCCAGCACTCCTCTGGAATGTCATGATTTTCTGTAGATGCGGCAGACATTTATCACATACTATATCTGTCGTCAGAGAAGATGGGGCTGAATAATGGCGTATTTAATGTAGATTGTAAGGAATGAATAATAGCATGTGACACAAAGTTAATTAGACTAACACTGGAGAAAGAGTTAGAGATAAAATTCTTAATGCAGATGACTGCCTGGCTAACTCCTGGTTTGCCTGTCGCCATGCCTACCCCTCTTGTCTGTGATCATATTACACAGTAATTTGACATGGATTATGTGGCAACAGCCAGACAGCATAACAATATTTTTTTCACCTCCTGAAAGCAGTATGAAGAACACACAGCTATATATGGAACCGTGCACATAGAGACAGAGCTCACAACTTAAAAGAGCTTCTTGCCCCGAGTATTTGCGGTCCAGTGTTTTGTTCTAAGCACTTCTCAAATTAGCCTTAATTATTCAAAAGTGACCTAACATACACCGCTTCTGTGTCACATAGAAAAACAGTGATCCATCATTTTTGGTATGCAAATGTCAAAGTGTTGAACACCGTCTTAAAAAAAAAAAAAAAAAACTTTCTATATTTAGGAGGACAAATCTTTATGAAGATATTTCTGTCATCAGCTAGGGATAGGAAAGTAGGCCTTGGTGCAGCTGGAGGCAAAGTCACCCTCGGAGAGGAGTGACAAAGCTGCTCTCAGGCGGTCAGCTGAGAGGATGATATTGTGACAAATTGTGCAGTCATCAGGCCCGAGAGAGAGAGAGAGAGAGAGAGAGGAAGAGAGAGAGAGAGAGAGGAAGAGAGAGAGAGAGGGGAATGTGAGAGAACATGAATTTGTCGGTCTCCATGGAAACTCATAAGGTCAGTCATATCACAGAATCACACAGTTGAAAAGTAGAATATGCTTCAGAGCAGGGCAAACGCCGGACAGACAGATAGAAATCTGCCTAGTTGCAGAGAGATGTAATTTTCCCTGCACACTTGGCTCCTGGGGTTAGACCTCTAAAGAGACTTTCCCTCGTATGTCTCCTTCCAAATCACACTCAATTAGCTTTTTTTTGCTTCTTCCTTTAGCATCCGGTGGTCTGTATAAGAAAATATGAAAAGTTCAGGGATATTTTTGAGTCGGTCCAAGTACTTTTTTCTGTCTAGATAAACAGCAAGGTAAAGCAGTGGCAGCACCTGCAAGACAAGCTGACAAAACTAGATTTGACATTGACTTCACACCTACCAAGAGTCAAATTGATCTAAACAAGCCCAAAGGTCTGGTCTTGACATTCCCTTAAAGTCACTTCAGCTATCATGAAAAAGTGACACATTTAAAATGTCATGAGGGTGTTCGATGCTCACTTGTCCTGTCCAATGTTTCCACAAACATCAGGATGCAACAGCATGCAGTTGCTATCGAAATCCCTTCAATGAATCATCTATTCCCAGTGGAAAACTGTACATTTCAGAGGTCATTTCAGGTTCCTTCTGTGTGAGATGCCTTGCTTGTTGCAAGCTCCTTATTCCCAGAGGAGTTTAGGCATGATGTTTGATTTGACATACAACAAACATCTTCATGAATGCTGACATCAGTTGAAAAATATCAGCTTGAGAGGCGGTATTCTCTAGCAATTGAGGACTTTTCGGTTTAGGTCCACCAGGGCCAATAGCTTCACAATGGAATATATTTCAAAAACCCACAGTTAAAAACAAACACATTTAATTGTTATAAGATGGAGAGAAGATCTACACATATTCAAAAGATCACCGTGCCTCTGTGTGTGTCTCATTTTTTTACATTTTGGCTTTTGTGAGATGAACTGCATCATGATTTGTGCCCACTCAGTACTCCTCTCCAGCACCAGTCTCCAAAGGCCAATTCAGTGATTTTAAACGTTAATCCAATTTGCATTGAAATTTCAAAGCACAGCCCGTCCTATCTCCATCTGTGCAAAAAAATTACCAGCACACTTGTATCTTCCAATAAGCACATCACACTTATTAATTGATGAGGACTTTCTTTCCGGAGAGGCTCCTTTGAAAGTTCGGTTCGAATTCTGACAAAGGGATTAACGGCCATTTTTAATTATGAAGAATTGCGCCTCTCTAATTTTAAATTCTGGATTGTTTTCCTTGTTCAGGGGAGGACAAGTCTGAAGCGACTTAATGAATAACGCATTGTGGACTTTTTTTTCTGGAAAGAGGATTATCTTAAATCTATCATTAATGGCTAAAAGAATGACAGTAGGTTGTGTAATTTTTAAGAGCTCACACTAAGCAATTCACCCCAGACCTAAGCAGTCACCACATGTGACACAGCAGTTGTTAAGTCGTCCAGTAGATCCATAAAAAGGTTTGGGTATTTTGGGATGTTTAATTATAGCCCAGCGCTACGGATGTCCTCAATTTGCAAAGACACAGGGGATACATGGGTGGAGGAGGAGGAAGAGGAGGAGGAGGAGGAGAAGGAAGGAGGAAGAGGATGGAGATGAAGAGCAGAAGTAAGAGGAGGCAGTAGTTTCAAGAAAAAAATATATCCTCGATATAAAGCCTACGCGCAACTCTCAGAGGCCCCTGTTTATCCATGTTAATATGCTACTAGTGTAGGCCAATGCTAATTACGGCAGAAGTCACTGATGAGGTATTTAAAAGCCAAAAAAAGCCATTTTGCCAGATAGGATATTAGCTGGGTTGAAACTGAGCAAGACCTCCTCTCTTTTTTAGACCTCCCACACTACACATCAGCCTCATTTAAAACTCAAGATTGACGACTGGTACCACATTTATTTGTAATCGTTAGCTGTAGAAATGCATTTCCACTCATAAATGTTTAATGATCATGACTCACTATCTGTGTCTTTTGACATGTTTACTGTTTATAGATCATGGTTTTACTATTACTGAGTATCTGGGATCTGCACAAATGATAGTTATTTTCTGAAGTCCAATTTACCATGCACAAACAGGCTTATACATTGTTTTGAGAACTGCTGCAAGTCCACCCAAATGATCAACCCTGACAAAATACCTAAGAAAGGTGATGTTAACCTGTAACATTTGAAAAATACACAGCAGACTGATGTTAGATGTTACAGCTAAAGTACATTTTTTCATTGCCCAGTGACTGACAGCTTACCTTAAGTCATCTTTTAATTACTTTTCTCTGGTTCAGATATATGATGGGCTGATGTTGCCTAAGGAATATGGATTGATACTCAGGATACCCTGCCATGGGTGGAATCCACCAACTCCTCCATCAGAAGCACCATATTCCTTTTATAACTCAGATTCAACTGATCCTTTTACTGTGAAGACATCCAGTTGTGTTTATTATCGTTTATTTCCATCCATCCTTTAGTTCCAAGCTTTGTCTTAGCGTCTCTTGTTTGGAACGAAGAAGAACTTTGTAGAACAAAAGGTTTGGTGAGAGAGGCTATCTTCCAGACCTAAATTGTTGCTAAATGTCGCAATATTGTATGAAAAGACTTTCTGTGTTGTAAGGCAAGTATGGGTGAACTATTAATCTTTTATCATAGTTGACACCGATTAAATACAAGGTGGTCTCCCTCTTAAATATGCACCAAACAATTAACCCACGGCAATTTCTTCCTCCAGAGAACTGGGTGTTATTATCTGTAGTAACCTGTATTCATTTTATCTTTTTTTTTTCATTTTTTTCATTACTTGTAGACTTCCCTGGTGGGTTATGTTACTTAAATCCCCTTGATATGGCAGTAATGAAGCAGAGTCTGTAGGAGCTGACCACATGCGGGATTCTTGTGGCTTCCAAAGCACTTTAACAGCCAACTTCTCTCTTCCTCCCATTTATAAACATGGCCATATTCTTTATTTTAATTTTTTTTTTGTCTTTTTTTGTTAAGTGTCTCACAGAACTGCATTTTCATCTTAATCATCGCATCATCTTACATGCGGACAATGAGGTTAAGATTACACAAATCTCTGAGCTAGGCGAAATATTGAAGGCAGTCATTCCTTGTCTGCATAATGTTGCCATTAATCTCTGGAAAGGGCCTTTTATGTTATTATCTGGCGCCTGGCCAGTGCCACACGGCATTCTCTTTTCTCAGGCGTTTTCTCTGATGTTTAGCTCTGATGGCTGTAATGTCAGTTACTCTGTGACATTCGTTTGGTGGGGGTTTCGTTGTGCGTGTGTGTGTGTGTGAGAGAGAGAGAGAGAGAGAGAGAGAGTGTTTGTGTGTGTGTGTGTGTGTGTTGTGTGTGTTTGAGTATGAATCAGTGAGTGAGTGAGAAAAGAAGACAGCTGGTGAGTTTTTGTAATTATATTTCCAAGCATCATTTGCAACCGCTCTGGCCATGAAGTGATCAGTTTCATTTCCTTGTTCTGTTTTTTTTCTTAAAAAAAGAAAAGAAATCAATTATTCTCCTTCTTTATACAAAACTCTAGAAAGTGCCCCATTTACTCACCACATCTTTGGCAGAATGGTTTGTGTGTCTGTGCATGCGAGGCTGCTTTTAAATCCTCGTGGCCTGCAGATTTGCATCATTGTTAGAATGGCAGATGAGAACCCATTTGGCCGGCAATTTATCGCAAGAGGGAGGGTGATAAGAGAAGATTATTTTGGCATTTCAAAAGGGAGTGAATGAGAAAGGGGAAGATAAATGTGGCAGGATTTATAGTCTTTAAACTTGTCCTGGAAGCCCTCTAATAAATCACTAGTGCCCTTTAGAAGGGAATTAGAACACACAGGCCCTGTATGTCTCCTCAAAGTCCCCCCTTTAATTTATTTTACTACATATGAAGTGAGACCTCATTTTACAATTGCGGCCCAGCCAAGTGCAGCTGTAACCGTGGAGCTAGATTATACACACATTACTTCTGACCTCTTGTCTCCTGTTCGAAACCTTATCTGCTGCTTGTCCCATCAAGGCCGCCCCAATTAAAGCAATTCAACATTCCTCTGAAAATAATTAATAGATAAATAAATAGCTGAATGCACTTGAACATCTAGACTATGATACTGTGATCACTGTAGCTATTTTTTCAGGTTTGCAATGATGAGGGTAAAGGTCTAAAGTATCCCTTGTCACTGTCAGTGTGATGCCTCAAAGATAATATGTGTAACCCAAGTGCATTCCCCTGGAATTATACTGCAGCTTTTAGACTGTATAGTTTCTGCCTAGTCACTTCCACTCAAGGGCATTCACTGCCAATTGCGGAAATGGACACCAGAATATTTTCACCGTGAAATGCATCCTGAATCGATTTCTACTTTTTAAAAATAGGCTTGTTGCAACCTTTAAAGTTAAAGCGTTATCCCGCTGCATATGCTGAAGGTGGTTGGCTTGATTGTCTTGCACATATCCCCTGAGAAGCACTTGGCCTTGACCATTCACTCTTCCATTGAGTGGACACAATGTCCTTTTATTACAGCCGAGGTGTTAGAAGGAATAGGACTAATAGTCTGAAGTGTGTTAAATGCATAATTTAGCAACAGTGTGTTCATGTGAACAGAACCTGCGTGACCCAAATTTCAGCAGTGTGAATAGGGGAAGATTGTCCTTATTGCCCGCACCATTTGCAAAACCAAGGACAGTCTTTTCTTGTACATCATCTATGTTCATTAAAGTTCCCATTAGGGAAGGAGAGAGTTTGCTCTCACTGTCACATGCACAGAGTTAACTCATACTCGCTCAAGCCTTTTGTCCTTTTGGTTATGTGATCTTGGGCCGTAGTGCTCACAGTGAGACAAACCGTACTGATTCTAGTATCCCATCGTTAATGATGATGGGTGTGAAGTGAAATATGTCATGGCTAACTAGTAGACTCAATCCTTTTTTCGTGGTTTATTTATTTAGCTTAGCCATAATACTAACATCTCTAGACAATGATGTGATTTCTTAAAATATACTCCACACTGTACAATTTAGGTTTAGACCAGTACATTTTGTTTGTTCTAGCCTGATCATTTTATAAAACACATACCTGCATAGTATCATTTACAGTACTACAAGAAACCGGGGTATCAATACATATTCACACTCATCATGGAAAAAAGCATAGGTTGCTACTGATGTACTATTGCTACAAGTCACCAATCAGATCACCTGCAGCAATTGTATCCAGAAATGACGTGAGGTTAGATCAGTTTAGATTGTGTCTAACCATAAGTGCAAAAAAGCAGAAAAGTGCAGTGTGATACACACAGCATAGGCAGGTGGTGCAGTATACATACAGTATAAGACATAGTGCCTGGTATATACAGTAGTAGTATACAATTAAGGAGTATGGTTGGTTGCCACTGGAGTGCAGAGCTAGGGATCAGTAGGGTGACAGCTGCAGGGAAGAAGCCTCCTCTGAACCTGCTGGTTTGGGTGCGGAGAGACCTGTAATGTCTCCTGGAAGGGAGTGGGGTGAACAGTCTGTGGGTGGGGTGGGAACAGTCTTTGATGATGGCACGCGCCTGTAAGCATTGCTTACCCTGGATGGCCTCGATGGGAGGGAGTGAGGAACCGATGACGGGTTGGGCAGTTTTAACCACTCTCTGCAGTGACTTCCAGTTGGAGGCAGAGCAGTTGCCATGCCACACTGTGACACAGTTGGCGCGGAGGATGCTCGCGATGGCCTAGCGCTAGAACTTCATCGGGATCTGAGGAGAGAGGTGGACCTTCTCCAGTCTCTTCAGGAAGAGGAGACACCGGTGAGCCTTCTTGATCAGGGTACAGGTATTGAGGGTCCAAGAGAGGGCCTCAGAGATGTGAGCACCCAGAAACTTGAAACTGGTGAGACATTCCACCTCAGTCCTGTTGATATGTGTGCTGCCTTTTTGACATTGAATTGAATTGAATTGAATTGAATTGAATGCCTTTATTGTCATTGTACTTTGCAATACAACGAGATTAGAGCGCTACTCCACTGGGTGCACACATACAATAAATAATCATTATAAGACATAAAAACACACAAACACATATAAAACACAATAAAAGAGTAAACAGAGCAATGGTCATATAGTGCAAATATAAAGTGCAAGAAGTGACACTAGGTGGCTGGGTTTGGCTATTGTTTGTTTAGGGAGACTATTGCATTTGGAAAGAAGCTATTTTTAAATCTTGTGGTACTGGATTGTATGGACCTAAAACGCCTACCAGAGGGTAAGAGTTGAAACAAATGGTGGCCAGGATGAGTATTGTCCTTGATGATGTTCTTGGCTCTTGAAAGAGTGCGACTGAGTGCAATGTCTGACAGGGGGGGGAGGGGGCAACCAATGATTTTTTCTGCAATTTTTACGATTCTCTGTAGAGATTTTTTGTCAGCTGTGGAACATGCAGCAAACCATACAGAGATGCCGTATGACAGGATGCTCTCGATGATGGACCTGTAAAATGACACCAGCAGCTTCACATTCAAGTTGTTTTTCCTCAGTATCCTGAGGAAGTGAAGGCGCTGCTGAGCTTTTTTGATAATGGCTGTGGTATTAGTTGCCCAGGAGAAACAGTCTGTGATGTGGATGCCCTGAAATAATGACATCCAATGAGCTCTTTGGTCTTCTCGCTATTTAGAGCCAGGTTGTTGTTGGTGCTGGATCTCCTCCCTGTTGGCCGTCTCATCTTTGTTGATGAGACCAGTAACCGTAGTGTTGTCATGTACAGGTGTGCAATAGGTGAAGAGGGAGTAGAAGGCTCAGCACACTGCCTCGTGGTCCATCGGTGTTCAAGGTGAGGGGTAAGAAGGTGAGGTTATCTAACCTATAAGGCTGCGGCCTGTCCAGTAACAGAGGGAGGTATTGATGCCCAGTTCACTGAGTTTGGTGATCGGTTTGGAGGGGATGATGGTGTTGAATTCTGAACTGGAGTCACTGAACAGCATACTCACAGACATCATTTTCTCATCTCATTAAGATGCAAGCTATGGTTGAAATTAAATGTTTGCCTTCATCTTAAGATTCTTGCTGCTTTCACTAAGTAACTGATAGAATTGGTCTGCAAAATAGAAGATACCGGTAATCCTTTTAGGTGTACTGTAATTTAGTCACTAGATACATTATTTCTTAAAAGTAGCCTTCAGTTCTCTGTGGATTACTCTTGCACTGGGGACGACTGAGTCTGCTGAGAGTTTGAGCCACTGTCTGCCCTTAGTGTAAGATTTTCCCAAGTCAGAGAAATTAATTAATCTTAAATCTTCGGGTAATCATTTTGCAGTCAAATAAGATTTTTTGGGGATGAAAACATTGTCATGTGCAGTGTCATGTCATGTGCAGGCAAAATGAGAGAGAATTATGTACCACTTGAAACAGTCATCATGTGTTGCACACACACACACACACACACACACACACACACACACACACACACCTACCTACTGCGTCATTTCACAGAGTGAGTGTATGTATTTTAATCCAAGACGAGCTAGCACGTTATAGTTTGGCAGTATCCAAAATGGCCAAAGGGACCACATTTTAGGCTGGGGATAATTGCTTTTTGACACTTCTCTGCAAAACTTGGACACAGTGATGTGGGTCTGTTGAAAAGTGTCCTCTACAAAGTACACGAAGGGATGGAATAATGACATAGGCCTGGCTAAAATGAAGTGTAGGCATGGGAACCTGCCTGAGACAACCCTGTGTTTTAAAAAAGCAGAAATCCTTTGTATCATCAATCTTTATATTACATCAATCTACTGTCCATCAGGCAGTGATGCCATTCTCTTTCCACTTTCCTGACTGAACTGGTTGGCTGTTGGATCATGTAAAACTTATAGTATTTGATTACAAGAGCCAGACATGTTCCACGGACTCTTGTACTTGTGTCTGTGGATTGCTGATTTTGTATTAAGTATACATCACATATATGAACTGTTCATTAAATCTCACAAACAAGCCTTAATGAATTAATGATCCTGCTGGAGAATTGACAGAGCCACAGCACTGAGGCGCTCATATGGTCTGGGCTATTGAACTTTGCTTGACTCTGTGTCACTTTGCCGAAACATTCAAGCCCTCAAGTTTCACTATTAGCTCTGCACTGCCAGACACACAGCCTGTGGGTTGCTATAGAAACTAGATTGACTTAACACACATAATAACACCAAGAAGAGAGAAGGAGAGAGAGAGAGAGAGAGAGAGAAGTTAGCACTCTCAACACTAGAAAGAGGTCAGCATCCCAGTCAAAGTGTTCTATCTTTCTCTGTTTGTCTGTGACTCTGACAAAGTCCCTCTCTCTCTGTACTAGATGGAAGTAGATCAAGACACAGCTATGTTGTCTTGAATGTACAACCCTTTTCAAAAGGTATTATGCAAAATAAACTCTTATGATATGGCCTATTGGTTATAAAGACCGATATCTCCTCTACTTTAAGTAATTCTTTTCGGCATGGGACTAAAGTAACTTGACATAATGTAGCAGGACTAGGTCCACGCCCCTTAGACAGCTCGGCAATGCCCTTCTGAGTGGCTCTGGGGAATTGGAGGTGAGCCAATCAGTACGTGGGAGCGGCTATAAGGTTTTAGCTTTTACGTTGAAGGCTAGCGTCGTAGCTACATTGTTTGCTTGACTCCAGCCTTCACCGCTCCCCGTATTGGCGTCGCCTCTGGCCGGTTCCATGTGTCCGCCGACTTCTCGGTAGGTGATTGGTATTGTGTTTGTAGTTGGCTATTGTTTGTATCATTCAGTGGGCTAACTCAAACATTGGGGTTTAGGAGTGCAGCTAGTCGCTGAACATGGGCCTTATGACTGACCACAGCAGAGCGGTAGGTCACGTTAACCGTTTTTAAAGTAATATGCAAACTTGCATGGGTTTAATTGTATGTTCTTTGTGTAGCAGATCTCGGGCGTAACAGGGAGCGGCAACATCAAGGCACCTTGGTTCCGGTTCGAACGCTGCTGTTTTGTTTAGTTCTGTTTTGTGTTTGTGTTTGTTTCATTCCGTTTGTGAGTCGGCTGTGTTTAGCCACCACGAAGTCAGCCCTCATTGATTAACTGAAGTGACGACAGGTGTGCTGCTGTTTGCTCACGAGTGACTACGAATTCAGTTCGGTTATGGAGGCTAATTCCTTAGCTTGTTGCACTGCGTGTCATGATTTGTCACCATAAGCCTGCGTGAGTGATTGTGATGATTACACTGTTTGCTGTGACAACTGAGTGCTGTGCATTGTAGTGCTGTGTATTCACGAGTGTCTCATTCCCTGAATAGCCACCATACTGACTTTAGCGAACTCACTCTGGAGAGTGCTACTGCTGTTTAGCGAATCCACACTGGAGAACCATACTGACTTTAGCGAACTCACTCTGGAGAGTACTACTGCTGTTTAGCGAATTCACACTGGAGAATAATACTGACTTGAGCGAACCCACACTGGAGAGAACTCACTCATGTTTTTAATGTCAATAAATAAGACTTTATTTTTGGAACACATGCCTCTCTGGTTTTCAGTGACCCGAACCTGTGTTGCCTGGTAGTTTGTAACACCTTAATTCAGTTTCAAATCATTCATATTCTGAGGGGAAGGGCCTCAGGTGGCGTAGTCGACATGTGTCAATTTAGCAAACCATCCACTTTGCCACATTTGGCGTAGTCGGCAGGATCACATAGCAAAGCCAGAGACGTGTGTTCCAGTGTTTTTTGTCTTTTGTAACTTTGTGTCTTTGCTTTGTTGTATTACTATTGGTTATCTTTTTTTATTATTATCTCAGACAAAACAGCAGCTGTTTGTGGGACCAAGAAGGAGTCAGGTAGGCTTGGTGCATGGCCAGCTTCGGTTGGGTTGTGTGTCCCTGTCCGTCCCCCCGTCCCTGTCCCCGTCCCCGTCCCCCCCGTTGCCTTCCTGGTGCCCTTTCTTCTCCTCCCCCCCCCCCCTTCCCGTTTTGTACGGCGTGTAGCTCAATGCAGCGCTGTAGCCAGGGTAGCTCCCCACCTATGCCTTTGGGTCATGGGTCGCCATTAATGCCTCCCTGGTACCCCCCCCCCCCCTCCTTTCCCCCTTCCCCCATCTTGTACAGCGTGTAGCTCAATGCAGCGCTGTAGCCAGGGTAGCTCCCCACCTATGCCTTTGGGTCATGGGTCGCCATGAGGGCGACAGCCATTAGCTGGGCCTGGTGTTAATGCCTCCCTGGTACCCCCCCCCCCCTCCTTTCCCCCTTCCCCCATCTTGTACAGCGTGTAGCCCAATGCAGCGCTGTAGCCAGGGAAGCTCCCCACCTATGCCTTTGGGTCATGGGTCGCCATGAGGGCGACAGCCATTAGCGGGGCCTGGTGTTAATGCCTCCCTGGTACCCCCCCCCTCCTCCTTTCCCCCTTCCCCCATCTTGTACAGCGTGTAGCTCAATGCAGTGCTGTAGCCAGGGTAGCTCCCCACCTATGCCTTTGGGTCATGGGTCGCCATGAGGGCGACAGCCATTAGCGGGGCCTGGTGTTGTTGCCTTCCTGGTACCCCCCCCCCCCCCCCCCCCCCCCTCCCAGTTTCTACAGCGCGTAGCTCACTGCAGCGCTGTAGCCAGGGTAGCTCCCCACCTGCGCCTTTGGGTCATGGGTCGCCATGAGAGCGACAGCCATTAGCGGGGCCTGGTGTTGTTGCCTTCCTGGTGCCCCCCCCCCCTTCTCCAAGGTGTACAGCGTCGCCTCATTTTAGGTTAATCGTCGGGGCGACGATTCAAAAGCCTTGGGAAGAATGTAGCAGGACTAGGTCCACGCCCCTTAGACAGCTCGGCAATGCCCTTCTGAGTGGCTCTGGGAAATTGGAGGTGAGCCAATCAGCACGTGGGAGCGGCTATAAGGTTTTAGCTTTTACGTTGAAGGCTAGCGTCGTAGCTACATTGTTTGCTTGACTCCAGCCTTCACCGCTCCCCGTATTGGCTTCGCCTCTGGCCGGTTCCGTGTGTCCGCCGACTTCTCGGTAGGTGATTGGTATTGTGGTTGTAGTTGGCTATTGTTTGTATCATTCAGTGGGCTAACTCAAACATTGGGGTTTAGGAGTGCAGCTAGTCACTGAACATGGGCCTTATGACTGACCACAGCAGAGCGGTAGGTCACGTTAACCGTTTTTAAAGTAATATGCAAACTTGCGTGGGTTTAATTGTATGTTCTTTGTGTAGCAGATCTCGGGCGTAACAGGGAGCGGCAACATCAAGGCACCTTGGTTCCGGTTCGAACGCTGCTGTTTTGTTTAGTTCTGTTTTGTGTTTGTGTTTGTTTCATTCCGTTTGTGAGTCGGCTGTGTTTAGCCACCACGAAGTCAGCCCTCATTGATTAACTGAAGTGACGACAGGTGTGCTGCTGTTTGCTCACGAGTGACTACGAATTCAGTTCGGTTATGGAGGCTAATTCCTTAGCTTGTTGCACTGCGTGTCATGATTTGTCACCATAAGCCTGCGTGAGTGATTGTGATGATTACACTGTTTGCTGTGACAACTGAGTGCTGTGCATGGTAGTGCTGTGTATTCACGAGTGTCTCATTCCCTGAATAGCCACCATACTGACTTTAGCGAACTCACTCTGGAGAGTGCTACTGCTGTTTAGCGAATCCACACTGGAGAACCATACTGACTTTAGCGAACTCACTCTGGAGTGTACTACTGCTGTTTAGCGAATTCACACTGGAGAATAATACTGACTTGAGCGAACCCACACTGGAGAGAACTCACTCATGTTTTTAATGTCAATAAATAAGACTTTATTTTTGGAACACATGCCTCTCTGGTTTTCAGTGACCCCGAACCTGTGTTGCCTGGTAGTTTGTAACACCTTAATTCAGTTTCAAATCATTCATATTCTGAGGGGAAGGGCCTCAGGTGGCGTAGTCGACATGTGTCAATTTAGCAAACCATCCACTTTGCCACAATAAGATGCCAATGGGAATACACATTCCACAAAGAAACTGACAGACTTTCTTATTCTATCGAGGGGCCAGAGAAGCTTCTTGAACTTTTTTAAAATCTATTTTGTTTTGATATTATACCTTTGAGCTAACAAAGATAATTGACTATACCAGGCAGTGAGCATTTAGCTAGCCTAAAGCTAAAAGAGAGCAGGCTAACTGAAATTATCCACTTCAAGTGAATTATGCTAAGCTAGGCTAATGGTGTCAGAGAGAAGTTGTGTCAATGTAAATGTGTTAGCTGGCATATTGTGGAGCGAGTTTCACACAATTTATAAGATGAGCTAAATGAAGCATGCTACTGTGTTCTCAGATCACATTTGACATAATGAGGATCGATATGCTGAATGATACGTGTCATGAAAATAAGAGTGTCTTTTGGAGCCACTAATGATTGTGATTGTCAGTTGTCAGTAACATAATTTGGAGAAACTTTTTTTTATTTCAGGCAATACAGCTGTCTGGATTATTTTCTTGTCTGTGTTTTAATGTCTTGTTACTTCCCACAGCACTGCTGCACCAGACATATTAAGCATATGAATATTTTTACACACACATACAGTATAATCATGTAATTATTTGATTTTAACTATCATGCAACATCACACATCAATTGCCAACTATGTAAAGCTTGATTTATAAGTGGCTGAGTTCCTGCCAGTGAGTTGATGAATTCCTGCACTGTACAATTAAGTGCCACAAAGTAACATAGTTTGCAGTTAGTCACCCCAGTATTGCTATTGCCACTGCTATGTAAACAACAACAACAACAACAAATCATTTCACATTGTGTCCCTGTCTGATGCCGTATGATAACATTCTCTCCCCACCAACCGGAGTTGAGACAGAGGGGCTTCTCAAAGTATAACAGTATGGCAAGCACTTCTGATGACAATGACACCGTGGACATACTGCTGCCCACATCACAAGGATCATTTTGAGACTAAACATGAATAATACATACATATATATATATATATATATATATATATATATATATATATATATACAGTATATATTAATTCTCATTATTAATAATAATACATTACATTAATAATACACGTGTACACATTTGCACATACTGTACTGTGAAATCACAACGATCTCGACAGTTCTCTCTGTGACAGTGAATGAAGGTTGAAGTAGCCAGGGGCTAACAGGATGAGGTAATTAGGATGGCGAGCCGCATGCACAGGGGTTGTTTTTGAATAGAAACAATGAAAGTCATATTTTGACTAGACATTGGAGATTGGGGTGTCCATTTTGTAATCATTTTTAGGGTCTGATGATCTTCAAAAAATGTTGAATGAACTTGTCATTTTAAAGAAGAATCCGCACACTTCAAGTCTTCGTGCAAAATTGTTTTTAAACTTTACTGAGGATCTGAAATGCCAGAAGTGATAAGATAACTATGTGCCATAATATATCATGTTAATATGTAAGGGTGTCCCAAACTCACTTGGCCTCATTGTAGTATGAGATACCAATTGGCCTGACTTTTAAGTTGCATTTTACCTCACATACATTTTCCCTCAGCTGGCAAAATGTTACACAGTTCTAGGTCAAACAACAAAAACATCAGTTTTGTCAGAAGTGTGGTCCATTATTACTTCAGGCACAGCCCTTTTTGAAAAGATCTCAAAGAAGACTTTTTGTACAAAAAGGTGCTGCACTATTGACGTTTGCATAAAACAGCATACTCCCTTCCCTGCACATGACTTTGCATGATTCAAAATAAAATAAACAACATCAAAAAAGATGCTTGAGTCAGCACCCGACAAGGCCTTCTTTGCTGCTATCTTTCCTAACACACACACACACACACACACACACACACACACACACACACACACACACACACACACGTTTGTAGGAACAGTTGCTCTCAGCCTAAGGTGATGGATGATCCAGTGGTCCTAGAGTGCTTTGCCTCTAAGGAAAAGTTTGCACTCAAGGTTTCCTTGTCAACAGACCAATATCAGCTCAAGGGGAACATGCATTTCCATTTGCTATGCAGAGAGAGAGAGAGAGAGAGAGAGAGAGAGAGCTGTATAGGAATAAATATTTAAACATTAAAGTTTATGATACAAAGGTGGAAGGAATAGAAGAACAGAAAGACACAAATCCTTAGCAGTTCTCAGAAAGCAAATCTGTGTGTCTGTGTTTTTTTTTCTTCTTTTCATTAACCTCTTTATCCGTCTTAATAAAGTCCCCCTTGCTGTTTGCGCCCCGCATAGACCATTCGCTCTATTAATGTGTCATTTTTAAATGGAATTGAACACATTTATTCTAATCGTCCTCCTTGGGGCTGCATTGACCCACTTTGTGACTCCCACATGGTGAATGTTGTCAAAGGGACGCCACTGGGACACAGTCACAGAAATAAAATTAAAAAAAATACAATCAAGGTGATTGCTTAATATGAAATTAAGAGAAATGTTCTGGTTAGAACAGAGAAAAGTATGAACACATACATCAGTCAGTGCTCAACCATATTAGCACACATTCAATGGGATGAGATTAAATCACTTAAAAGGTCTGTATATGCATTGCTCCAGTCAAGGGAAAACATGTAGTTTAATGTGGATTAAATTGGCCCTTAATTTAAATGTCTTTTCCTTTTTTTATTTATTTTTCTCTGATTAGAGAGTATCACAATGTAGCAGGAAAAATAAATGTTGTTAACTTCCTATTGAGCCATTGTGAGACAGGCGTCTTAAATCTTGTATGGAAAAATTCCATTTCAGGGTTCACTGACCCTTCAGGAGTCTCCCATCCAAGTGATTGTGTAATATATGCTCTCATAAAACTGCACTCTTGAATCAATTTCCCTATTTCAATTACTGGCCTTGTAAAACTTGCTCAGATGTTTGTAATGTTTAGTTGCACTTCCCAAATAAGCAAATTCATGAATTACAATGTGATCATACGCCACTCAAAGAGACAGGCTAAAGAAAGACACAGACAGAGAGAGAGAGAGAGAGAGAGAGAGAGAGAGAGAGAGAGAGAGAGAGAGAGAGAGAGAGAGTTGGCAACAGGGGGTAAGCCAGGTCAATATCCACACAATCCAGGAACCTCCCTTGCAGATTCTGTGCACTCCATCAGCGTGATGTGTACATCAATGGTTTTGGAGCATCTTTGTTTATTTATTAATTTATTTCTGTGCCATTGCATATAGAAACATTTAAAAAATGCCCTCAGTTTATGCATCCTAATGAATGAATTAATGTATCATAATGTTAGCATAAGGAGAGAGGAGGTATGTTTTATTGATTTAAATTCCTCCCTGCCTCCCAGCCTTCATAATCACGTATCTGTTTTGAATACAGAGAGAGCTATCAGCTGGCAGAGCGGAGGACAGGCTATTTCAAGCAAACGCTTCATCTTGTCATGTTAATTTGATGCACATGTTCGATGAGCATTGCTTTGGGTGAAGATGCTGACTGGAAATAGTGCCGAGCCACAGTCTCCACCGCAACTTGGCTTTGAATTTTTAAAGAGCGCATCAAAACAACACAGGCGGTAAGCTTGGCATTCTTTCTCACCAGCCTTTACCAAAAAAAAAGAAAGAAAGAAAATAAAGCAACGATGAAAGAAAGAGGAGGGAGACATTGAAGAAATGGTATGCTGTGGTTTGAATTCATGACTAGTGTTGAAGCTCAAACAGACGCATGGAAACACACACTCACATATACATTATATATTTATATATTTTTTTACTGGAATGGGCTTGATGTGTTATTTTTTTTTGGAGTAAATGAATGCTTAATCCACTATTTCCTTGAAGAGAGCATAATCTCTCTAAAATGGCTTCAGCACAAAACTCAAGACTCTCTTTTTTTACTTTCCTTCTGTATTCATCATATTCCTGCCAATGCTTACTTTTAGGCTGTCTTGGCATTTAACAAATATTCATTTTCATTTATTCATTTGATTTCTTTTGTGTTCAGTTTGACCCGCACTCTTGGAAAACAGCTTCCTCTCCAAGGCTTGTGGTGATGTTTATAAATATGATGGTGTTTCGTGCTGAAATCAATAGTTTCATAAATTGTATTCACTTGTGTCCTTGGATACACTGTTGCTCATAGCAGACCAAGCAAACAGAATCTCAATAACATATTTAAAAAAAACCCTTGAACTTCTTCGACATTGATAAAAACCTAGGGCCCTAATTGAAATGCTGGAAAAGGCGCAAAATCAGTCAAAGAGCAAAGTTCAAAGTGCATAACAGCATCATATGGTATTAGCCTTTAGCTCACCCACTACTATCTTTTTTCTTTGGATCTTTGTTGTGTTAAATTTGCAAACAGATTGTGCATAGTTATTAAGCAAGCTTTAGCTATCTTTAGAAGCTTTAAACTTTGCCCAGCATTTAATTCAGGGCCCCTTGTCTGTTGCACATAAAGACACAGTCAGCGATTGCACTGGAGGTTGTGTTTCTTTGTGTTTCTGTTTCTATTTAAATTTAGTAGGAAAAACCTTTGTCCAAACAACGTATGCTATATTTTAACCAAGGGCCAAACAAAACACACCAGACAGGTTGATCACCCATCTCTTCAGCGAAACTCAACACAGGTTTTTGTTTTTGTTTGGGGGACAAAAGAGGGGAAAACAGAGGCTTTCATGACAGAAAAAGGTCTGCGCCATGACATTTTACATGTCGCCATGAAGCCATGTCATCACCCTTCAAATAAAGTCTTGCTGTAAAAGAGTAGCAGGGAAGAAAGGTCATCAACACAAAACATAAACACTCCTTGGCTGAGTAGAAATGGCACCGAAAGACTAGACTTCCACTATCCAACGCCATATATGAAACAGAGAAAATAATAAATCCCACATCTGTGCTCGAGTCTCTGTGTATGCAAGGCATCCTCTTAAGGAAGTCCTTACTGCACTCATGCACCCCGTCGCCCCTTGTCAATAAGCACATGGAGTGATATGTACCCCCAAACCGATTCAATTTCCCCCGCGCCCTTAGAAGAACACTGCAAGCAGGACCAGTCGGGGAGAAGACGTATGCCCTGTCACCCACAAATCTAATCAAGTGTCATCCCGGGTTTGTCCCGCTCCTCCCGCTCGCATTGTGCACGCTGCAGCAGCAGCAGCAGCAGCATCAGTGGCTCCTCTCAGCAAACGCTCGGCGCAGTCGAAGGCTGAGAGCAATCTGGAGTGGAAGGGATCGCTGATGGATTTACAGAATGCTTATGTTTAGTCATCTACTGATGGCCGCGCGCGGGAGGCCTAATTCTTCTCCAAATAATTACTTTAATGACTCGACAAAGAATTTTCAGCGCAGGGATATAAATTAGGAAACCCATCAGAATAAATGAATTTGGGTAGTGGACCAAACTGGCAGGTGGTTTCAGATCGATTCACAGCTCTTTCAACAGCAGTGCACTAGGGGTTAAAGACAAACAATTGATTGTTTGACTTGGTAGCCAAGAACGTGGGACTGTTTCATCATACTTTAAACACCTGCGATAGAGAGAAGAAAGTAAAGATCCACAAAACAGCAGGTGTTGGAATGGAATATTGACATTCATATGAAAGACAGACTCCAGAAGTTTTTCTACATTCCTAAATCTCTTCTCTGCTCCTCAAAAGTATACTTTCAGAAGTTTGAAAATGAAGTTTTAGATGGATATACCCTTCATGGCCTGAACATGGCCAAAGATCCTTAAGGCGGAGCAAGATACGTCGTCGTAGTTCATGTCTATGGGCGCAAAACAGGGATCACTTCCTCTGCATAAAGGGGGTGTGTCATGCGTGTCATCTCCATAGACTTCAATGGAACAGCTCTGCATAAAGGGGGATTTTGCCCCCCTCCCTCTTGCGTTTCGGGTTCCAGGAAGTGGTTTCTCATGAACTATCTTGCTCCGCCCTTAATGATCTTTGACATGGCTTAAATCAGGGGGTCAGGATTTGACTGATTAGCTTCGCCGATTAGCAAGGCACTTCCTCGTCGCCATTTTCCAGAAATACATCATGTCCGGTGCCGTTTTCCCTGCGTTTTCCTCATGCTGATTGGTGGCTGTTCCACTCTCAGCTCATGCACGAGCTTAGTGTGGGCACGAGCTCTCCTTCTGTACCTTACGTCAATCAGTAACCTGGCACTTAATTGGCTAAGTAAAACGGCACCGGAAACAAGCCCCTTGAAACGCCATGTTGAAGCTTGAAAAAATCGTTCAATTTTGGCAATTTTCACTAGCCTAGCATTCCCATTGAAATTAATGGGGGCGGGACTTGTTCACTTTCTCCAGTTCTTATAATACCTCCATGGCTTAAATGGGCCTAAATGTTCTTCCTCATTTCAGGAAATGGGATCCATCAGGCCCCGCCTCCTCTCCACACACGGTTCACTGCTACTGGCTGCTGCAGCTAGCTTGTCTGTGGCTCTTTCCAAAACGAATCCTTGCCCACTCCCCCTCGATCTGTCTGTGTCTTTATGAAGAATTGTCCCACCCTACGGTTCAGTACCCTTATGATAGTCATTAAAGATTGCAGTATGACTGCACACTGAAACTGTGAGTGTTTGTAGATCCAAAGTTGAAATTACAATACTTTATAGCATTGTAGTATTAAACTGACTAGAGATTGCTACAGTACACACACACACACACACACACACACACACACACACACACACACACTGCACGTGGGAGCGATGATTAGTTTCTTGTTTCCAAAGCTTGAACATTCAACATTTATTGTACTTTGATAACTCACATGACTCACTTTTCCCCCCATGGTCCAACCACCTCTGCCCCATCCACACATACAGACACACACACACACACACACACACACACACACACACACACACACACACTTACAATAAAACACACATACACAAAAAAAATTTAAAAAATAGAAGAAGCAGGGACTCCAGTCAGTAAAACCGGCAAGCTACGTCATTTTTGAAGGCACCAGTCAAAGCAGCACATTAATCTTGTTGACGAGAGTCTCATACATGGTCTTCCCCTATGCACCAGGCTGTCCTCCAGGGGAATGAACAGGGCAAGTGTTACTCCGGCTTATCCATGTGAAGTTATTCATTGTTGGAAACCAGCCTAGTTTCTTCACACCTCAAAAATTCTCACCTGCCAGTAAAATCTTCCCATGGTTTTAGCTCATTTTGACGCCAGGAAAAATAAATTGAGGGGATCAATGACATTTTGTGCCATAAGCACATTAAAGAGGATTAGACATGTATACATTCAACATACTTTCACAGCATACGGTTTATGTGTTCATGTACCACATAGACTTGTTCGTCTACAAAAAAGCTATCATTTTTGCCCATAAGCAGATCCGGCATCTTGGGATTTTCTAAAATAATTTTTTTGAATCATCACACCTGTTAAACTCTCACAGAGATGAAGAAATTGACTCTACACACTTGTTGTCCTCTGCCTTCAAGCGGATACTATGCTCTCGAACACTTGCTACCCCAGAGCTAACTTACACTATATTTTGCCACAGGTAGTTAGCTTCAGTTAACACCTGGATATCCTTATATGGGCAAAAATGGCAGGTTTGGTTCCTATTTGTAGGCAAACTTCAGAGGTCTATACAAATTTACATATTCTACATGCTTTCACCCTCTTGCTGCCATGTGACCCCCAAAGAACCAGTGCTGTCCGTGGTTTTGAGAGATGGTTTGTGATTTTAATGTGCTAACATGCTGGGTTGCTGAGACCCTGACTCTGCACAAGTTTCAAAGATCATATTGAGTGAATTGAGTAAATGAATAAATGAGTGCCTGGAGTGTTTCTGTAAAAAGTAGTAACTCTCAACAATGCTGTTCAAATTGACGGTTATGCTTTAACTCTCTACAGGAGTCGGTGTCATCAGGCGGAACAGATGGTCTTACACTCCGACAGAAAAGGTGGAATAAATACAGACATGCTAATGGGATAACCAGTCATTTTACAGTCATTTTACAGTCTGCCAAGCCACTGACCACTTGGGACTATGGGAATGGGAAGCAAACACCAGCAATGAGTGAGTAAATTCAAAGTGAATTAAAATTATAAATTATTACCACATAGATGACGATTTTCAATAAACATTAATGTTTTTCAAAGACCCCCTCCAGTGAGAGAAAATCAAGTTTAAACCATTTTAACATATCCATGTGATGTTTTTTTAATGTGAGCAAAATAAGCTCCTGTCAAAAGCTAAGGATTTCTGCTTTGGCTTTACTGTGTGCGTCCATTCTACATAGGTAGAATGGACTCACAACCTTGAGGATTGAGTAGGACTATATTGTTAGACATCTGGGCTTACAGCTTTCCAGTTCAGAAGTTGGACCTGACACTTTTGCGATATAGTTGCTGACCATTGTTACAGAGCAATACAGATAAAAACACTTGTGTTGTAATGTTCACGGAAGAGACTCTTGTACGGAAAACAGAATAAATCTAAAAAGACAGTATAACTTCAATTAAACTAATGCAAGGTACAACCTAGTAGCCAGCCACTGTAACACTACAGGTTAGATGTCAGTTGAGCAGAGTATGTGTAGATAAACAAATAAGCCAAATAAACCGTTACCAAGATAGATATAACCAAAGGTAGATAACCAAATCACACCAAACCAGTTACATGCCAAAATAAACCAGATAAATTGAAAGTCAGAGGTTCACTATGTGAAAGTAAAGATCAGCCCAGGTAACAAAAGACTGTATGAATATATGTGGGAAAATTAGTGAGGGATTCTCTGCTGTTTGCCCAGATTGCGGTGAAGATTGTGGATTCTATGTGGATTTCAGCATTTCTCAGCCTTATAGGAGTAGGAGGAGTAAAATAAGACCCTCACTCTCAGACAAGGTTCACGGTAACATTTCAACACACACGTCTTCCTCATATCACACACCATTCAGCATTCCGTCCTTGCCTTTTCCATGCACTTGTTTTTGTCATATTCAATGCTGTCAAGGTCAGGATGCTGCTAATGCAGAAGGAATAAGCTTTGAGGTTTCCTCCACCTCCAATAGCACATCGCTTATATTCACATTTTTGTTTTGTGTTTGTTATTGTTTCAGTTTGTGAAGTCTCTATTGTGTTTGGGGCTTCATGTAAATGCATACGCACTTACCAAACATGTCCTCTCTTCCCTCACCTACCTCCTTCTTCTACCACTATATCCTCCTATCACACCTATATACTGGCACTCTTGTCCTCTAGTAATAATATTGACGTATGCAGTCATAATTCTTCCTAAGGTGTTTTCTGCATAGCAGCTTTAATGGTATTCTTTTTCTGAAAGTCACTTTGTATAAAAGTGCCCGCTAAATTGAATAAATGTAAATGTCAATGTGTAAAGAAAATAAACTGGTGTTTTCACACCGAATAACTCTATGTGCTCTGGTTTAAAGCTGAAATACACATTGTGAAGAGGCTTTGATGCTGTGGCAATCACTGACTGAGAACAAGTGGTGATACCAACATTTATTAATTTATTGACAAAGCACTGAGTACACACTAAAGCAAACATGGATTGTGTTATTAGTACTATAACATCTACAGAACCATGATATGGGACAACATCAAATGGGTTAGCTTTCTTTCTTTTATTGAAGTTTAACAGAAATGTGTGGTTTTGAAGAAATTAATTTATTTCCTTCACTGCGTGTGGTCACACAGGAGCATTGTGCTGTTCCCACCAAATTCACAGACAAACTGCATGACATACTGATGAAAAGAGTTCAATTATTTTCCCAGTAATTAAATGATCTATATTATTCAGGTGTGACAGACATTGTGCGTTGCCTGCCGTGTTGCATGCTACTGTTAGTAAACATTTAGCATACCCAAATAAAACAGGAGACCCAGTCAAGGAAAAGAAGTTCAATAAGATGTTGATTTATTCAGCTGTGTACACTAGAGAGGCAATTCACATGAAGATGCACTCCAACATGTGTGCCGCTAACTACACTAGCAGATTGATTCTGAGCTTAAATACTTCCCAGATCATGACAAATCATTGACAATCATATGGCAATAAGGCCATCTTTAACTAAACCAATGATCTACTGTACATGGCATTGAGGACGTAAGAGAGAACATTGAATCAGAAGTGATGTAACCAGACGCCTTCGTTTGTCCCCGTCTGGGTACACACATACATAATACCATACTGAGACAAGTAGAACTATTTCAGTGTAACTATTCTAAGTGATCTTATTATGAGAAACATAGAATATTAAACCACAATACTGGGATATTCCGACTGTCTCATGCAGAAACTGGATCAATAAACAAATCATTTCACTTTGACACAGCACTCTTCAGAATTCTTCTTACTGTACGTGTGTTTGCATAGAGTCTGTAAGTGGCTCCATATCAGTGGCAGTGAAGGAGATCTGGTTCCTGTTGTACTGAATGCCCCCATCCCTCCACCATAGTGCTCACTAACTCTGGTGTCCTTGTGTTGTTCAAATGTGTCTCTATCAATGTGGTGATCACTAGGTTTAATCAACCCTGGAGCCTACAGTACATGTTGGCTGGATTTGTTCTCCTTGATCAACTGCTCACTGCTACCCCCTGCCCCCCCTCCCCCCGGCACACACACACACACCTTAATGCATGCCCTACACCATCTCTCACCCCATCTCTATACCATTCCACACTCACCATTTCAGCACCACGCACGCACGCACGCACGCACGCATGCAGGCACACAAGCAAGCACACACACACACACACACACACACACACACACACACACACACACACACACACACACAGACGCACGCATGCACGCACGCACGCACGCACGCACGCACGCACGCACGCACTCACGCACACACACACACACACACACACACACACCTTGTGACATCTGAAGTGGCGGAGCTTATCAGGAACTCCTAATGCAGCCCCTGACAATCGCCTCCATCCTTTGGCTAACGATGACAGAGCCACATCACCGACAATCACTGAGCACATCACTCTCTTGCCGCAGGGCCAGAGGAAGCAGGTCTGTAGGGACCTGGAGGGTCTGGGCGACGACTCTTACTTTAAGCTCAACTGCCCTTGCAGTGATGCGCAAACGCATTCAGCATTTACCCTGACAAGGATATATGTGCTCCTCTCTTCACGTGTGACTTCTAACATGCTACTGTTGTCCTGCTGTTTTTTCTTTATATATATTTCTTCTCTTTTTTCCTTGGGGGAAGGGGGGGCAAATTTCTCATTTCACGCAACAACTTCTCAAACGTGCCATAAAATTCATCTTCAAAGGAAGGTGTCATTGGCTGAGAGGGCTTACCATCTGAAATTGTCAAATTAATTGGATTACAAAGCTAAAAATCACATATGGCTGAAGTAAGGAAGATATTAAGGATACATAAATTACAAGGATTGACCTAATGATTGTAATACCTAGACTCAAAATTAAAATGATGGAATGGACTTACAAAAACTCCTGGAATCGGACAATTTTTTTTTCCTCCCTCAGTGGGCCTCATTTACATTTAGATTGTTCCTTCAAATGCAACAGATGATTTTGCTGTGTGAAGCAGCTCCACCGCACACTCTCTCATCTTATTAGTCACTATTCAGCACTGTGAAGCCTGAAAAGAGAGGCCTTCAGATCATGACAATGTTTTTGTTTAACAGACTCCAGATCTAAAGAAATGTTTTAGTACCATTGAAAAAGAAAAAAAAAAACTTTAAATATCTGGGCGCTGAGATACTGAGGTCTATTTAAAGTTAACCCAGCCACAGCGGAGGCTGTTGAGCGTTGAATTTCAGTGTCATGTTCATCTGTGAAGTGAACATGACACTGAAGTGGACATTTCTTCTATATTCTGGACGTTCAAAACAACTTAGTATAGTTGTTGCTAAGCCCAAAACACATTTTCACCAAATCATCTAGGCTACACAAGCATTTCGTTGAGTCGAAATGCTTGGCCAACTGATTGAATCTGAGACTGACCGTCTGGATCCAGTGGCAGCTAGGCCACTGAAGAGGTCAAGATGAAATGTTGAGATTTAAGTAGACATATTATTTCCACTTTGTTCTTAAAATGTAATGTTTAACGTCTTTAATCTCTTCATGCCAAAAATATTTTTTTCCGTCATGTGTAATGTGTGGCCATAATGCTTCATTATAAGAAAGGGCAACAATCGCTATGTGAAAAGTTTTTTCTCACCATGTTTTGCAACATTTCACTAGGCCCTATTACGTTCACCACATTCCATGACCCCTTGGCCCCTCCAGACCTTAAGGCAAAGTGACAGGGATAGCCAAAGTGTTTGTTTTCTCACACTGGACTTGTCACAAGTCATTTGAGTTGCTTTGTTCCATCTTGTACAGCTGGCATAAAACAAAGGAGGGCTACTTTGTCACTGTTGTTTTCTTTTTAATTCCTCCACAGTTCTTCTGACAGAACATGGCCCACTTTTGGTAATTTCACTGCTGGACTGACGTCAGAGGCAAACATGCCATTTGTCTGTATTGTGTGTATAACATGCATGCCCCACTCCCTCTTCTGCCTTTTCATAATAACTTTATTATTATTCATGCCTCTACCTCAGTCACATTTAACTGTGTCGGTTTTGTCCCTACCATCTCAGAAAGAGAGAATTGCATAAAATTATATGTCTTAAAATAGACCAATCAAATAAGAAATAATCAAAGGTAAGTCTCACTCCAGGCATGGATGTATACTGTGTACCAGGCAGGGGCAAAATATATGAAGGAAGATGGAAAATGGAGCCTTTGAAAATCACCTTGTGTGATGAAAGAAATGTAACAAATGTTAGGATTCAAGTATCAGATGAGTGTTTGTAGATTCACAATGTGACAGACCAAAACAATACTAAATACTGTTCACTAAATGCACAATTCCTGTGCACTTTCAATCAGAGAATAGGGCCTACACTATGCCTTAGACATGTGGAAATCCAGCGTTCTCACGAGAGCACAATTTGAATCGTGTCTGCACGAAATGCGGCCAATGAGCACTTCTACCGCTTGCATCCGCGGGACCAATCAAATCAGTGTGTCTGATATAGGCGGGCCAGAGATGAGCTAAACTGAGGACGACATCGCTCCAACGTTGGAAGTCAGTAAACATTGGTCGTAGTGTTATCCAATTGCGTTGAAGTGCGGAATCAGTCAGAGTAATCATTGGTTGTAGTGTGATTTAATTGCGCACAGTGAGATTTTCAGAAGCATGCTTGGTGCCGCCCCTTGAGTTGGGCCATTACATTATTCGTGGCCAGACCCTTAATCTTCCAGATGATCAGGGTCTGGATTCTCCTGATATTCAGATATCCTCTACCTTAGACACGCATACCAGGCATATTATCCAGACCTCTGCTTGAAAACATCACCTCGGGAAAAGATCATGGCCTTTGCTATGTTTTTATAAACGGAAATTACATTTTGTGTGGACATCATACTGTTCAAGAAATGAGATTTTAATCTTAGCACATTAGCCGACGTTAGCGTGGAGGCAGTGGTTCTCACACAACAGTGCCATCACACACTCTGGTGTGCTTGGGTAAGAGCCAGGTGTGCACTGGTGTTGGTATTATCTATGATGATTTAAACAGCTGTCACATTTACTACAGGTCTGCCAGGACAATTCTTGCTTTCATAAATAGCATGCCTTCTCACAGAAGCATAAAATAACTGTGCTTAACTAGCTAACTAGTTGAAGCACCATCCTTCACCAATGGGCATTGTTCAAATGACTCCGAACGCAATTGCCACGAGCGGGGCTAGTTGGTAAATTAAACTTTTAGCCTACCAAAGCCGGTCGGTAGAATCGCAAACACATCCTTCTTCTGTATGAACTGTTCCAGGGCAAGTTTTTGTTCTGTTTTCAAAGAAAACTTGCCTTTAAAATCTTCCAAAACAGAAGCGACAAACCCATATATACAGTAGCTGCAAAAAGGACATAGACAACATATCAAATGTTTAAAATGAAAATGTTGGCTATTTCATGAAAACTATATGTTCACTTTCAATTTGATCCCAGCAACATGTTTTATAAAAAGTTGGTATGGGGGCATGTTTGCCACTGTGCTGTTTCACCCCTTCATTTAACCACATTCTATAAATATTCATGAACTGAGAGGACCAGTTACTAGAGTTGTGAGAATTGAATGTTGTCCCATTCCTGCCTGATATACTGTAGGATTTCAGTTGCTCAATAGTATGAGGTATTCTTACAGTAGCCTAATCACCTTTTTCATTCCATCATGCACCTAATATAACAGGTATTTCTGGATCACTTCTAAATACAATTTCTTCTTCTGCATGGTGAGGTTAACACTAGCATCTGTGACGAGTATCAAACTGTGCTCATAGACAATGGTTATCAGAGGGTTACCTGAGCCCATACAGTGATTTTCATTACAGAAACAGCACTGGTTTTAATTCAGTGCCAAAAGACCACAGCCAACCAATATATTTTTTTTCAGCTCTGTCCCTTGTTTGCAAAAAATTCTCTGGATTCTCTGAATATCTAAATGATTTTATATGAATTCCCCAAATACTTCGCAATTTCATGTTATATTGTTTCATCATTTGTCCACACAGGTTTACACAAAGTGATGAATACCTCTTTACTTCCAAGAGACTCTGCCTTTCTAGGATGCCCTTTTTCATACCCAATCATGTTACCAGTTACCTTTATTAGTCGTAAAATATTTATAATTTTACAACTTTTACAGCTTTTGCTTGGCCCCATATCCCAACTTTTTTTAAAAAAAAACGTGTTGCTGGTTTCAAATTCTAGATGAACATATATTTTCCATGAAAGAGCCATATATTTTCAACATATGTTCATGTTATCTGTGTCATTTTTGCAGCTAAATAGTTTACAAGATTTGCAGATAATCAAATTCTACTTTTATTTGCATTTTATACAACGTTCCAACTTTTTTTGCGACTTCATCACTTCAATCATGTTATTGTCATTCTATAGAGAGGGTTTAGAAAAAGACGACTATTTGGCTGCATCATGAAACAAGGCTTTGTCAATCTATTCCTAAAATTATACTCGGGGTTACACTTCCTAAAATATTCGGGGCTAAACCCCCAACAAAATGGCCTGACGACATCCATGAAGACATGAAGAGGACTTACCACTTCAGGAATGTGGGTTACTTCCCAGATGGTGAGGACGTTAGGAATGGCCGCACGAACACACCTTTAAGTTTTTCTGTCTCCACGGCATGAAGGAACCCTCAGACCTATCTGACCCAGGCGACAATTGATGATGTTAGTTCTAAGCATGAGAATATACTTTATTTCTTCAGTGGATGTAACAACGTTTGACCATAGAATTGAGATGACATTCACTTCACCCCAAGCTGTTGAATTCTGCTGTAAAGCTGCACATTCATTCAAGTGGCCTTGAGACATCCGCACTTACTTGATAAATCAACCTAAACATATTATCTCGCATCCTGTTTTTTTTAATGAAAATCCCTGAACCCCCTCAGGAGATGTTACGCAAACACTGACATTGGGCCTCATGGGATCTTGACCTTTAACCCCGTGATGTTGACTACCTAATCAGTCCATCTGGACTTTATAGTGACTATATGTGTACAGTCTGATGAAGATCCTTCACCTCATCTTGGGAGATAATGCGAACACTGCATTCCATGTTTGACTCTATGTGGCCTTGATCTCCGACCTCACAATCTTGAGTAGTGTGGATAGTGACGCAAAAGTCTCCATCAATGCCCGTCTACAAGGAGTAGTATGTAGAATCAAACTCAAGTAATTGTGGCTAGCCACTTATGAAGGACACAGTAGCCTATGAACGCTCTACAGAGATCCATTCATAGACTTCAACCTGGACTGTGGAAATGGCTTTAACTGTTGAATTTCATTCCAAAGCCTTCATAATGATCTGCTTACTATTATGTGTTGTTTTGAGAAATGATTATCACTGTTTACATGAAAAGGACTAAAAGGCCGAGAGATGGAATGCAATTTGCCACACTGGTTTTACCCTGGGGGAAAGTCTTGCCCCGTTGTACATTTCAGAAGACAGTTTGAATGGTGTGTAATTGAAATTTTAGTTTTTAAAAAGATATGCGATCGGATGTTAGATAGCATAAGTGCAATGCATAAAAAAGCATGTTACCCCACCACCACCACCATCAACCTCGGTATCTGTTTTCATTGCTCTCTCTCTCTCTCTCTCTCTCTCTCTCTCTCTCTCTCTCTCTCTCTCTCTCTCTCTCTCTCTCTCTCTCTCTCTCTCTCTCTCTCTCACACACACACACACACACACACACACACACACACACACACACACACACACACACACACACACACACACACACACACACACACACACACACACACACACACACACACACTCCTGCTCATACATGCATTGATAAAATCTGTTTCGGTGCAATGCGCTGAAATTAAATTGGAGCTGGATGGAAGCATTCCCCCGGTGTGCGCGGTGGAGACCCACTGACATGTCTCCCACTGTGCAAACACCTGACTCCTTTCATACGCTGGCCAATATGGTGACATCATGGGACAGCTTCGCTAATTAGTGAGGAGTGTGTTGTATGCTGTGAACTCCATAAATGGACCTTTGAGGTTTTCTGAGGTCTCGGCTGCTATGCAGCAAAAAAAGAAACTTCTAGAACTTAGGAATTAGAATTTCAGATGGAGTTTAAAGGAAAAGTTATTGTGTCTGAAGCATTATTAATTTCAAAAGAGCAACGTGGTAATATCTTTATTTGATAAAATGAATGTCATTTTCCAGCTATTCCCACTGTATAGAAGAGTGATTGAGCACATTTCTTTACCCCTCATTCTCCATGGGACTAGAGGTATACACCATTTTCTTATTACAAACGGCTTCCTTATGAATGTAACGCCATCTTATTTCATCCCCATAAGGACCACCGCAATGTGTCTCAGAAAAAAAAGGGGTGGGGTGGTGGTGGTGGGGGGGGACTTTCTCCTTGTTCATTTCAAAATGCAAAATGTCATCAGTGAAGTGCACGGCCACAAAATGGTTGTGTGTATGTGTGTGTGTGTGTGTCTGTGTGTGTGTGTGTGTGTGTGTGTGTGTGTGTGTGTGTATGTGTGTGTGTGTGTGTGTGTGTGTGTGTGTGTGTGTGTGTGTGTTGCTTTTGATTAATTTCACTGCCTCACGCCCACACCAAACAATTCATTCCAGTGTTATTTAATGCTGTCTGCTGCCTTGCGGTGCTGTGCAGGAGGGACAATGGCTCTGTCCAGGCAAGATGCCAGTAAGCATACAGGAACGATAATTTTAGACAGGCCAAGGAAGTTTTGGAAATTGGCCACTGCGGCAGTTGTAAGGGTCCTCCTAAGCTGAGTGGGAAAATTCATGGTTCTTGCCATGATGTTGTGTGTGTTGGAGATACCCTACAAAACAAGTAATTTCACTGTGATCATAAAACAGGCGATAGGGTAAGGTGACGTGACAGCACGTAGAGCCGTGCCCTGAATGTTATTTGAGAAAGCACAAATAATGTGTTATATGTTTCCTCTATTTTTTCAATGTCATTATAGGTCCCATATAACCGTAATTTCCTGACTATTAGCCGCGGCTTATACATTGATTTTGCAAAAATTCTTCCACTATGAGGTTGATACACGGGGACAGTTAATAGTGAATATGGTTTTGTGTCTTCTAACTGGCATAAAACACTGCCCTGTGGCTTATACACAATGTGGCTTATATGGGGAATTACTGTATACTTATTTTTCAACAAGTCAAAATAGGCCCACGAAACATGTCCCTGAACCTCTTGGCGGAAAATTTCTCTCAGATAACACATGATCAGCAGCTCCAGTTTTAGTCGCTCTCCGAATAGGCTGTTTCTGGGGGCTGTTGGCTTACATGCAAATTACCTATTGCTGGCCACGCCCCACTCTGGAACTGATTCCATGTTTACATCAAGGGGCGGCATGATTGAAAGCCAGGGAATAAGAGGCAATGACAAAGCAATTGAGGATTCTCCACCAAAGAGCCTCTGACTGCCAGTGATAAAATGCAACATGTTATGGAAGAATACTGTGAGAATGTTTGATAAACGTCATTCCCTGTTTGATTTCCGTAGCCTAATTGTCAAGTTACTGGAGTTTAGTCGAAACGTCTGCTAATATATAAGGGGGGAGAGCATGACTATCTCTCCACTAACCCACAAAAACTCAATGCACAATTCTGTTTCACATTTGGAGTGTGTTTAGAAGCATCAGAGACCTTTTGAGTTTTATATGATATGACCCCTTTAAGGATAAAACGTCATCTCATGATTGACCTGTCTGTATGTCAACCATTATACTGTCATTTTGGATGACCACCAGTGGAATTATATTTACATAGAACTCTAACTCTAACTTCATTTAGAAAAGTGATATTTCACAGTCACTCCCACAAACTTAGACATTGTATAGGCTACAATACAACTCTGGAACATGATGGCACTTAAAATAAAATGAAACTTGAAAGCTGTCAAACTGTCTCTGCATATCTAATGATAAACATTGAGAAGGTCTCTGTTGAAAGGCTGGCTTTATGAGCTGATCATTTATTCGAGAGGAAACTCAGCCATCAGACATCAATTTCAAGTTGTTCAACAGAAGTGTCAACTGTCAGTAAATTCATATCTTCATATCACACGTTGGAATATGGAAATTACATTCTCTTTGCACATCCTTTCTCCACATTTTTAGTTAAAGGTTTAGTAAATGTTAAAGGTCCCATGTCTTTGGTGTTTGAAACTCCCATAAACTGAAACACAAAAAAAATATTAAAAGTGACTACTATAAATAGCTCCCACCTATATACACTCTTGCAAGCTATTTCTGATGCAATCACAAGCCTTGGTAATATCTTTATTTGATAAAATGAATGTCATTTTCCAGCTATTCCCACTGTATAGAAGAGTGATTGAGCACATTTCTTTACCCCTCATTCTCCATGGGACTAGAGGTATACACCATTTTCTTATTACAAACGGCTTCCTTATGAATGTAAAGACATTCTGAAAAGAAAAAGACATCATCATTGTGTGGTGCTGAGATATGACCGCCTTTGGAAATGTGACAGAGCCTCCCCGCTTCTGAATGAGGGAGAATGAGAGAGAGAGAGAGAGAGAGAGAGAGAGAGAGAGGGAGGGAGAAAGAGAAGGAGAGAGGGGGAAAGAAGGAGGGAGGGAGAAAGAAACGTAATAATTTTGAAATGTGTGCCTAAGCAGCATGAGCAACACTTGAAAAGGTTTATCGAGATGTGCTAAAAAGCTTCCCGCACACCTGCCGCTCTATCAGGGGCCGTTTGCGAAGAGTTTACACGCCATTTCTCATCACTCCAGCATTATGGATGTGTACATTACGAGACGGCCTTCCCTCGCAATGGGAGCGCCAGTCTGAGCTGGAATGCGGGGATTTATTCTTCTTTGCTTTGCTTTATTGTGACACTCGCACATTTCATCAGATGCAAAGCTGTCTTTTTTTTTGCGCTTTAGTTGAGTGGCATTGTTTATAAATGCAAAGCAGAGATTACAGCATGTCTAACACAGGTGTTTGATATAGAAATAACTGACAGAAAAGGTCTTATGCCAGAATATGTGAGAGAATTCTATAGGCTGCTAACACTATGAGATGCATATCCTGTGGCTATACCTACAGAGATGATTCACACCACCTCAATAAACAGATTTATCATCTCATAAATCTGACGCAGATACATTCAATGAGTGCTGTGGAGTGATGCCTTATTTGAGTTGTGCGTATGCTAATGTTGACATTCTGTCAACATGCCCCCTTATCAGAGCCAACTGACAGGGCTGGAACAAGGACTAGTCTAACTGGTAGAGATGCATTTCAATGTTTTATGACTTTTACTGTGTTTAATAATGCAGCATCCATTGAGACAGAAGAAAGTAAGAGAAAGAATGAAAGAAAGAATGAAAAGAAAGAAAAGGGAAAAGAAAAAAAAGCAGAAAGAAAGAAAAAAGAAAAAAGAAAGACAGAAAAGCAGACAGAGAGGAAGAAAAGAGCTACAGCCGTTAAATTATGAAACATAATGCAATATAAAACAAAATCAGACACCTTGGGTGCAAACACATGTCCCCTTCAGGAGATGAAAGCAAGATGACCTGATTGTGTGGAAAGGCACATTTAAGGTGCCTGTCAAAATTGCTCTGGAAGTGCCTATAATTTTATAACTACTAAAACTGCCGTAGTGGCCATTTTGACCCTTACATTTTAAATAGTCAACCAGCTGGACTGTGTGTCTTCATCTTGTAAAACTGTCTGACCATGGTAGTTGTAGTGTTAAGGGCACTAGAGAGCTAGCAAGTCATTGTGGATTAGACCGTCATACGCAGTGCAGAAAACAACCAGGACACGTCGGCTGAGTAAACAGCCAGTGCTCAGTGGGATGCCGTTTGCACGTTGTCATAGTTACCACCACATACCTGCTCATCATGTTTGCCCTTTTCCAAAAAAAAAAAAAAAAAAAAAAACACTTTTCCCTTATCTTCATAGGATGGGCCGTGCTTTGGCTGAGTCTGACTGGGATAAGCCTCCACTGATTGCATCCTCATGGGGTTTATGCATGGATTCTGTTTGCTTGCTTGACTCCTGCCTGCTCAGTGACTCCTGTGCTGCCCCTAGAAAGGCTTCCAAGCCCCTAACCATCCGCTTACCCACACATTGTGCGCCCATGCCCATAGCTAGCTATGAGGTCACTGAGGTCTAGTCCTCAGTCGTTTGTTAGAGCTAAATATAAACGTTGGAGCTAAATACAACCGAGCGTGTTTACACTAATTCTGTTTAGTCCTGTCAGTGTCCGCTGTGTGCGAGTGAGTGTTGTGAGAGGAAGGCCGCAAATTCAGCTCCTGGCATCATCAGCAGTTCCACTGACAGTAAATACACATTGGAGGCAACACTGCAGCAGGTAGCTTGGGTGTCACAAGGATAAAGTGAACACAGGCTTTGCTACAATAAGTGGTATAGGAACTAACAGGGACATGACATCTGAGTAAACGCCCATGCTCTCTTTAGGTGCTGTTGCGCGGCATCGTAGTTACCACATGCCTGGCACAAGAGCACACAAGGGAAACGTGTGGCTATATTTACTGGTTGAGCCTGACACCACACCAGCAGGCCTAATTAGCTTTAATTAAGCAGTCCTTTTCAGTCACCTACGCAATCATTTAGCTCATTTCGTTGGACACTTTAAGACATGCGGAAAATAGTGCTGTAGGATCCAGCACAAACAACTGTTACACGTTGCATTTATATAGCGTTTTTCAAGGCACCCCAAAACACTTTACAATGAAGGGGGGAAACTCACTAACCGCCACTGCACACACCTGGGAGATGCACGGCAGCCATTTTGTGGCAAAACCATCCCCATACGCTAGTTTGAGGTGGAGAGTAAAGCCATGAAGGAATCTGCCAATTACACTGGGGGATGATTAGAGCGCCACATGGAATTAGCTAGGTTGGGAGTTTAGCCAGGACACCAGAGAGAGCCCTTTCCTTTTTGAGATAAGTGTGTTGGGACTTTGGTTTAGTGTCGAACAAGCTACCAATCTGTTCCATACTTTTGTTTCTAAATTATAAGTGACTAACTGTTGCACTTTATCAATGGCTTGTCTGTGAACACATTCATATCCGGAATTCTGCATGTTAAAATGATGATGTGTACATATTTAAATCATCCATAAGATGTAAGATTAAAAGTGTTAAAAGTTTTCGATAAAGTCCTTCATCTTCCTTGTTTTTGCACGGTAATTACTTTTTGCCTTTGGCGATGCTCAAGGCTTGGACGCTAAAAGCTAGATATGTCTCTACAGGAGACCCTGGGGACAAACAAGGCCAAAAAAAAGAGATGTTTGGTGAGAAGACACTGCAAGGCCCAAATTGCAAAATCAATGTATTATACACAGATCCCAGGTGCAACATGTGACATGTTTTTGACTGCTACAATCCAATTGTGCATGATTGTTGAATATTGCATCCTTGTGTAATTTTAGATAGGCTTGGCTGTTCATTGGCTTCTGTGGCAGTGTACAGTATGTAGTATCGTGAGGGAGGACTTTTCCAGATCCTGGGTACAACATATGGCTCACGAGTGTCACCAACCAACTGTGTATTGACATTCAATCTCACGTCGTGATATGTAATGTGAAATAGACTTGGTTGTTGATTGGCTACTAACACTCTCAAAAATGATTTGTTAGAAATAACACATTGATGCGTTTAGGTGAGGACGACACAGTTTTTGTTGTTTCCAACACAAGTTGTGTTATTTTCAACACATATTGGGTAACAAATAACAAAAGCAATGTGTTGGAAACAACACAAACAGTGCTGTCCTCACCTAAACGCAGCAATGTGTTATTTCCAACACATACTTTTTGAGAGTTTATGGGACATCCCCTGCCTATAGTACAAGGAATTTAACACGTTTTCAAATAACATATTATAAATGTACATTTTAGTATGGCATGTGTAATCAGTTGGGTGTGGTAATCAGAAGATATATTGCATTGTCAATTCATCACTTTGGTCTTTTTTTTTCCCTCTTGGGACATTACAGTTTAAAGATGCAATCCATACCTGGGTGACAGGGGTCACTTACAATAAACCATTTTGTGCAAGTGCTTATACTGTAGTCCATGACTGTAATAGCCCTGACCATCTAACCTTTTAACCTCCTAATAGATGCTTCTCCTTATCTGGTGGTGGGGATCTTGGCAGCATCAGAGGTCACAGAGACATAAAGGAGCACACAGGGACATCTAATCCATTCTCTCTCCATTTCCACATCCGGAGGATTTGACCTCGTTTGATGATAAACACAAGATCACAGAAATCGTTCATATAATGTGGAGTAACACAGGGGTAGCACAAGGGCAGTGATATTAACGGGGGACCCAGAATTATTGTCTGTGATAGGGCCCCTGTGCTAAAAAATAAATAACTAAAAAAAAGTGTGCATAGACTAAAATTGAGATAATGTACTCTAACTTCCTAATGAAAATGAATGACTTGGACGTCCATTTAAGAATATACCCACTACGCAGAGACACATCCCAAACGACATCTTTTCATGTCCATTAGATACTGTATCTAATGTTTAGCGGGTACAACACTAACACTATGTATTGTTTGTGTATGTTAAACACATGTATGTTTAACTGTGGCCATAATGGAGGAAAGCAAGTCCCTCACAGCTTTGCAGCATTTGTTTTGCTTTAGTGGAGGCAACCAGTGTCAGACCGGTTGCTCCAGCCGAATTCAAACACTTATAATAGAGGTTCGGGGGAATTGAATGTCACCTGCATGCCGGCTTGGGGGATCGCCAGGCCAGTGAACAATTGGGGAGAGGCTGTTTACAGCAGGCCATTGTGACGGTACAATGCCGTCTGGGAGAAGTGGGCCCAGGTGAGCCAAAATGTTTGACCCTAGAGAGCTCTATGGGCAGGCATCCACACTAAAGCTCATGTGCCTTTCAGGGCTACAATGAGGACTTAGCACATCAAAATGCACCTGCTATGTCCCCTGTTGAGATGTAACATTTTATCCTAGAACAATGCAAGTTCCCTGAGATTGGATACAAAAACATTATAATAACAATTAGTATTTTTTTTCGGAGGTGATAATCTTTCAATTATTTTCTTGACCCAGTCAGTCTGGCCTAACAAAGAAAGAAAGAAAAAATAACAGCTGGTACGTGGGTCTCACTGTAGGACTTTTCAGGTGAGCCAATCAGACATATACAGTATCCAACTTTCCTGCCAGGCTGTCCCGTGAAGAGCTACTGCTCATCCAGAAAGCCGACTGTTCTGGAAAACATGACTTTATCCACAAGCATTCTACCAGTCTCATGAACTCTTTTCCATTTGATCTTCAGCCTACAATGTTATCCATGTTAACCACATTCTCCCTGGTGATGCATCTGTCACAACTGAACTCATTTATTGGTTAGTGTATGTGTATGTGTTGTTGACTGGAAAATCTGGCTGAAAATAATTTAGTGTGAACTATAGGCCTTGCTGTACTTAGTGTGATTTTCCTCACAGCTTTTGAGGCCGCCTAGGGTTACAGATCCGTCTGGTGCTTTAGGTGTAGCCTGGAGACACATAACAGTCTGCTAAAAGAGCTTTAATGCCTTCACCGCTTCCTTAACTGCTTTAGGCAAAAATTAATTTTAGGAAGTAAATTCATAAGGATCAATTCATAATTAAATCGGAAGTTTGGAATGACAGCTTGATCGTGCCCATGGTAGACTAGGACTTATACTGCGTCAGGTACAGGAATAGGCATTAAAGTGGTAAATAAAAATATCAACTTTGTACAATGGATCAATCACCACATTTGTAAAATCAGGTCAAGACCAATTCATCTGACTCTTTAAATTAAATTACACTCTTATTTGTAACATTACAGTGCACTTGCAACACTTGGCAATATATCAAAGGCATGGCACAAAAGGAGCTACCGTAAAACTCCAAACAATAGCCCGGGCTTTTATTTTGCCAAATCGCCAAAATGCACCGGCGTGTATTTGAGACAGGCGTCTATATGAGACAGGCGTTTAATTTAGTGTTGTTAGTTGAGTGTAGGTTTATTGTAGGATTAGAAATAACTACCCAATAGCATAAGCAGTAGCAAAGCATGACAACAGGAGGTTACCACATTATATTACGGTAGGCTACTTTATTTAGCCTATAATTCGAATGTGTTTCACAAATCAGATCATATTAGAATTAGCCTAGGCTACTATTAGATATGTCTTAAATTATTGGCAGCTTAAAATAGGCCTAACGAAACGATGTGACAGCGGGCTGAACAATTCAAGTTACCATCGAGCCTGTAAACTTGTTGCCCCTGATAACACATCAACAATAAAGAATGAATGCTACTCTGTAAAACAACTGATCCTATTAATCGCTATCACCGTGATCCTCAACTAGGCTAGGCCTAACGAAACGATGTGACAGCGGGCTGAACAATTCAAGTTACCATCGAGCCTGTAAACTTGTTGCCCCTGATAACACATCAACAATAAAGAATGAATGCTACTCTGTAAAACAACTGATCCTATTAATCGCTATCACCGTGATCCTCAACTAGGCTAGGCCTAACGAAACGATGTGACAGCGGGCTGAACAATTCAAGTTACCATCGAGCCTGTAAACTTGTTGCCCCTGATAACACATCAACAATAAAGAATGAATGCTACTCTGTAAAACAACTGATCCTATTAATCGCTATCACCGTGATCCTCAACTAGGCTAGGCCTACTACAAGTTGATTTTCGAATTCCTCCTCCTCGTAGCTCTCCTCCACTTGCCTGCATTGCTTGCGCAGCTCCCGATGCGCAGGGCTCTCCCTCTTTGGAGACAGACGTTACAGCTCAGCCATACGCACCCTCTTGGATCAACCGAGAAATATCTTGCCGCTGCTTCTCCCGAATTTTGTTAGGCAAATTTGACAACTATCAGCTTAAATGTCATTTAAATCAAGTCTTCTTCTTTTCCGCCACGGTATTGAGAGAAATGCGGAGAAACGCGGAGAAACGAGAGAAAGTGAAACTAAACAAAGAAAGTTCGTGATAAAATATGTTGTCTAGTGCGCAATTTTAAAAAATGGCATTAATTAAGTAATGCAGGACATAGGCCATTGTCGAAAAAAGTTAAGCATTTGGATCTCTGGCTTTCACCTCCGCAGTCATGCAATTATAAATGTAGTGTGCGCAATCTGCACCTGCTGGCGATCTGACGGGTATAAGAAGAATAAATACAACCCGAAACTAAAAAAAACAGACCAGGCTTCTGTTGGAGACCGGCCTGTAACCCCAAATCTGTAGCCACACCGGGCGTTTAAAAGAGACATGCGTCTATTTGGGACTCGGCTATTGTTTGAAGTTTTACGGTATGTGATTGTTCAATTGATGAAAAATGTATTCTCACAATACAGTTTTTGCCAATTGCTTACACACATTTTTCACTATGTGTCTCATTATGTCAAACTCTACACACAGTCAAATAAGACATAGCACTTGGAGATAAACAACTCACATTTATGCCAAAATGAAACACTGCAATCAAAACTCAACAATCTTTCTAAAAAATGTAATTATTGCAACAATAGACACAAGCAATGGACAGATACTGCAAAGACATTTGTCTAAATGTTTACAGTACAGATCTACAGTCATGTTGTGCACAAACGGACATAAGTGTTAAACATGAGCTATGCAAGCAGATGGATCATGTACTGTATGCAAATGTTTCATAGGCGCAGTAATGCCATGTGTTTGCTGGAAGCAACATACTTCCTAAACCTTGAACCAGATTTCTCTACTTAGTTTTTCAAGTTTACTTATTAAATTGACCTCAATACTTATGACTGACCATATGGTCTGTGAGTCCTTTCCTATACTGGAACTGAACACATGTTGCATGTAAGTGGGAGAGAGGGTATCGGGAGAAAGGTTAATGGAAGTTGTGGGAAAGTCATCTAGCAGGGTAAGGACAGAGTTAGGGACCTATAGCCACACAAGAGAGTATTTGTTGAGGAAATCGACTCGACATAATTACTTTCTTTTGAGCTAGGGGGTGTACATACAGCTAAGTTGCTGCTAGTCTTTGTGCAAGTTTGATGACTAATCTGCACCAAGATGGTTTGCAGACTTAGTGCTAAGGTGTCTTGCTAAGTGGACAGACCTCTCTGGATAGTCTGGATACATTCACAAGCAAGATTGTGGGACATCCTATTCCATATTGTTTTTTTTGTTTGTTTGTTTGTTTGTGTTTGCGTGCATGCATGTGTGTCTGTGTGTGTGTGTCTGTGTGTGTGTGTGTGTGTGTGTGTGTGTGTGTGTGTGTGTGTATGAGAGAGAGAAAGAGAGAGAGTGAGTGTATGTGTGTGAACTCCTGTGTGTGTATGCATAGCAAACAGACCCTTGGAATGTTGAATGATCGTGTGAACAAACACACACAAACACACACACACACACACACACACACACACACACACACACACACACACACACACACACACACACACACACACACAAACACACACACAAACGCACACACACACATACGCACACACAGTGTTGATACTTTGCATGACAAGAAATACATTAGGCCTATGAATCTGAACAATGAATATGAAGATTTCTGATTCTTCGCTCCAGAGGTCATTTAAGGTCAGTTCATCAGAGGGCCTCCGTCTGATGTTGTCACAGCTGGAGATTTGCTTTTTACACCGCAACAGCAAACCACACAGAGGACCTGACGTATCTGGGAAATAGGTCACACCACCCATTGCGAAGGAGTCAAGAGGCCAGTTCTCATATTGGTGTATGCATCCTCAGTCACCCAGACACAGGAGTTGACCTTAGGATGACTCTTACATATAAAACTCATATGAATGTAATTCACATTTAGCCTTGTCGTGATCCTTTCAATAGTAGTAGTATTACATGCATATTTAGCCTTTACTTGACCCTTGCAATAGTAAGGCTCTTTAGTAGTCTGATCATGGTGAAGGCAGTCTTATTTTGAACAATCTAAAGTGCATGGGTACTTCTGTATGCAAATCTGATGCAGTCTTATTGACATCATTATGGGTTAGTTCTCTCTCCTTCTCCACTGTCCTTCACACTATCTATCTCACACTTAAAGGTATACTATGCAGGATTGGCGATTTCATCGCCGGTTTCGCTTTCACTTTTCATTTTCGCTCGTTTTCATGAGACTTTACATGACACTTCCTGGAGTAGAGCATGGGTGCGTGCCCGGTGTCTCTTGAAGTTGAAAGTGTGGTTTTACCGCTACAAACCACTAGAGCGGCCAAAAAAACACAGTTCGACCGGTAATGACCCATTTAATCATATATAACAGTATGGGACGAATTGATTAACTGAAAAACGTTGCATAGTATACCTTTAAATGTAAGTTTGTTTACACATTTTTGTCTGTTGCTGACATACACACAACAACGAATGCTTAAATCAAAGCCTCAATACCTAAACCTCTTGTAGCATATTAAACACTGTGTTTGCACAATGTTTGCAATTTTATAACACTTCTGGCATTAAGTGTAAATCGTTTTTTGTCATGATAAGTAGGGTTAGGGTTAAGATTAGAGTTAAGGTTAGGGTTAGGGCTCGAGAGTTAGGGTTCATGTGTCATGACAGTGCCATGTGTTCACAATAGTGTCATGTCACTCCTATGTAGATCAACCTTCAAGTAAAGTGTTACCCAATATGTTTCAATGCACTTGATTTATGATATGCCAGAGGATTTGGAATACTATAAGATACTGTATATGAAACATTTTGCCCCTGGTCACTTTAGAAAGTAAAGACAGCAATTTCAGTGAACACTAAGACAACCCTTCTGAAAGACATTACACTTTCATTCAATCAATTCCTGCTTTTGGAACACACATATCATAATGGCAGTGGGGCAAAACTTAGCTGCCACAAAATTCTATGTTGTGTACTCGGACATATTTCACATCAGTTGTCAATACTCACTGGCAGCAACTTTTACTTGAATTATGACATGAGTGATTCAACATGCTCATGCTCGTGCAATGTTTTTTTGTTGCATTTTTTTTTTTTTTATCATATTAGTATACAACTCAACTCAATTTCCTGATGGAGTGCACTTTTCAGCAGGTCTATCATGTTGCATTCATTCTATTTCGAGGCATCACATTTTAGCAATGCACTCCCCACAAAATCAAACAAAGCAACAGTAATCTTCTGTAGGCCTACTTGACCAGCCAACAGCACAACTAAATTTTCCGCCCAGAATATCTTGCAAAAATATGACAAGAAAGGCAAAACCATTAAAAGCTACAGCGACCTAGCAGTAGATGAGGTTCTCTGAAGGTCACATTAACAAGATGAGGTGGACAGAAATGTGCTCAAACCATATCAAATCCAGCAGAATCTTCAGGACATTTCAAACATCTCGCCACACATTGACTTTTTACACTATAGCTGGAATATTCTGTCATTGCTTCTACCTCAGCCATCCTGACAGTTGTCACTCTTTGTGTTCTTTTGGTTCTTCATGACCCCTAAAACCTCCATCTTCTGCTAATACCAGAGCACATTTATGTACAGAGAGGCAATTGCTTGGACTAGAATAGCTGCCTCAACAGTGACAGGCTTCCCATCCCTCATGTGGATGTGGTCTCTGTCCGATTGGCAAAGCTCGCTCTGCAGACTGTATGGAGCTGACGCTGCAAAATACAAACTTTCCTCCCCTCGGTCGCCAGCCAGGATTTTCGACTGGCACCCTGTAATCGTGCTAATTCTGAATCGGTCAGGAGCATTCCACTGGATGTGTTCATTATGTTGGATTAATCTTTCGCTGAACTGATGTTGAACCCCTTATCGGCAAAAAGGGAAGAATCCATAATTGGTGGAGCAAGGTTTACGATTCCCTAGTTTTGCGGAACAATTTGCTTGTGCGTCCTATGGAAAACATTTGTATTATGTTGATGAAAATGTTTCAGCCTTGATGCACTGAAATACAGCCTTGCAGTGGAACATTTGTCATTTTTGTGTGTGTATGTAAGTGATTCTCTGTTTAATTGAAAGGTCCAGTGTATCTGATGTAATGCCTTAGATACATTTCAGACATTTGTGCTTGTACCATATTCAAAATGGTGAGAGAGAGAGAGAGAGAGAGAGAGAGAGAGAGAGAGAGAGAGAGAGAGAGAGAGAGAGATAGGCTAATCATCTCAATAGCAGAGCTCAGCTGTGTTGTCCGATATTTTGAATGTATTTAGTGCTACAGTAGGTTGTCATGGAGACGGCTAAGTAGTGTGAATATCCATTGACATTTCCAGAATACAGGCTAGACCATTGACTCATGCTTCTCTGCTTCTGTTAGAGAGAGAGAGAGAGAGAGGGAGAGAATGAGAGAGAGAGAGAGGGAGAGAGAGAGTCGATGGGCAAGTGACAGATAAAATTATGTGTGTAGTTAACAGTTGCAGAGCACTGGAGTATTTCCAAATGCAGAGATTTGTCAAGAACTGGTGAATGTTCAATGGCAAGGAAATGATAAGGAGAGCATAAGAAAGTAGATAATATTAGTGTGCCCTGCAGGGTATGGCACCAATGACTAAACTCCTTATTCATGAACTTTGTGCAGTTCAGCAGGCTGTGAACTTAAACGAGAAAGTATTTGAGAAAAAAGAGAGTGTAACAAACAAACAAACAAACAAATAAATAGATACAGTACTTTCCTCACATTCAGTGTTGGAAAACTTAAAAAAAAATAATACTCTTAAAATATATAGGCTGTATATAAAACCAGTGGGGATGCCAATAAAATGCAGACTTGAATAATGAAGGTTTGATATGGTATGGATTCCTGGCACCCTTGAATCAGGCTATGTGCTGCAGAATGTCCCGTGATTACAAAACCCTGTTAGAGCTCTGACAAACTGCTGACGACCCACCCAGGCCATACGGCAGCCATTAACAACAACAGAGGGTAGTGTTTGCTTTGCAGGCCATTTCCTGAAGTACTGTACCAAGAATGATCTGTGATGAAATGTAAGTGTGTGTGTGTGTGTGTGTGTGTGTGTGTGTGTGTGTGTGTGTCTGTGGGGGTGGGGGGGTTGGGGTATCTAAGGGGGTATCTTAGCTTTCTAAGGTAACCTAAATAATTACATGGCTTGTTCTCCCACTGTGATTAATTATATCAGTTGCGAAGGGATTTCTTATTTTAGAGTTCTCTACAGACAAGGGTTAAGAGGAGGGAAGAGAACGGCATCGCACAGGCAACAACTTATCAAAATCAGGTTGACAGAATCGGGCTACACAGAGAGGGATGTCTCAATTCGGGTGAAATTCAGCATGGATAAAAATATGTTTGCTTTTTTTAACACGCATTGTGTTGCCCCGTCATGCTGGCATGATTAGCATATTGACATAGTTTCAATCCCTCACCATGCAGTTAACCATTTAGCACAATGCTCTTTAAACGCTTGCTTGGTTGCTTGTGTGAGTTTCTCTCTCTGTGTGTGTGTGCGTGTGTGTGTGCGTGTGTGTGTGTGTGCGTGTGTGCGTGTGTGTGTGTGTGTTTGTGTGTGCGTGTGTGTGCGTGTGTGTGTGTGTGCGTGCGTGTGTGTGTGTGTGTGAGAGAGAGAGAGAGAGAGAGAGTTTGCTTGCTACTGTATCATGACACAGAAAGAGGCACAACACTTGCCTTTGAGCTCTAAAAGGATATCAAAACACAAAAGACAGATACAAAAAAACAGTCAGTTTCCAGCCAACTGTCTAATCACACACGCGCACACACGCACCCGCATACACATGAACGTAGTCATGCACGCGCGCATGACGCACGCACGCACGCACGCACACTAGATAACAACTACTGCAAAATCATTTCTGGCTATAATACCAGAGAGGCTAAACATATAGAAAAGTGGAGAAATGGAAATGAGAAAAAAAACCAAAAAAACTCAAGATTATCAGTAAATTAATCTCATCCATTGCAAAACAGAGACTGTATACTTACGCCAGATACAGTATCTCAACACTGAAGAGTTTCATTTTTAAAATAATGAAAAAAAAATAGACCTCAGGAGAGACAGAGGATGTTCTACATAGACAGACAAACAGACAGAGAGAGAGAGAGAGAGAGAGAGAGACAGAGAGAGAGAGAGAGAGAGAGAGAGGGAGAGAGAGATACATGATGTTACCAATCCAACACATATCCCCCGCGAGAACACCTCCTTGCCTTTGGCACCAAAGCCTTCCAGGCCCCACAGAAGCCTCTCTCCCCTGCACCTTTGGGATAAACATGTGCTTGCATGATCTGCGAGGACACCATTAAGATCTTCTTTCATATTTTCTCCCTTCCACAGAGCCATCTGCCAGAGGGTAGGGGCTGCATATGCGGGGCTGTTTGAACATGTTGATGGGCCTGCTGTTTGCTCTGAATGCACTCCATCTGGGTCTAAAGGTGCATCCTGCGAGCATTCCCCCTGGTGACAATATGCACAAAATGGAAGTAGGTGCATGAAAGCACTTCTATTTATGTGTCTTGTTAAAAAAAAAAAAAAAAGAGGGAACGCCATAAAAAGTCACGTCGCTTTCACTTTTTGCTGGCCTTTGAAAGCCGCCACAGACACATTTAATGTCATTAGCAAGGTATTCAGCGCTGATGTTTGTTTATTTTGGGGGGATGCAGCATTTACAGGGCTTTTGGAGTGGAGTCTTAAACAAGTTGTGGAAATTTGATCTTTTCAGACGGCTTCTGTAGGCAGCTAAATCCCATGAGAATCGGCTCATGTTATGTGATTTTGGTTGTGCTCTGGGTTTTTTAAAAGCATAACCAGGCAGATAATCTTATCTTTGATAGTGATATGCTGCAGGGCTGCCTGAGGCCAACACATCATTAACAATACAGCGCTAATGGTGTGATCTGTTAACATGCCGAGGAGTTCTACTCAACCCCGTGAAAAATGAAATGAAGGAAGAAAAAAGTATTAAGATTGGGACAGTCTGTCCTGGACATAGCTCACTGAAAAATAAGCTATACCTAAAGTGTCAAATATGGTATAACACATAGCATAATAACAATTCTAAAATGGATAGTTCCAGTCCTTGATTATGATTGGCTGAAGCGCGTTCGATGCCGTCATGTAACTCCTCAAATGAAGATAAACCTTGGTAGCCTGACCAGCCAGACCCACATTAAGATGTGTGTGTGTGTGTGTGTGTGTGTGTGTGTGTGTGTGTGTGTGTGTGTGTGTGTGTGTGTGTGTGTAGGGCTCAATCGAAGGGGTGGGATAAACAGTTGTCTTTCAAATTCCGTCTCCATGCAATAGGCTAGCGCTAAACTAATCATCTTCTTGTTTTCAAGTAGCAGGATGCTTAACGGTCGCAACTTCTGGTCGCATGTCAGTCATCGTTATGTTAAGCCCGCCCACTGACTCAATACACGATGTGATTGGTTCGGTGGTTTCTGCCTGAGCCCATGCTCCCAAGTCAAACGAAGAGTTGCTATAGGGGTGTCTAGATTTCTAGGCCTTGGGTATTATTAAATAAAACAGGTATTATGTTGTTTACCATTTACTTTTTCAAATGCACATTTGATTGGATAATGTTATGTTTTCCTCAAGACCAGAAACAAATTTGTTTTAGTTTATTTATAGCAGTTATGATTCTTCATCTGACGTTTGGTATATGAGACAGGCTGATAATCTCATGACAATGTTAAACTGGGGGCAATTATAATGTTTTTTTTATCTACAAAATGTCCACAAACTACTTTGAGTTTGAACTTGGTTGACTGACTGATGAAAAGGGCTAACTGATGTTGGAGCCCACACAACCCGCTGTGATGAAAAGCCATTCTAAAATTGGTCCGTTCTCCAGTACAGAAAAGGTGGCAGTACAAAAAGCCAAGCTAAAAGCTTTGAACTTCAACCTGATCTCAGTTTAAGTGGAATTAAGACAGTGGTGTATGATTGGGTACAATCATAGTGTCAGAGATGGCTTTTAAGAGTTTTGCAAGACTCTCTGTAAGACTCTTTCTAACTTGTGTGTAAGATCACAAAAACCTACTACCAGTACCTGCTCTTACACCCCTTTGAAGTTATATATATTTATATGATATATAGATAGATCGATACTTTATTGATACTTTATTTATATAATGTTGCATGGCATACCGTAAATTGCTTCATTACAGATTTGAACTAATTAACTGTTCATTTGTAATCTCTTAAGAGTGACAGAAAAATGTATTAATATTTTTTATAGCCTATAATGTGTGTGTGTGTGTGTGGGGGGGGGCATGTATTGTTATCACCCAGGGAGAAGAAATATTCTCTTCAGATTGGCTAATGGGCTGGCTATGCTCAAACCTATATGCATGGCAATGAAGAATGCCATAAATGTGGATTAGGCCTCTCAAGGTATTCATAGCGAAGGTTACATCAGGAGAACTCTCAGGAGATGGTTGGGAGACAAACCTACAGTAGAAGTTATACTTTTGCAAAATGCTTATTCGGAAACACAGCCCTGTTCAGTGTGCACTGCTGTTTTGCACTATATAATAATATTCAAAATAAATACTTAAAGTATCCAGGGAGATAAGCATGAAGAAACATATCCAAGCAGATCATTTAGGCCTGAGATTTCCCCTTGTTACATACTTTAAATATGATTAGTACGCAGGAAGTAAGTGATGTTTACTTAGATGGTAGAGGCTTTTGGAAAATGGGCCTTAGAAGATTTTGAGAGCTCATGATTATTCATGCTTTGAAGGACACATGTGTGGGATAACGGCTGTGTGTCTCTATACACGGAATTAATGGATGAGACGGAGGCAAAGAACTCCATGATGCAAAGCGGAATCCATTAATTCCTTATATTGGGACACCTCGAAGGACATTATCCTGCTTATCCCCTTGTTGGCTCTCGTCTATAGGTAATAGTCATACATTTAACACAGTTCAGTTTTTTTAAAAATCAAAACTTGTTGTTCTTGTAAAAAATAGCCGACATGTTGAGTTTGTTTTACTGCTTTCTCTGGCTACTCACAGTGATAACAGTGGGAAGCTAGTTTGGTTACAGTTGATTCCACAGCTAACCAGTGGAAGTAGCAACAACAGACATAATGGAGGTTCATTCCAAAAAAATAGACCAGTCTTCTAAAATGTCTTTTACAAGTCACAACGCAATACTTCAGTTACGCGGCCGGTATAGCTTCCCTGTTAGGCTTACAGTTTCAATGCACTTTTACAGGAACAACTCTTCTCTTAATCCATAGCTAATAACACCTCAGAATCCCTGTATTCTATATTTAGTCCTACTTGAGAGATGGCAGTCGTGGTGGTGGTGGTGGTGGTTGAATGGTGGGGGGCATGGCATCAAGGGTGGCACATGAACCAGCATAAATCCATCCAGCGCCACAATCTCACGGACCACTTCAACGTAGCATTGGACTTAATCTCCGAATGTCCCCACTTAATCTCCTCGCAGTCCCACACACACCACCACTGACATACATCAATCACTTCCAGATGCTCACATCGAGAGTCATCTGGCTTAGAGGTAGTGCTCGTCCATTATGCCTCTGTACTAGAGCCAGAGGTACATGCAACGCCTGCCGGCTCAGTCACTCTAGCCACGAGCGCCATTTACACATTAAGGGGCACGTTTCAGCACACAGATCTCTGGAAAAATAACTACATGGCATAGACATGCATGCACTCTAATCAGCTTACTTTCCCTTCTCTCTGCTCAGTCAATTTGTGTAATGCCAACCAGCTATGCAAACAGTGGCGAAGCCTTATAGCCATCTGGCTTTTGAAAGACTGCTCAGTTATAACATTTTAGCAAACCCTCGCTTGGCTGTTCGTTTGTGTGTTTTAATGGTCTGTGTATTATACTGTTTTGAGGGTGGATGGGTGAGGGAGTGAAGTGTATGCGGGGCTGGTGTGCGTGCGTGTGTGTGTGTGTGTGTGTGTGTGTGTGCGTGCGTGCATGTGTGCGTGCGTGCGTGCGTGCGTGCGTGCGTGTGTGGGATGGGGTGGTGGTGGTGGTGGTGGGTGAGGTGGTAATGTAGCAACTTCCTGTTAATAAGTTAAAGGGGGCTGCATGTCTTGCCTGGAGGCTTATTTGGAAGCAATCCTGCCCTGGTTCCCTCTATTGTACGTGATGGCAGAGGCCCCCGCGGAGTGCGCCCCTCTAATCCCTCCCCTGTCAGGAGCGTGGAAGTGCCGCTTGTTGGGGTGCATTATTGGACGAGGTGAGTGCCGGCACTCACAGGCCGCCGCGCGCGTGGACACTGGGAGCCGCCGCACTGTAATAGGATTATACGACTCAATGGTTTCCCGGGCCCTCCATCACTAAAGGCTAACAGTCCACATGATGGGAGCCAATTAAACACAGCCTTGACCACAGCAGATTGCAGGACATTGACCCTAACATGAAAGGTGGAGAAGTACACATATATCTGATTGGATTGATTTTTTTTCTTTTTTCCACAAATCTCTCTTTCTCTTCTTCACACTCTGTCTTTGGAGAAAGCTATATATATTGTGAAGATTTAGCACACGGCTTCAAGGGTCCACAGCTTAACCTCTTTAAGGCACTTTCCAGTGGCATGTTATGTTACTGGGGGTAAAACAGTTTCACGGCAAAGTGAAACTCCTTGAATACTCCTTGAATTTCAAACTGAAAAGACAGAGGATGTCTATCTCTGAAAAGACAAAGTTATATAACATGAAGGCAGATGGATCTACATCTTAAAATGAACTGATCCAAATGATCTGTATAGGGGAGTTTAATTATTACGGTGTAATGCACAATTAGTTAAAATAATTAACGAGAGTTTAGTCGGAGTACTTCATCAGAGCTTGCAATTGCACAGGTCGGGAGCTGGGTTTTTTTTTCCACAGTTTTATAGCACAGCACTGTTTTCCACACCCAAATAAACTTCAAAGATTAACTGATATAACAAGCACGGTCCCAAAAAAAGACTCTCTTGGAGCATTTGAAATAAAAGTGCAGAGTCCTGTATAAATAAGCCTGCCCATTAGTGAGGGAATCTAATCTTTATACTTTGGGAGTTATTAGATCGTTGGATATTTTTCTTCCCATAGATGATCTCCTCCTCATCGAGTTTCCCACAGGGGTTCAGGAACCACTGCGATATCGTTGAGGGAAACAGAATATGTTATTTGAGAAAACTCCAGTCAGGTCACAACGGGCAAGGCTTGAGGATGGGGGGAAATATGAACCGCGGGAGGATTCCGAATATGAGATTTTTGGACCCGGATACAACCTCTAAGAGTCCTGTCCGCAAAAGCTGGAACACTTTTAGAAACTGTCTGAAGTTTTTGATGAGGTCAAAAACATCAAAAGTCCTAGGCTACCCTTGAAGGTAAAAGGATGTAGGAACTGTAGCTAATTTTATTCAGTGATGAGATTTCAAGTTTCCCAGGACTATACAAGTCTATATGTAAGGAAATAGTCGCACAGCTACTGTGTTAACATTGTTAATACTTAGCATGTAGATGTCATTTCTCACTGTATGGATGGAATATCTGTGGCACAAATGTATTATTATCTCAATCAAAGGTCAACTTAAAATAGTTATTCATTAACACATGTCTGTCAGAACCAAATAAAGATTGAATGTGCACGTAATTATGAATATGTGTAATACTGTAACATTGATTTTATAGACATAACATGGTGGGTTTGAGATATGAGTATGCCTGAAGTCATGTCCATCATGTCAATGCCATGAGGCCAGAGCAATGACTTAGAAACCTATCAACTGAATGAAAGTCTGCCATAGACATCATTTCAACAAGAAAAAAATGTGCCTGTATCTGAATGAAAGACTGCTATTTCTCAATCTTTTGAAAAAACATGCCTCAAATCATTCCAGACTTTATCTTCACTGAGACCTCGTCCCCAACCCCTTTCTATCTGCCTGTCTGTCTCTAAGTATCTCATATATTCAGTAACTTCCCATCTCTGAACTGTGAATTATCTGTCAATGCATGAGTGCAGGAGGACTTCTTTGGTTTTGTTTTCTGAGTGAGTTGCTGAAGGCTTTCACAGACGTAGATTGGTCGGTGAACGGGAGGAGGAGGACAGAGTTGCTAATTGCATGTAGCCTAAGTGAACATAAAGTAGCCTTAGTGCACACAAGGCTTATAAGGTGACTCTATTGTTCACTGTCCTTCACGCGATACTCTATCATGGAGGACACCACTACATCCTGTGTAGAAGGTCTTTCAGATATTGTTTTGTATTTAATGTAATGCAAGCATTAGTGAAGTGGACATTTTCACTTCAAGGTCCATTACCAGTCCCTATGGTGCACGCAAACCAGATACATTGAGATACAGTAGCAGAGATTGAAATATATTGAAATAAAGTTCTATCAAGATGACTGGTATCATTTGTTATGGGTTAACCTAAAGTTAGAAACATTTATTTTGAATTTTAGTGACATGAAGACATTTCTGCAACACCTGAAGTTAGCAGAACACTAGAAACAGCTGTTCTGTAATGACTTTATGAAAAAAGTTACCATGGTTACCGAACAGATGATGTAGGATTTGCGAGTTAGGACGTTTTTCTGTGATATGACCCCACAGTAAGTGTTTTGGTTTTAGCATTTTAGACAGTTAATAATCAGATAATGCTTTGGGTTCAAATAAAGAAAACACTTTCTAAGACTATATTATGACAATATTGTGTATTGGCATACTGTGCTGAGAGTGGTCAGTCTCAAAATATATCTCCATATAATATTGGAGGTCACCACCATGACGCCGCATATCATCTACTCCATAGAGGTCAATAGCCTAGGGTGGCCAAATGTTGCCCTCTAACCTCCTGATATTATCATATCCTGCATCTTATATTTCCTCCCAAGTTAGCCTTTCCATTCAGTCATGTTAACTCAATGAAGCGAACCAGCCGGAACTAGCTGGCCGGAACATTGAGCACAGGCAGAAGAAACCTAATTTCTTAAATAGGTGTGTTGGAATAAAGTGAATAGGTTTTGATAAGTAATGTTTGGATGTATTTTACAACTGAGATTTCTGCCTAATATCTCTCAGAGCTCATTTAAAAACAATGGTTAAATTGAAATGAACAATCATAAGGCACCATCTTTTAGACATCAACTCCTAAAATTCTTACTGTCTTAATATATTTTGAAACACCATTTCCTCTATGTATTCACTTTGGACAAAGATGTCTGCCAAATGCCCATAACCATAACCATTACAATTGCAAATATGAAGACCGAATGAATATTTAAAATGTTTTTCAATCAATCGTAGGAAAAATATACTTTCAGGCAACGCACTCTAGATTTTTTCAGAGGTCATTTTCTGATCAAACACAAACAGCGAGCATTATCATACTGTACCATTCCAGGCTATTAGCAACAGCCCTGTCTGAGTCACGGTTCCAAAAATTCACATCTGGTGTAGGCCTGATTGCGTCTTGTCCAAAGCACACCCTGTTGCATAATTTTTGTTTATAGTTTGTCCAAACAGAAAATATCCCACATTCAGCAGTGGAGGAGAGCCTGGCTTTCCCCCCTCTACCTCGGGATTTGAAACAGCATCTCTCTCTGTTTACCCATTAAGTGTTACCAGGCGCCATACTCCAAAAATAATGGCATTAATATTTGATTGAAGTATGCACAAGACCAGCATCGAGTAGAAGGAGGTGCAAGATTTTAAGTAAATTAGACACAGTATTTTCTTTAAGCATCTTAGCTTGTGTGCAAAGTAAACACATATGCAAGATAATATGACAAGTGGGGTTTAAAGACTATGAAGTCAAGCTGAATGTTACAGAAAAGTGACTAATACACACCACGACAACAACTAAGATAAAATAAAATGGGAAATCACAAGTCACTCAATAACCCAGTTTATTTCTGAGCAGTAGATGCAATATAATCTTCACATGAGAAGCAGTGTTTGTTTCATAAACAGGCAACACTACTGTACACAACGGAGTGGGACAACAAATCAGTTTTCTTCACTTGTTTATAATTGTCTCGCCAAGCCTTTTTTATTTGTACAGTCAGAGTGCCCAAGATATGTCTTTCATTTTGTTTTACATTTACAAGTTGTCTTTGTTAATACCAGTGCCTTAGACATGTCTCTTCACTGTTCTATTATTGTCAGTTGAGTTTCACAGCAATCTCAATTCCCTGTAGTGGGCTCCTTTGACATGCTGCTCTGCACTAGTGTGATCAAGAGGCACTTTTGAAACGCATGTTTCTAGCCTGTGGCCCAATCCTACACTTGAGATAAGATCACAGCATTAGAACAACAAGCATGTACATGTAAACATGTACAATTAATTCCACTCCTCCAGTCTTTTCTAGTGGGATTTCCCATGGACTAAAAGATCTAAACAGATTCACCTGTCGTAAAGAAGCTGTTTCCTAGTAACACCTAACGTATAGAGAACGCTATAGCCTAACGTTTAAGCTGTAATGTGCATACTCTTGCGACCGCATACGGCCACAACGTAGGTACATTCATGCATTGTTTCCTTGTGTGACATAGTGTGTCACATTGCCAGTGTTTTTGATAAATAAATCTAACACAATCCCTCATTCTTCAGTGTTATTTCCCGCCATTCGCGGCTAATGGATCTGAATGATTTATTCTGGATAAAAACACCAATGACATTTAAAAAGGCCTGGCATAAACAGCAGCTGTGTCAGACCAACCCCAGACTGAGGCTCGACCTGACGTTGACTTATGAAGTCTGAGACTTGTCTGTTTTCCAGAGAGACACCAGAGAGAGAGAGCGAGAGAGAGAGGGAGAGAGAGAGAGAGAGAGAGAGAGAGAGAGAGAGAGAGAGGGAATGGGGGGAAATGCTTCAATGAGAGAGTGTTTGTTGGCGGCTGTAGGAAGACAATGTCATGCTAATGAGGGTGGTTTGGAATGAATGACCAGTGACGGCCCACAGTCAGAGCACAAAACATTGAGCGTGACTCATCACTTAAAAACCTTTATCTCATCTACACCCCCGAAATGCATTCTGGCATCTTTTATTTTCCTTTTTGTTTTTTTGTCATATGCCCCTGCAAATGTACAGGGCGGCATGACTAGTTCTGACTAAATCTCCACTCAGGGATTTTGTTGTTTCTGCATGTAAGTGGCTCTCAGTCCGCTACTTTGACTGCTATAGCACCTGAGTTTGCAGTGCCTTGCTGAGGACAGTTATGCAAGAAGATGCGCTTTTCCAGTAGTACGTTTGTCTGTGCAAATGCAGATAAAACGCCCCAGGTATCCAGCACAATAATTGCTGTTGCTTGAAGTGACTCCCCCGCTGGGTTATTTATTGGCTGCCTGACTGTTTATTTTTTTAGGAGAGCAAGAGAAAGAGAGAGAGAGAGAGAACCCTCTCGAAGAACTGACTTTGAAGACATTCCCTTTTTGTTCTTCAGTTGAGTCTAGCAGGACATGCATTGCAAATGCAGATGTGGTGGACATGTTTTGTTACTTTGTTTAATTCTTTTCAAGGATGTCTTTGTAGCTTGAATTTATGTAACCCCGAAAAGCAGCGTGCACACACACACACACACACACACACACACACACACACACACACACACACACACATATATATATTTTAAAGCACCATTTCCTCTATGTCTTCATTTAGCAATAGAAGACTTGGCTTGCGCGATGATGCTACCCCATAAGTGTGGGTCTTGAAACTAGTTCAGCCTTCATTCATGCAGTGATTCATTCATTCAACTCTCATTCTTAGCGTACCTTACAACATGGTAGCATAGCTGTCTACTCTCCCTCACAAGTATGAACTGCAGACCTATATGCCTGCATAGACCTTTCTATATAGAATCCCTTTATACATTATCAAAAGGTTTGAATCTACCCCATGATGCAGCTGTTGGGTGTCACTCTTCATCTTTGAGAGAAAGGCCTGAGGCAAAGCCATTGATTTTTTTAAAAGGATGAAAGTTTGACTTTGTTTTTTTATAGCATGGTGGAGTTGGCAATGCCAAATGTCTCTTGCATTGTACAACAGCCAGACAGCGGGTGGTCAGAAACCCATGGAGACCTTTGAGTGTGTGTGTGCGTGTGTGTGCATGTGTGTGCGTGTGTGTGCGTGTGTGTGCTTCCAATGCATCTGTGGTGAAATAAATCTCTGATTATGACATGAAATGAGAATGCAAATGTTGGGTCTTTATACCCTGTACCCTCCTAAACCCCAGAGCCCAATTTGTCCTCAAGAGTGATACACCACTTTTGTGTTAGGAATCAACACTCACCACCTGGGTAGGAGTTAGTTTGCACAGCCTGTTTTACACATCAAAAACACACCAAACAGTTACTTTAATTTGTTTCAGGAGCATAATTCGTGAAATACCGGATACAGAATTGTAGAAATGAAATCACCACTGCACTAAAAATACAAACCTCTTTATTCCTAAGATGTCTTCTCTAAAGTCTTCTGCTCCTATGCACTATTTTGATCATGCAAAGTACCAGAAAACAAGGACAGGTTTAATGTCTGTTTTATTGCTCAATGCAACTTGAATGATTTTACAGTGTATTTAGTATCTTCTGACAGAACTCCATTCATCCCAACAAAACACTTATAGAGGAGTTTCTAAAAAGAAACAGGTGCACCCTTTAATTAACACGATAAATACTTCAGTATTTTAACTGAGGATATTAAACGTTTGTATTTATCACTAATGACCAATCAGCGTTGAATAGAAAAAGAAGGGTAAAACATATCGCTCAATTCCAACAATAGACAAAAAAAACTTGCTTGAAAAATAGTAACTTCATGTTAATGACAGCAAACACATCTCAGCAGTGACATATGCGTGTCTTTGACAATTAAGAAGCCTATTGGCTCATAATTTGCAAACATTTCACACACTTCTTAATGAGTGTGTGTCCTCTTCAATCACATAATTGTCAATTTGGGCTTGCATTTATGAAAATGATTTCCCTTGGGCTGCTCTTCACATTCAACAATCAACACTGAATGCGGGGGAACAAATTGCTGTTTGTCTAAGTTTTGGAAGAAAACATTTATCCAGAGAAAGACAACAACTTTTGCTAATGCATGTGTGAAAAGGTGACCCAAAATTCAGAATTTTTGAAGAAGTATGTCTTTAATACCCAGGAATAACAGACCTTATAACAGACCTAATAACACCTTAACTAACTTTAATGGCAAAGGCAGTTGTGTTTCAAAAGGTTGTGGTGGCAAAGATTTTTCCAAATGACATGTGCCATGTTGTTATCATTAACATCTTTGACCACGGATAAGATTTATTTAATCTGTTTGCCAAAGGCCTGCCTGTTTCATGATCTTGTTTAAATATACCTTTTGAAAATCATCTCTAAAAGTCCCTGGAAACATTCAAGACATTTTCTATTCATCTAAACCTCGGCAGCTTGCTTAAAGCCACTTTAGAAATCCAGGTAACCAAACCCCTTTCAATATTTTACACTGAAAAATGCTCCTGATACTTTGCTTAGGCATTTCTTAGTTCAGTGGGCTGAATATATGAGCTGGGATCCCAAAGCTCTGATTATACTATTGAGTTATCTATGTTACATGAGCTTTTACGGAGTCACTGCTTCTGATATTGATTTTATGATGTCACGCAATGCAGGAATTTATCTGACATATTTGTATTTATGCATGTCAATTTATTCACAATTAAACGTGTGCATGATGTACAATAATCAAGATTTCAGATATTCACAGAGGAGGTGTTCAATACCATGTGTTGTAGGTAGTGGAAATCCCACAGTGGCCAACCAACAGGGGAGCCTATAATGAACACATGTTTAGTGCTTCCATGCGTTGCCTCATGTCTGAATTTAGTTTCAGAGCCCAAAAACTACGTACCAAGAATAAAGTTCTCACTAACAAAGCATCCAATGCATAAGAGTATTGTGTAACACATCTTATTTATCTTTCCTTCAGAACAACACTGCTGTTGTGTGTCACACTCGGGTCCCAAAGCATTTCTTACTTTGGGCAACACAGACGCTATATGATGCACCTTTCAGTGATGGAAATAAACAAAACTCCCAGTGATGTAGTATGAAAAAAAAAACAAACAAACAAAAAACAACAGCCTCCCAACTGACTTTGTCCTGTCACAAAAGTCATGGATGGACCTAGCGCTCAGTGCTCACACTCACATTCTTGTGACAGACTTTGGGCCCTCACAAAAAACCAGAGCGCCCGGAGACACGGATTGGAGAAGAGTGTGCAGTATTCGCAGGAACACAGTCAGGAAGAATACGCGTCCTACTAGCAGAAGTTCAAAGCGAGCTCCTCGGTTTCTGTGTTTGTACAGGTTAAAATGGCCTGACTCAGGGTCTGACAGTTTTCAGGAGGATGCTGGATGTGGAAGTCTCGCCTTTTTTTTTTTTTTTTTTTGTACAAGGCATCACCACGGCCCAAGCCCAGTAGCACAGGCCCCTGTCACCTTTCCGGTAATTTCTAGTCACAGCCAGAGAGAAGTTTAAAAAAAAATAAAAAATGGTGCACCTGTCTGACATCCCTGTGACCTGTCTGACAGGTTCTATCAGGGATTAACGCCCGGGTCTGCAGACTTGGGAAGTGGAAGATGTCTGCCACCCTTTTAGCCATGACAAAAATGGCTGAACTGTGCATCAAAACCTCTGTGTAAAGTGTAACCTCATAACATGAGGTGAAGGAACTCTAGCAGCTAGCCCTAATGCCAGCACAAGCTCCACCACTCCCTCCCTCATGGCCTCCCTCATGGCCTCTCTCTCTCTCTCTCTCTCTCTCTCTCTCTCTCTCTCTCTCTCTCTCTCTCTCTCTCTCTCTCTCTCTCTCTCTCTCTCTCTCTCTCTCTCTCTCTCTCCCACCGTAATATACCCATCAGCAGTTACTTGCTTACTCTCTGAGAATTACTCCTCCATGTCTGACAGTAAGCTTCAATCAGAAATGCAAGGGCTAAGAGTAATCCTGCGCAGCTCGAGGAGAGGAACCACTTTCACCTTCAGCTGTGCTGGAGGCCCATCAGCTGGGCTATCCTTACCATTTAGACATTTCACTCCCAAGTCCATCCACATGAATAGTGAATCAATGTATACATTTACTAAAGAGATGCTAATGCATGCTAGTAGAATTGGCATGGTAGTGTGATTCTCGCGGGTGCTACAGCTGCTGGCCCACGTGAACATCAATCAGACCATTTAGTGGTTAAATTTCATCATTGTTTGTGAGCAAATAAGCAAATGCTTTTTCTTTTTTTTTTTTTTTGGGGGGGGGGGGCGTTGATTGAGTCAGGTATTGGGGGGGAGGGGGTTGATTGAGTCAGGTATTGGCCCCCCTCAAGTCAGCCACCTGAATCGGAAAAGCAGAAATAAAGTAGCTTCAGTGGGAATCGATGATCTACACACCAAGCAGGAAATCAGTGAGCAGGAAATCTAATGCTGCAGGGCGAGAGCGCAGTAGTTGTTCAATGTTGTGTATATGGTTGAGTGTGTCTCAGGACCTTGTATTGGTTTTAATGTATTGCTCAGTCTTTCAATCATTCTGACATGTATGTTCATTCGTGTGTGTACGTGTTCACATGTGCATGCCGTGTGTGTGTGTGTGTGTGTAGGTAGCGTGGTATGATGTGGTGTGGTGTGATGTGGTGTGTGTGTGTGTGTGTGTGTGTGTGTGTGTGTGTGTGTGTGTGTGTGTGTGTGTGTGTGTGTGTGTAAAGTAAATGTATGCATAATCATACTGCATGTTGAACCAAGTCATAGAAATTGATGAAGAATTGCGTACAGCATCTCCCTCCATGTACCCCACAAGAGACTGGAGTGACTGAAGTAAGAAGCTGAAATAAATGAATAAATACATAATAAATTCAAGTGGTAATCTGATCAACCTGATCTATAATTACAACCCAACCAGAGAAATGTGCGCACACCAAGTGCGGAAGGTTTCCGAGCTACCTATCCAGCCACTATGGGTGTTACGGTGAGATTGCAGCATTATCTGCGGGGGCAAAAATGTATTTGTAGATGGCAATGTCCTCATCTGCGTCTCCAACTGACTGTAATTATTCAGACTAAATTAGAGGTTGATTAGTTCCTCTTGTGATTTGGGGAAATTCATTACTAGTGTTGCCTAATTGGCTTTGTGTTTTTTTTTTCTTTTTTTTTCCGTCTCTCTGACACTTAATACAGGCATGATGGTCTGGCGTTGCCAAGCAGACAAGTGCAGAAGTGTAGGTCGGGGGGGAAAAAAGATAAAAAGGAACTTTTTGCCCTGTTCAATTATGTTATGATAATTATAATTATTAATGTACTACATGTTGGTATAAATTTACATGTCAAATTAATACCTTGACAGGAATGCAAGGGCAGTAAACAAATTATTACGAAGGGTGGATTTCTGTTCTCCCCCTCTTTTTTTTGACATACACCTGCACTGTACTTTGCCTTCAAAGGGAACTTGCATTATGGCAATTTGTTTTGCTCTGGGGGAGGTTAACGACAGCTGCCACTTTGCTTGTTAAATTGCTGACAAAGTGGCATGCCAACAATTTCTCCCCCAAATAGGCCCCATTGTCAGCTTATCCGACTCCCGAGGCCCTTGTGCATAGCGGCATTCAGCTCTCGAGCACCGGCTGCATTGGATTCACTTACGTCGAGCGAGGGATGGAGGAAAAAAAAGATAGCCATCCTCTCTTTTCTGTCTCCAAGAGGGAGGGATGGAATTGGCTACTGTCAGCTAGTTCTGGACAGTGTGTTGAGTTAACCCATTTAAAATTACTTACTGATCTAATATTCTAACATGTGAGAGGCCAGTGGCAGACAGCAGAAGGGGATTAGAAAAAAAAAAGATACACAGTCTCCGTAGAAACTGGAGTCCCATTTAGAGAAAAAGAGAGAGAAAGAGAAAGAAAAAGGAGAGAGAAATAGAGGAAAGTTTGACTCTCATGGCATCATCCATGCCATGTTGTGCATGTCAGTGGCTGGCGTGAGTGAATGATGACTGCAGTTAAACTTCTTTATCTCACATCTGGGGCTCTTAGTGGGCCTGAGTCATCACACTTTATGAGAAAATATCCAACTGTGGCAATTTCAAGTTGAATCCTCGTGGTCTTGACCTGAATGCGCTATCCAAAATATGCACTAGGGTTTCACAAGATGAATTTAGAACAAATACATTTCTCCAGGATGACTTTGTGCATGTCTATGGTCCAATGTTGATGTATGAACGTACTGTATATGGATGGGACCATTTCAATGCAGTTTTCTTTTCAGTGTCTTAGTTTTGTTGAGAATACACAACATCTTGCTTAAAATGTATATGGTCTTCGAGGAAAACAACAGAAAAGTCCATGGGCTATAAAAAATAAATCAGAAATTGAAGTAACACTACACTGAAATGTACTGGGCAGGCCTACCTATTTAACATTAGGGAGGTGTCCTCCAAACCTCTAAAACCAACACAAAGTCATGCTCCCCACCCATGACAACAACTTCGCACAGTGTAATACCAGGCATTCCAGGCACACTTCAGCAATATCAGAGACTCCATTCCGTTCCACTTATTTTAAGTCACTGTGGCATCAAAGTGAGTCTGAAGCCAATAATCTAATGATAAAATAATTCCATTGTGTTGCTTTAATATATGACCAGATATAATAGAGTGTTCTTTATTGATTACCACATTCTCCTATAGAGAGGCTTCCCTTCATTCTGTGCCGCAACATTTAGTCCAGGTTCTGGGATGATATTACACAGGGTGAATCCCACATCAGGGCAATTAGACCAATCAGCTATGTGATGGCTGATGTGTCCCTCATGGTCGTTGGGGTCTATAATGCAGATCTCTTGCCCACATGCAAAAAAATGCTATCTTGCACTAACTGCACTAAATCATTGCACTAAATCATTGGCCAGCCATTGGTTGCTATAAAATTTAATTAATCCACGCAGCAAGTGTAGGGTCTTATCTACTTTAGCATTAAATATGAACACTGCATTGTTAAAAGTATTCAGTGACTGTAAAATATGCTCTCTGAGTGAACAATATATTAAATTCTACTTTGAAAAGGCTATCTAGCCAGTTTGATTCCCCTAGACGTCCCGAAAAGCAATCGACTGCATTTAAGCATTGAACTCGTACTGAACTCTTACCTGGTCATTTCATTCCTCGCCCTCTTCCTTGTAGTCCCGCCCTCACTCCGTGGCCAGTATCTGTCTTCCTCTGCAGTATTAAAAGAAAAACATGGCATCCATTCAATGTTTTAAATAGCCTGCCCAATCTATTACTGGAGGAGAGAAAAGGAGGAAGCCCCCCCTGTGTAACCTGCTCTGGCTGTGACAATCAATCTTCTCTGTCAAACACCACAGTCATGCCTCCCTTCAGCTGGGCTCCCTTGCTGAGCCTTTACACCATGTCGGAGCCAGATGAGAGATTGGCATGTTTGATTACATGGCCCTGTCACAAGGCCACGTATTGTTAGGCATGGCAAGGGCTTTGGAAATAATGGTTGTGCTCATACGTTTATGAACCTAAAGTTGGCTAAAAAGAGGAATCAAAAATCATCTTTTGGAAATTGATGTTTTGAATTAAAATAGGCCCACATCATCACATACCCTTCACCATACCCAGAGATTGGCATGGGGTAGTTTCCATAAGATCATCTCTCAATGCAAATCAAACCAGCTATTAGACTAATTGAAATAAAACCATGCTAATCTCTAGGTATGGTGAAGGGTATGTGATGAGGTGAGGCTATTTCAATTCCAAAGGCCGAGGGAACTTTATCAGGATGCATAGTATTCTGGATCCATGAAATAACTGGCCATTAAGAATAAAATTCTGCCGGCCTCTATGGGAATTTAAGATATGGGTGTGATTTTTTCCTCATTTTTGTAATTAAGGCAATACGATTTCAATTTCCAAAAGATGATTTTTTTTAATTTTTAGTCAACTTTAGCATGGGTTCATAAACTTATGAACACAACTGTATGGTTGAGGTAGGGAATAAACAGGCATTCTGTACCTTCACCACGTCTTGTACTGTTACCTGTCCTCACATACAGTAGACACACATAGTCAGTAGAGCCTGAATAGGAATGCTTGCATAGTGAAAGTGTATTGGCCTTCAATGCTGCCCACAACTATAGCTTATAAAGTGCAGTGGGCTAGAGGGAGAGTTGAGAGTGATTTTTTCCAGTGATGAGCCAACCTCTGACTAGGAGCTGATGCACATGTTGCCTTTTTCGTAGTAAATGCATCGTCAATTTTAATTGCTTTGGGCACTGCTTGTCTGTTGCTGAAAGGATAGCTGAGTGAATGCGAAATAATGGGTGGAACCCAAGCCGAGAGTAATTTATGTTGCAATCATCATGAGCATTTCCATGTCAGACAACACACTGCCTACCCTGACACAGTGTTCCACAAAAATTGGTCATAAATAATGATTGCCTGGGCTTCTGTTTAACCTTCCTTTAACCTTCATCCAAGGCCTCACATGTAATGGTTTCATCGGAGGCAGAGGAGAGAATGCATATGTTCACATACATTTTTTTTACAATGACATACTGTAGAGTTGTGAAATGTGTGCCTTGAATCAAATTACCTTAGCCAAAATTATCCATGAAAGCTACTCTCAGGCTGTCAGGTTGAAGTTGGCCACCGTAATTTGACTTTGTCATGCTCTTGTCAGTCTGGGAGTTTAAGCACAGATCCATCCATCAACCCATTTAGTCTTTTTTTTTTTTTTGTCCATTAGTCCATCATTTTGGGTTTGACGACACTCCATGCAGTGCATTTCCACAGCGCATTAACATTTCGGGAAATCGCGTATAGACTCCGGCAACAAAGAGCGCCCGATGTAATTATGCCCCCATAATTGCAGGTTTAAAACGCAGTCACCTCCGCAGCACAACACGGCAATCTCCATTCTGCTATCTCTTCCATCACAAAATCCAATAATGAGGCCAGCTAATGAATTATGACTGTCATTCCAATGGGGGCATGCCATCCCAAGGGCTGAGAGCCAAGAAGGCCTCCCTGTGGAAGGAACTCTCTCCTGCTGGGGGATGCGGTGAGGGATTTGTCCTTCACTACGGGGAAACTTCCTGTTGTTCCTGCAGCCTGTTAATGCGATTACCCCGGACAGAGACTTTAAGATAATTTAATGCATCTCCACGGTTAATTTGGATGCCATGTTGGGGATGTCGCTGGTGTTTATTGACATTTTGGGTGCCGCGCACAGCGAGTGTCGACTCTTGAATTAGCATACAATGTGGACAAAAGGAGAGATTCCGTTGGACATGCCGGCACCCATATGCTAGATTTAATTCTATTTACACTTAGTCCTCTCAATGGCTCTCAAGGTCTAATTGAAGCTGAGCCCCAGTGGATCTTTTGCCAACAGAGAGAGGGGGGGTGGGGGAGAGGGGGGAGAGAGAGGGGGGGCAGAGAGAGAGCCACACATCCACTTTGTGATTGTAAACCAAACAGTACTAATGCATACCACTTGTTACTTAGGCCTCTGGACAGTCCAAACGCATTTAAACATAGTGCTACAGTATAATCCCTGCAATCCAGTGCTTTCAAGAAGGGATGTAATTGTACATTTTCATGGTGAGGAGTCATGTACATCTGGGATCATGTTGACATACATACAATCATCTATGTTTGTCATGTACAGTACACACAACCCTACTATATAGTACAGCTTTATGGGAAATAGTGTTGCTAATACTACACTCAATGCTAAATACTGTTAGGCTAATGCACTGCTATACACAGTGGCTACAAACTGTGTACAACTTAGAGTCCAAACTTCAATAATCAACTTCAATGATCTAAATACATGGACATCACAACACTCTAGATCAGCTTATTATACACCGATCTACATTTCAAATCAACTGAGAGCACATTCCACCATATGTTTGGTCCACTACTCTTTACCTTTTGTGTTGTTTTTGGGTGGTAACTTTGGTGATGCCCTCTGCCTTCAGCCTCTAAAGAACATGGAACAAGCACATCATCGTTTAATTAGTCAGTTTATGATTTGACATCCCCTATGTCATTATGTTCAACGGAGGTCTTGTAATGGACCTAACACATGCTAGTCACATGTCAGATGTGTGATACAGTGACTAACGTGTGTAGGTGTATGATTTGCAGAATTAAATGAAGGGTCTTAACGAAACCCACCTTTCTTTACCCCTTCAAATACAATTATGCCATGTCTTAGGTTTAGGCAGTAGGCCTAATTAAACAGTGTGGAGGACATCTCCCCTCAGAGTTGTGTGTTGATAAATAAATCTGGCATAACCACTACGGTAGTCTTAGAAATCTCCAGAGGTAATCTCCGCAGCAGTGATTAAGAGGGAGGATGGTGTTATTATTATGCAGAACATCGACCAGCCTAGATCTTCTGTCTCTTTTAATTCCCAAGAGTTTCTGAATGTGTCGGAGAATAGTTATGAACAAAAGAAAGTTCTGAAAGTACCATGGAAATGCCAGGAATGAAATGTCCTTGTCTTAGCTGCACTTACTCCGAGTATACGCTCACAAATGACTCAGCCAATGTTTCACGAAAGGTTCGCATGGCTAATAGCGTGCATCGCATTTCAGTGATGTCATGTCCTGTAAGATAGATAGAACTCAGTCTATCTGTGTTTATGTCTGCAAAATAGCTTTTTTTAAAAAATAAATACATAAATAAGAAATAAGCCGGCCTATCAATAAGAAAATAATTTGTATTTGCTATGCTTCACACCAAATGTCCAATCGAATTTTCTGTTTCGTCACTGATTGCGCCATAGCCCTTTTTGTTGGTCAAAAGCAATGGGAGCTTATGTTAAGTAGAACTATGATATGATGAAAGCTCACTTTTAACTAGCAAGGTGTTCCTTATGAATGCTGGAACTACTCCAAACAACAAATATTTTATCGCATTGTGCTGCCCTCTATGGGCACCTCTCTCTCCCTCTCTCTCGCTCTCTCCCTCTCTCTCTCTCTCTCTCAGCTCTCTCTTATGCTTTCACGGCATGTGTGTTTCCAATTGATTTAAATGCAAAATACGCAATAGAACATCTTGATCACGCGAACAGCTTTTTAAAATCTCTAGGCTACTTTATTTCCTGTATCTGATGTCAGTCATTTGGTACCGCCTGGCCAAAAATCTGCATTTGATCTGACAGTGGTACAGCAACAGTGAGCCAATCGAAATCCAAGTTCCACTAGTTGAAGCGCTGGTTAAATTTGCCTAACAATAATGCCTATGCAGGTCTACGCCGTATCAAGCTGATAATGCCGATGCTTTAGAATTATGAAATAAACGGATTGCAACCCGGAGTCCGGACATAACACCTATGAGATGAGCGCGTGAGTGAAACATAAGGACACCTTGGAAAGATAGAGCATATGAGGAGGGCGATATAAGCCATACCACTCAGAGCAGACCGGGGATGCGAGCTTTGCCCATCCGTTTTCGCCGGTCTGCGTTCCAGAGGGAGGGTGGTCTCGATCGGGATGAATGTCTAAATGGTGGCATATGAATTTCTCGCAATATTTCACTCTTTTTTTGACAATGGACATTTTTTCCACGGTGTGGTTTCGATGTGCTGGTGGACATTCACCGTGAGAAACCCATAGTCTGACGGTGTCTTCTTGACCGTTACATCGCCAGCTTAGAGAGACAGTTTGTACAATTCAGTGCATGTATTCAAAGCTGGAGACTACGGACCTTCGACTCTGAGGATTTTACAGTTGGAAAAGCGGGACTAATATGATCCTAAAGGAAAGTACAGATTCCTGGCGATAGCAATGCTATCACGTTCTCGAATTCCAACCCGGTAAGATTTTTTTTTCACCTAACGAGTTAGTTGGAGGGGGAAATGCATGTGCAGCCATGGTCGGTACCGGGGAGCTGTCTATGGTGCTGAAATGTATGTGCCACTGATGCACTGCGGGTGTTAAGTAGTATACTGAATTAAAGGAGGTAGCAACTAGGCATGAGATAAGCATAATGTTGTGATGTTGTAAATTGTGATATTATCTTGCGAAAGAGTCATTATTATGATGCCTTCTGTTCTTTCATCCCTTTCCCCCAATGTTTTCTCTATGGTTAACTTCCATGAAGAACGTTTTTTTTTCTTTTTTTTCAGACCGGTTGTGTTGCTACATTTGAAGTGTCATTTAGACGAGTCGGATGTCAATGCATTTCTGTTCAGTTGAATTATCATCACTTCACAATATAATCTTTATTCAATTACAAATTATGGAGAACATTCTTCAGCAGAATGTTAAGTATCTCATGCATCACGGTGCGGATTGCTGCTTTTGAACATGGCACAATAAATAGACGCAAAATAGTTCGTGTTCATCTTCGTGTGCGCTCAGCAGGCTATGTGTGTGTGTGTTTGTGTGTGTGTGTGTGTGTGTGTGTGTGTGTGTGTGTGTGTGTGTATGTGTGTGTGTGTGCGCAACTGAAAAGAGAGAGAGAGAGAGAGAAAGAGAGAGAGAGAGCGAGAGAGAGAGAGAGATGGGGAAAGGGAGAGAAATTTTTGCGCCTGAATCAAGTCATCTTCCTTTCGATAAGCTACAGATATGTTTCTAATCGGTGTGATATAGGCTACCCTACTATCGTTTCACGTTGGTAAATATGATATTTGTGTGTTACTGATGACGTAGCTTAGTGAATTTTGTTTTTAATGAACTCGGGATTTCTTTTTTGCCCGAGGGATGACGGGCTCCGATTGTCGCGGCTGTTACAATCACTGTTTCAGGCGCCTGTGAGAGTGGCGATGAACGCTATCTTGGGTTCGAGCAGATACCGTACATTAATGTACTCACTGGGTTGCTACCACGAAGGGAGAACCTCAATACTCGTGAGTTATCGCTTAAAAACTTACTGTCATCGGATATGCAGGGTGAGTACAGTATGTTTTCCATGTTATTAGCCAATATTTATAAGGGATGCGATCGCTTTGGCATGGTACAACTTTAAAAGGCTCCGGTTATTGTTGATTTCGTTTTAGGACATTTATTTGGATGAATTATTCAGTGTGGAAACAAATATGCCTCCATTCAAGGGGAAGCATCGCTTGGCATTTGTGCCCACGAGCACTTTGCAATGGAGAGGATGGGATATCTAGGTTGTCTGTGGTTTTTGAACAACACATCCGCTCAAGTTGTGTCCTAGAATTTAATTCTGCAACATTGCGCAGCAAAATAGGTACGCGTTTTTAGCCCGCAAACGGCTGTTGTTGTTACTGCTTGATTTTCAAACAGGCGATAGCGTTCTTCGTGTTGGCTAGCTGACTTCATAAGAAATGCAGTGAATTGAATGATGCTCCTGCTCCGTTTTAAAATATGAGGGATTCTGCACACTCTCGAGCAACAAATAATGTGTAGCAAAACATGTTGTCAAAGATTTGACTTGACAATACTTCACAATACTTGTGACAGAAATATACAAGGGTCGCACCTTGATTTATGTATGGCATGGACTATATTTGTACAAAAATGCTAATATGTATTTCCAATACAAACTCCTCTTGTTCTTTAATCAAATGCATAGTTTCCTAATAAATGCAGTACCCTTGCTGTGTTTTTAAATAAATGCTGTATTTCATTTATTTTATGTTTGCTACAGTACTAATATATATGTTTCTCATTTCTTCATATAGTGCAAATGCATATGTTTCAATTTACAGATGATGCTTGCTTTCTCTTCTAGATGACAACACAGACCGCATCTGCACTACAGTGAGTTGGGCCATTCTCTCCCATGAAAATGCATATCTGGATACTGAAAATAATCCTTTTGGTCGTGGCATCTCTGAGTTTGGTCGAGATGTATGACAATTATGGGGAGATCTGCAGAAAACTGTGTACTTGTGAGGAGAAAGAGGGGATACTATCTGTCAGCTGCGAGAACAGAGGGATTGTTCGACTGACGGAAATAAGCCCTGTGCATTTTTCCACGTACCATCTCCTGTTGACAGGAAATCTCCTGAAAAAACTGGCCATCAATGACTTTATCAATTACACCGGTGTGACCATTTTGCATTTAGGAAATAATGATATATCAGAGATTGAGACTGGAGCTTTTAATGGACTCCAAGGCCTCAAGAGATTGCACCTGAACAATAACAAAATAGATGTTCTAAGGGATGATACCTTTACAGGGCTAGAGAGTCTGGAATACCTTCAGATTGATTATAATTATATCAGTAACATAGATCCTAATGCCCTGAGCAAACTCCACCATCTCACTGTACTCATTTTGAATGACAACATGTTGTCCGTTTTGCCTGCAAACATTTTCCGGAACGTACCGTTGACTCACTTGGATGTGAGGGGGAACCGTTTGAAAGTGTTCCCCTTCTCGGGTCTGCTGGAGCATATGGGCAACGTTGTGGAATTACAACTGGAGGAGAACCCATGGAACTGCTCCTGCGAGCTCATCCCCCTCAAGGCTTGGCTGGAGAGCATCGCCTACACGGCGCTGGTCGGGGAGGTGATCTGCGAGACCCCCTTCCGCCTCCACGGCCGGGACCTGGATGAGGTCTCCAAGCAGGAGCTCTGCCCCCGTCGGCCCATCTCCGAGTATGAGATGCGCCCGCCGCCACCCCTGAGCACCAGCGGGTTCTTCCAGACCACCCCGGCAGCGGTCACCACCTCGGCCACCTCCTCGGGCGTCTTCAGGTCCTCGTCGAGGCCCACCAAGGGCACCAGGCCCCCCAACAAGACCCGCTCCAAGCCCACCTCCCGCATCCCCTCCAACTCTTACAACTACGGGCCCATCATCGCCTTTCAGACCAAAGCCCCTGTGCCTTTGGACTGCCCCGCAGCGTGCACGTGCAATCTGCAAATATCTGACCTCGGGCTGAATGTCAACTGCCAAGAGCGGAAAATTGAGAGCATATCAGATCTTAAGCCCAAGCCATACAATCCCAAAAAGTTGTACCTCACAGGGAATTACATCCCTGTTGTGCGTAGATCGGATTTCGTGGAGGCCACAGGATTGGATTTGCTTCACCTGGGAAACAATCGGATAGCAGTCATACACGACAGAGCTTTTGGGGATTTAACTCAGTTGCGTAGGCTGTACTTGAATGGCAATTTAATCGACCGTCTCACGGCAGATATGTTTTTCGGGCTGCAGAGTCTGCAGTACTTGTACTTAGAGTACAACAAAATCAGAGAGATTGTCGGGGGCACCTTCAGATTCTTGCCCAACCTTCAGCTGCTGTTTCTCAACAACAATCTTCTGAAAACCTTGCCTGGGGGCGTCTTTTCCAGTATGTCCCTCTCTCGGCTCAATTTGCGCAGCAACCACTTTCAGAACTTGCCCGTGAGTGGCGTGTTGGATCAGCTTAAGTCGCTGGTGCAGATTGATCTTTTCGAGAACCCTTGGGAATGCTCGTGTGATGCCGTGGGGATGAAGATCTGGCTCGATCAACTCATTCCGGGCACGGTGGTCAACGACGTTATCTGCGAGAAACCGCAGCAGCTGTCGGGCCAAGACATGCGCTCCGTGCTCGCGGAGCAGCTGTGCCCGGACTACTCGGACGTCGTCGTGTCCACGGTGGCGCCGTCCGACGAGCCGTTCGCCGGCCGGGCCGCCACCACCGCCGCCGAGCCCTCGCAGCCCTTCCACCCGCCGTCCAGCACCGTCCCGCTGTCCGTGCTCATCCTCAGCCTGCTGCTCGTCTTCATCATGTCCGTGTTCGTGGCGGCGGGGCTCTTCGTGGTGGTCATGAAGCGGCGCAAGAAGTCCCAGAGCGACCGCACGAGCACCAACAACTCGGACGTGAGCTCCTTCAACCTCCAGTACAGCCTTTACAGCAACCGCTCGGTCCCCAAGGGCAAGGCGCCCGCCGGGCACGTCTACGAGTACATCCCCCAGCCGCTGGGCCACATGTGCAAGAACCCCATCTACAGGTCGCGGGAGGGCAACGCCGTGGAGGACTACCGCGACTTCCACGAGCTGAAGGGGACGTACCGGAGCACGGTGGACGAGGAGCGGGACAGTAGCACCATGCGGAGTCCGAGCTACAGCGTGAGCACCATCGAGCCGCGCGAGGACCCGTCCCCCGTGCAGGACGCCGAGCATTTCTTCCGAGGAATACTCGAGCCGGACAAGCCGCCAGCGACCCCGGGCAACACCTTCGAGTACAAGTACACCGGACCGGCTCCGTACACTTACAACGCAAACTTTGACGTTAGACGTCAGTACTTGCACCCTGACAGAATACGAGAAACTATGCTGTATGGAACCACACCGAGTACTGTTTATGTGGAGCCCAACAGAAACGAGTACTTGGAACTGAAGGCTAAACTTCAAGTTGAGCCAGACTACCTCGAAGTTCTTGAGAAACAAACAACATTCAGTCAGTTTTGAACATTTGTCTATAGAAATATCAAGCATTTTTTCCCCCAATTTATTGTGTGCTGGCTCAAAGAGAAGGGTGCCTTGGCACAACATTCATCAACTTGAAAAACAACAAAAAAGGATCTGAAATGGGGTGTGCCCAACTGTATTACTTTTTTTTTCAAAAGCTACATGACATAACAAAAAAAAAATAATAAAGTAAATGCTCTCTGAACTTGAGTGGAGGAACAAAACTGATGGGTGACACAAAACTGGTGATGCAAAATCTATTTTTTTATGTCCAGAATTGAATACACGTCTATGTAAGTGTACAGGCAATTACCCAAAATACATTTTCAGGAATATAACCTTACATATATTGTGAAATACAAAAAAATTTCACCACCATTCAACAAGATCAACTGTACAGTACATCCAACTGTGCAGGACAATTCTCTGCTCTAGTCTGTAAGTAAGTACTGTATTTATTGGTATAATCTCTGCCATGTATTTCCAATCTCTTTAATTAATCATCAATATTACCTGTTCCATGTTCCATTTTCTTCTGTAAAGCTTATGTTTGTAATTTCAAATCATTTATTGTAGCGCGCATTGTACAAGTGGCTTTCTTTTAACTGTGGCACACCCCCCAATGTCAAAGAGAGACTTTTGCATCATCTCAAAAAAAGAGGAAAAAAAGTGTCTTTGTATGCTTTCTGCACTTTTTTGGAAATGGAAGACCCTAGGGTCTCCCCAGCTACCATTAGGAAAATTATTATATATTAAAAATGAATATGTGCATTCATTCTTAATATGTATTTTTAATATGTTATCAGAATTCATAAATAATAATTGAAGTAATAATTATGTTGTGTAATACGGATATTTTAATGTAACACCTATTTTTATACAAGCATTCGCAAATTCTCTATCCCTTCTTGTTTTCCTGGTTTTGATTGCTTTGCACTTATTGCACTATATTGACCAAAATATGTTAATGTCATCAATAAATATGATGTCAGGTTCATATATCTTTGTTGGAAATGTAAAAAGATTGTTTGAATATAATGATTTTTTCAGGGGGGAGTTACAGCGGTATGCCGCAGTGAGGCTAAATCGGTTAGGATTCAATTATGCAATCAATGACTAAGTTATTACCACCATGCAAAGATTTTTTTTATTCCTAATTGATTTGTGAGAATGGAAAACCTTGAAAAAAGTACTTTTTAAACTGAGATATTGACATAGGGAAATAGTCTGCATTGAGCTCCGAGTGTTTCTCTTCCTCAGGCTATGAAAATGAGCAGACTGCAGAATTGGCATGGACACATTCAGCAAGCATATACTGGGGAAGGAGGAGGGGGGAAAAAAACACCCACCATTTTGATTCATAAGACCATTTCAGAGTGACATGATAATTGCTTTTATATTAGGGTTGGACTTCCTTGGTAACTCAGTGAGGCCTTGTTCAAATCCCTGAGACAAAGGATTTTGACCAGTTTCTCTCTCTCTCTCTCTCTCTCTCTTTCTTTCTCTCTCTGACACACTCTCTCACTTTCTCTCTCCCCCTCTCTCTTTCTCTCTCTCTCTCTCCTGGATGGGAAAAAAGGCCTGCTATGCACTTTCCGTGTTTCAACACTCATGGGTCCTGTTTCAAGTGTAGCATAATGGTGTTCTTTACATGCCTGGAGAAAAAACAGCAAACACTATTGGCTCTTCCCTTTTATCGAGAATCTGCTTTTAAGCTCTTAACGGAGGAAGGTGAATGCTGTGCCATCCCGTTAACCCCTCAGTAATCAGGGCTAACCTGCTGCAACAGATTTCTGCTTGGTATTCAGCTGATAAATATTTAGCTTCGTCGTCTTCATATGCAAATGGCCAATGCCAGAGTTCAAAAAAGCCATTTAGATGCTAATTGACTCCTTTGCAGAGCAGTAAGCGCTCAAGCTCCATCAGTGGTTTAGGTTGAGTTTACCAGCTACACTCATTCTTAAAATGTTTGCTATGCCTATCACTCCAATTATTGACACCATATTTCATTTGGTGGGGGAGTACTCATCAAATGCATCTGACATTAGTATGACCAACATTTTGTTATAAAAAAAAGGCTCACCTTAACCATAGCTTTAGTCATACATGTTTACATAACAAACACTGGATCTTTGTCATGTCATATACAAGTGAAGGTCATTCAGGTGTGTACGTTAAAATAACTGTATGGCTGTGTATACTATAATTCAGGTGTTCCTCATCATTCATTGTGTAACATACTTCACACAAATTATTTATGGTTATGATGTTTAGCAGTTGTGGTTGTCTATGTTGCTACTACCTGTGGTTTGTCTTCTGAAATGAGCTAAATTCAGCACCCTAGTCAAAATGAACAGTGCTCAGGCTGAACTGAGGAAGCCTATGTGTGTTCACCTGGTTAGTTTATTCACGCCGCCCCTCTCTGCTTTTCGGATCACGCTTTGGTGTGTGGATGACCCTGACCGGCTCTGCCAGTGATGACGAAAACAACAACAACAACAAAAAACCCCCCTCCTTGATAATGGATGAACGCATTACCCAGAGTGCATTGCATCCCGAGGTGGGAGCATGCTGTGCATGTAGCTTTCACCTCACAAATAATGCTTTTAATCAGCGGATAGTCCTCTGAGAGGTGGGGCGGTGGAGGTGTGCATGTGGGGTAGAAAGGAAAGAAGGGAGAGGGAGGATGGGAAAGAAAGAGAGAGATAGAGAGGGAGGGAGAGAGAGAGAGAGAGAGAGAGAGAGAGAGAGAGAGAGAGAGAGAGCAAGAACGGGTCTGTGAAGAAGGGCACAATGTTTAATTTCCCCCTCGATTATTTCACTTATCTTGTTCAGGAGGGCTGCCACGGCCGGGGAGGGAGAGACGAGGGACCTGCGAGGAGATGCTTTCGTGATCATGATGTGTGCAATTGAGTTCAAGGAGATTTGGCTAATTGAGAAGGCAGAGATGCTATCTGACAGGCACCAATGAGTCTGTTGATTAGTTTAATCATGATATTTAATGGAAGTCCTCCAGGCATGTGAAATGATAAAATGTTCCCTTTTGCAGGTTGGGACTGCCTTTGTCATTCACCTACGCTGGGGCTGTGTGTGCAATCTGTGCGTTGTTATGCTGTTTTATTCACTGTCTTAATGGCAAAACATGTTAAATTATGTTTTATAAAATTATTGGCATGCAATGAAATATCAAGGGAACGTAAAAAGATTTTAGTATGACTGATTGTCACATGTAATTATCAGCTATGGGCTTTTAATTAATATGTGATTGGTTCATTTGAAATATTGCATTATTTGTAAGGGCTGTGATCACATTAATGTAAAGCATATGCACTAGTATTGTTGGTTGGACTGTGTGTGTGTGTGTGTGTGTGTGTGTGTGTGTGTGTGTGTGTGAGTGTGAGAGAGCGAGAGAGCGCGCGCGAGAGAGAGAGAGAGAGAGAGAGAGAGAGAGAGAGAGAGAGAGAGAGAGAGAGAGAGGTCATACTATATGGCCAATTCATTTGAACATAGCTGCTGACCTTATAAAGGTATATCAATTGACCTATAATGGTTTTGGGAAGTGTTCGATGGAAACCTTGGGAGATGTCATTCGATAGAAATAATGTGTTTTTAAGGTCAGTGCACAATAATACAGTTACTCATATTTTCTAAATTGATCATATAGCTAACCTATTTCAAATAAACATTACAACATAAATATTCAATGTTCAATATATATATATATATATATATATATATATATATATGAGGTACACAATTTCATCCAAAGCACATGGTTGAAATCTACCAAGACATGTTTATATCAGGCTGCTGCTCAAAGATGTATTGTATTTTTATGTGTGCTCTCCTTTGGGAATATAACCACTGGCCTTGCTGTTGCCAGTCCATCGCAGATACAGGAACACAGCATGAACAAAGAATTGGGTTTCTTTCCACTGATTGTAAATATGTTGATGCACCTCAATGTGTTAGTGCTTGCAAATATCTTGCTTAAATAAGCAAACCGTGTTTTTAAGTGGTCAAGCCAGTTGTGGATTGCAAATTGTGTTAAGTACATTTTCATATTCTACAGTTACTTGTCATGTTTTGAACCCTACATAATGTTAATAAGTTTTCATAATCTTCTTCAATATGCAGTTTTAACTGAGCAACATGATGCTAAATAGTTCATATTTACTGAAGGAGTATGGTTTGATGGAACGATTACACCCAGTTTTGTGGAATAATGAATTGTGTATCATAAGACTCTATTGAATCTAGCTGTTGGCTGCTAATTTGTCGTTGCTATTGGCTGGGATACACAAAGGTTAAAGGAGCGGCCAGTGATTCCATATTGGCTTCCCAAGCCCTGACAGGGGCCCTGCCTTACACAAGGCCGCATCATGGCACCAGGCGCTAGGCAGCTGTCGTTGGCAGTTTGTGGCCAATGCAGTTATCAATGTCCCACCAGGTTAGCCTGGGTGTTCCCATCCTGCCCTGCGCTGTGATTTCATTCACGCTGCTAAGGCAGTCTGGAAACTACCGACCAGACTTTTTTTGCCTCAGATATAGGGGACCAATCACAGAACAGGGGGGGAAAGCAAGACGATGATGAGCTATGCACATACGCATTTGATAGACATCCGTGGCGCTCAATGAACGGATCTGGGCATTTTTTTTTCAAATACCAGAAAATGAACGTCTGGTTGCCAGACCACGTCTCATTTGAGAAGTGGTAGGCGCTAGCCAGGCTACCACCAGGTGTGCATGCTATCTAAATAGCAAATGTATGTGCACATGGGCATATTGATGGAAATAAAAGGTTTGGCCAGGCGCTTCAATCGCACATTGCTATTTTGACGCCATAGACCTTCCTAGCCTAAAGTCAAATATGCAGGACTGCGCTGTTATTTTGAGAGAAAATTGTCAAGAAGTCTAGCATAATTTGACTGTTGTTTGGATAAGTGTTGCTTTTTTCAGCAGTACTTTTGTCCAGCAGTACTGTGAAAGAGCATAACTGAGTGAAAGACATAATTTTGTCATTGCCTACCAGTTCAATTACTTGTTTAGGACAGACAAATGTATACTTATATATACATATATACTTGTCATACACACCTGTTTTAGCAAAGCAAGCTGTTGCATAGAAGGTTGTGCGTCCAAGCAGATTCCTTCTTTTTAAAGGAAATGACAGATGGCATTCTAATGGATTTTATGGATGTTACACCCAAAACACACCCTTGATTAATTAAGAAACATAATAGCAACTTTTTTTTAACCATGGACCTTGCATCTGATCACTGCTGTTTAAGAAGCGAAAGTGGACTGGAACCATTCTAAATGCACTTAAACCATACACTTCAGACCATGTGTTTAAGATCCATACATCAAATCAGTGAGAGTCAACATAAGGCCCTTGAACTCATCGGCCAATCAAATGTTTTTTACACAACCATGAATGCACAGCATAACCATGAAGAGAAACGTGTTCATTGTGTGTATGTACATGGGGCTAGATATGTGGACTGTGCCTTATATAGTTCAGTGAATACAATGCTGTGAATTCAACCTCAAACCTTGTTTACTCTCAGCCTCTCTCAAATTATGTTTTCTTTATTTCGATTCTTTATTTTTTTTCTCAAAGAAAAGAATGCAGAACAAAGCCAATCAAACCAAGAATATGGACGCGTATTTTGTATTTATTTATTTATTTTCACCAGGCTGCCCCTGTTGTTCGCCGCTCTAATTGTGCTGATTTTTATGCAAATGTGACAGTGAATTTAGCTCTGAGTCTACCTGTGGATGTGAACATATCTGTGATTGTGTGTGTGTGTGTGTGTGTGTGTGTGTGTGTGTGTGCTTGCGTTTGTGTGTTTGTTTGTGTGTGTTTGTGTGTGCTTGCGTGTGTGTGTGTGTGTGTGTGTGTGTGTGTGGGATAGAGAGAGAGTGAGAGAGAGAGAGAGAGAGAGAGAGAGAGATGGGGGAGGAAGAAAGAAAGACAAAAGGAGACAGAGAGAGAGAGACAGACATAGAGAGAGAGAGAGGACGGTGAGTTCTGGCTGGGGCACCATGCTCTGCTGTAGCCATTAGAGGTGTGCTGTGTTTTGTTTAGTTTTGTTTTGTTTTGTTTGGTTGGAGCGCGACGGCAGGCTCCCTTGGACGTGGAGCTGCAGTAATCCTCCCATTTGATAAATGGCAGCCGCGGCGCTGCGTTACTGACTCCTCCTGCCCAGGCCTTGTGATGTCTGGCCAAAAAAAACAACAGGTTGATATATCACTTCCGGGAGGGCGTCAAGTCATTTTACTCTGCCTTGAGCCAAATCTTTGCGTCATCGTAAGCACAGAGAGAGAGAGAGAGAGAGAGAGAGAGAGAGAGAGAGAGAGAGAGAGAGAGAGAGAGAGAGAGAGAAAAATCACTCACCTCTCCATTTTATGATCACAGGTTATTCATGCCATGGAGCCATAATTATTTCTTTGCCTCCCGTGATAGTTTGTAGTATATTGATCATAGTCTGAGTCATCTGAAATGAGGAGCCAGACTTGACTTTGGAAGTCAAACACTCATATGTTGTGAGAGATACCTGTTTAATCGTGACTGTGTGACTTCACGACACGGAAGCCAATAATCTCGAGATTGCCTTCCACCCAGGAACACATTTTGAAAATGAAATTGCACTGTTCACTGTTGTCTGTGGCCAGAGTCCATTGTCGCTGACGAGATTATTTTTTTATTTTTTCACAATTTGAAAGAATATCAGTGCTAAGGGAATACATTGTTTGCTTAACAAGAGAAAGTGTGTGTGTGTGTGTGTGTGTGTGTGTGTGTGTGTGTGTGTGTGTGTGTGTGTGTGCATGTTGTGCTTCTACATTTGTGTCAGTGTGTGTGTGTTCATGTGTGTGTGTGCGTGGGTGGTGGTCAATGTTTGCAAGCACACTTTAACTGAAGACGTTATTCTAATGCAAAGGATTCTCTCTCTCTCTCTCTCTCTCTCTCTCTCTCCATATACACATATGTTTTCTATATGTATATATATATATATATATATATATATATATATATATATATATATATATATAGATATATATCTCACTCTCTCAGTACCTTTCTATGTCTCTCCTTCTCTGTTCCCCTCTCTGTATTATTCAATGATGAGCACACAAAGCACAGCAAGAGGGCTCACGCTATTCCACATCACACCTGAGGAGAGAGGGAAGAATGAAAGAATACAGGGCCCTGGGCAATGAGATGGGGAAGATAATGAGGCAGTAGGAGGGAGAAAACTCATTTCCTGTTGTGTCTTTTTTTTATCATTTTTTTTTTAGGCAGATGTTGTCTTAATGTGGACACTGAAGGGCAGACAAAGGCACTGGAAATGAAAACAATTTGAGAGATAGGTGGGGCAGACAGATGGGGAGTCCATAACTATGTTTGCTCTCATCGATTTGATGTGTGGATCTGTTTATTTGTATGTTTGTGTTTTACCAATAAGCCGTACCAGTGTGTGTGTGTTGGTGTGTGTGTGTGTGTGTGAGTGTGTGTGTGTGTGTAAGAGAAAGAGAGAGAGAGAGAGAGAGAGATTCTTTCAGAGTATAATGTAATGCGTCCAATGTTTTTTTTTTTTTTTCAGTTATTCACTTTTTTTGGTAGTTGTTTTTGTGAGTTAATAACTTAATGTGTTCACAGTCTTGCTTCAGTGTGTTGCAGAGGGTGACTGTGAGTAGAAGAGATGTGTGTTCCAATATACGTACACACAGATATGTAAAGTGAACCTAGATTGCAGAGATTGTCCCTCAATACCCTTCATGTGGCCCTTGAGGTCTGACACATCTATGATTCATTTTTATGTGTGATAGTCAGGGGGCCAATTCTGAAAAGGGCTTCCGTTAAGACTTTTGCGGACATGTTTTGGTACAAGCGGTCAACCTATTTTTTTAGTTAGAAGACACCCATAGGTAAGATATTATGGTGGTTGTCAAGCAAAAAAAAAAATTTTTTGACTTGTGCAATTTTTTGGTTTCCTGCTCAACATGACATGCCAACGATAAATGTTGAATATCTCCACAACCACAAGGACCATATAGATAAAAATGGTATGGAATGAAAGCTAACACTCGTGGGATGTCTGCTGAAGTGTCAGAATTAACATTTATTGTACAGTATAAGAGACAACAGACCTAGAACATGAAAAAACAATCTCCGCCTAAAGAGAACCAGTTTTCAAAGTGAATATCAGATTGGAAACATAACATAGCATTCCAAAACCTCTATCAATCAGTACCCCTATCTATGGGAATGAGTCAAGCCAAGTTTAAAGCTTGTAGGGAGAGACAGTGCACTGCTGCACATGTTGTAATACTTTAATGTTATGGCGAAAATGTAGAACTGATGGTGGTCTATGGTGCTATTTGACTTCATTAATGTACCAGGTTGTGACAAATTATGTTTAATGGACATATCACTATATTTATCAATTCTACCCAAACATAACTGCTCTCTCAGTTCTTTAGGATTAGAGGTTAGTAACTAGTTTGTAGTAATAACTTTGTAATAGTCGTATGGCAAAGGTATTCTTCCCCATCCAAGCAGTGGTGCTCGGGTATAGGCAGCCAACAGAAGAAGGGACATGAAGGATGGCATGCTTTCCCCCCAGCTTTTAACCACAGAGGTCAGGTGCTTGGAGCTTGGTGAGAACAGGTCAGGTGCTTGGAGCTGACGATATGTGGATGTGAGGAAAGTCAGTGCAGTACCACGCAGTGTCGATGTCCCTGACCAGGACTCAGACAGCACATGGACATGGTCCCTGGGCTTCTGTTGGCTGCCTACCTGAGCACCACTGCTTGGCTGCACTGTAAAACCCGGGAAGTTAACTTAAGTGTAAATAAGTCATTCAGCTGAGTTATTTCTATGTGTGTAGTTTGTGTTGAGATAACTTTAAGGAGTCAAGTAAACTACTGTATACTCATTTTATTCACCTAATTTCAACTTGAGTCAAATACAGTCATGGCTGAAAGTCCCATGTTAAAGTTGACTAAAAAGAGGAATATAAAATCATCTTTTGGAAATTGATCTTAATGCCTTAAGTAATAAAAGTAGAAAATATCCAACCTTTAAGGACACCAACTTTCTATGTGAATGAATAATGTATCATAAACAAATAAATGTATTGGCACCCCTATGTAACCCTATGGGAATTTAACACAAAGGGTTAACATAGGGGCAGGCAGATTTTTAAAGGCCACTTATTTCATGGATCCAGGATACTATGCATCCTGATAAAGTTCCCTTGACCTTTGGAACTAAAATAGCCCCACATCATCACACACCCTTCACCATAACTAGAGATTGGCATGGTGTTTTGTTCAGTTGGCCTATCAGCTGGTTTGATTTGCATTGAGCTCAATGAGCATCAAACAGGCTAATAGGCTAACTGAACAAATCTGAACAAAACACCATGCCAATCTCTAGGTATGGTGAAGGGTGTGTGATGATGTGGGGCAATTTTAGTTCTAAAGACCAATGGAACTTTATCAGGATGCATAGTATCCTGGATCCATGAAATAAGTGGCCTTTAAAAATAAAAATCTGCCTGCCTCTATGGAAGTTGAGAACATAGGGTTAACATAGGGGTGCCAATACGTATGACCCCAGTCTTTTAAGGAAGAACATTTATTTATTCATGATACATTACTCATTGCATGGGGTGCCAACACTTTCAGCCATGACTGTATATGCCACTCATTTCAATTAAGTAATCATGGCAAGAAGTATATTCACAATAAGAAATGGCACACATTACATTTCCCAGAATGTCACTGTCCATAGTATTCTTAACACATTATCACATATTAATCTTGACTGAAATTGAATCTTGAATGCAATAGTTCAACTATATTTACGGCTATACTATAGCTGTTATGTTATTGTGTTATTTACATTGACACCACACACCATCAAGCAGATGACTATCCACAACAGACTTGGCCTGTGGGCTGATTTTAAAATCTTAGATCATGTGTAATGCTTCTGACAGACGTAATGATAATCTGAAGATACAGTATATCATGATGGCCAGTACTGCCATGGTGATAAATATTATGTTTCACAATTACCCTCATTCTGCAGTAATCCTATTCATTTAATAGAAATTTAAACCTATACAAAAAATCCTGAAATCCTTACTCCTGAAGCTCATATCCTGCCCATAAGAGGGGTAATATAGTTACTCAATGTAAACATGCATAATGTGTCTGTATCTCCCCAAGAGACAATACAGACAGACAATAGGCTCAATCACACCATTGGGATACTCAACTTTGTGACACTTTCAAGTGACTATAGGTCAAAGTCAAATTGGGAAACACAATCAACTTTGCATTAGGCCAAGAAAAAGTGAACTTCATAATGTTCTTTATATTTTGAGAATGGGCTTCTCCTTAATGGTATATCTGACCATATTCTGAAAATCATCAACACAATATTTTTGCCCATCACCTGGTAAACAGTAAGAAGCCACAATTAACAGCTAAGAGAACAAATACTTATTAGAAAATCAAAGAAGCATTTACCCATAATCCATAGAAAATGATAGCTCACACATTGAGACATTGCATTTTTTCGTGTGTAGGCCTACATAATTCTTACTTGTCATGATAATTCACTCAAGTTGTTATTAGGTGAATAAAATTAGTGTAGTTTACTTGACTCCTTTAAGTTATCCCAACAAAAAATGCAATACATACTGTACAATATACTAATAACTCCAGTTGAATGACTTATTTACACTCAAATTAAATGAGTTGCCAAACTCAAATGTCAAGGCATCCAGTTTACTCAAATAATTTCAGATAAGTAAGCTTCCCAGGCTTTACAGTACTCAAATAATTTGAGTTCAGTTAACTTCCCGGGTTTTACAGGGGAAAGACATACCTTTGCCATATGACGATAACAAAGTTGTTATTGCTAACTAGTTACTATCCCCTAACCCTAAAGAAGTGAGAGAGCAGTTATGTTTGGATTGAATGAATAACTATAGTAATATGTCCATTAAATATAATTTGTGTCACAACCTGGTATATTAATGAAGTTAAATAGCACTATACACCACCATCTACAGTTCTACATTTTCACTGTAACATTTAAATATTATAACTTGTGCAGCATTGCATGTCTCTCCCTACAAGCTTTTAACTTCGTCTTCACAACCACCCTGATATCTTACCTATTTGTGTCTTCAAACAAAAAACAAAAATAGGGTGACACTGACAGCTTGAACCAAAACATGTCTGCAAAAGTCTTAACGGAAGCCCTTTTCAGAATTGGCCCCCTGACACACCAGTGGCCCTTGTGGTGTGATACTCTTGTGGTATTTATTGATCATTATTTTTTAATGATCATGCTTGCACACAAGTTGGATTATATTGCACATTTGCCCAAGATTACAGTAGGTAACATGGAAGAAAAAGGAAGCACTTTGGGGGAAAAATCCGCTTTTTCCATTTTTAAGAATATAGTGTTAAAATGGACAAAATAACATTTTCTAAGCTGACAACCTGTCTAGAACTCATGTTGAGGGGTTAAATATCAATACTGGATAGGTTGTATGCTTGTACCAAAAAGTGTCCGACAAAGTTTTAATATCAGTTTTGGCTCACTGACTATGATGCCAAATGCATCAGAATGCAAGATTTGCATTAGTTTGGATATAAGAATGCAAAGGTTTTCCCTTTTTTGAAAGTTATAGCTGAAAGAAGTGTCTTTGCAGCCCTTTAAACTCATGTTTCAACAAAATGTCTGCAAACTCCGATAGTATTATTCTTTGGCATCATTAGCTCTCATGGTCATATTTTGGTGATGCATTCACAGTCTACATCGGTGAATTATATGAATTATGTATTGTTGTTTTTTATTTTCATATGCAGACTATATACTTATGCACTATGCAAAATATAGTACATAGTTTATGATTATGCCAACGTAGAGTGCATTATAGATTTATGGCGTGTACTTCAGTTGTTTCAACATAAAAAAAAAGTTGATTGAAATTGACCTCCAGGACTTGCATTCTCTGGGTGCTCTCTCTCTCCCTCTCTCTCCCCCTCTCTCTCTCTCTCTCTCTCTCTCTCTCTCTCTCTCTCTCTCTCTCTCTCTCTCTCTCTCTCTCTCTCTCTCTCTCTCCCCTTGCTGCCAGTCAGGCTTTGAAAAACAAGGTCCCCTAAAAAATATGGCGCAACATTTTCTGCTGGAGTAATGTCCTTCTCGTGGCGTCGAGTCTCAATCCTCTGTCACAAATGTGGAATGACTAAAACAGATAATTACCACTTTTCGAGGGGCCTCCTGATCCCAGAGGCGCCCGCTGAAAGCTGACAATCACGGCCCGTCCAGCGACTCGCACTTCCAAAAGGGGCTGAACGCTAAATCTCACTGACAGCATCCGTCAGCATGGATGCTATGCAAACTTCTCTCCCTGTAATCCCGCCAGTCATGTTCTCATGTGTAGGCCCAACACAAGCCTCTTCAGATAAGAGAGAGAGAGAGAGAGAGAGAGAGAGAGAAATAAAGAAAGAGAGAGAGACAGAGACAGAGAGAGAGAGAGGGGGGGAGACAGAGACAGAGAGAAAGAGTGGGAGAGAGAGAGAAAGAACGAGAGAGAGAGTGGGAGAGAGAGAGACAGAGAAAGAAAGAGAGAGGGGAGAGAGAGAGAGAGCAAGTCATACCCAAAGAAATATATTTATTTATTTATTATCATCATTGTTGTTATTGTAATATTTCTCATGATTACATAACTGGTAGTCAATCTGTCGTGTTTTATTTATTTATTTATTATTGTTTTTGGTAAGGTGAGGGCTAAATAGCAAAAGATCTTACATAACTGTATGTGTGTGCTTGTTTTTTTCTCATGGGCCCTTGCCGAGATCAGGATGAATGATGAATGAACTTGTTTCGTGTTCTTTGTGTCTAAACTCCATGAGGCTCAGAAACAGCCTGATTTGTTTTAAATCTGACTTGCAAAAATTTTTTTAGCAACATTACTTTGTCATTCATACATAACTCTAATGTTCTTCCCCATTGTTAACATGGATGGTCATGTTTTTGTTTACACTTTTTTTATAAAATAATATGCATACAGAAAAGAGGGGCGCTATTCCTGACCATGAAAGATTTGTGAATATGCAAGTCAAAATTATTTGGATTAGAACTGCACGTCTCATGCAGCATTGTTTAATAATTCTTGCTTTAAATTGATAACAACAGTAATGTGTCCGGAGGTATAGCAACAATGCCTACTTTTATGATTAATTATCTTGCATTACTTTGAATGTCAGTCTTTTTGTTATACAATCATTTTATTTTTCTGAGGCAGGATGTTTTTTTCTCCCTCTCTCTCTCTCTCTCTCTCCCTCCCTCTCTCTCTCTCTCTCTCTCTCTCACCCCCCCCCCCCCCACCCTAATCTCACAAGCTCAGTTTTGCCACAAGGTATTTGTGTGGAGCCCCTCCCGGTACTGTTTCCTGCAATCAGCCAGGATGAGTGGTTTATTTGAAGACAAAAATAAGTCCTTTGTTCTGAGAACTAGCTTCATTAGTTGATGACATTAGAATCTCTGAGACGACATTAGAGTACAACATGGTATAACACAACATGACATAACCAAGTCATGAATATGTCTAATTCATGGAATATTAGAGTGAACATTGCCATGTTGTCTATTATCATCATGACAGCTTTCGGAATATTACAACTTATTGGTGAATGAATAGCATAGCAGATATTCTTGATAACTGCCATGGCCAAAACCAATGCCAAAGTAGCTTGGTATGAATTAGTTAAAGATATTATGACTGTTGATTTACATGTTTTCTGTTATAACACACGTACTGTATGACATGGTCGTGTCAGTCTTCAACTGAAATGCTAGCTGTAGAAGGATAGCAAATCACATCAAATACAACAGACTGAATGACTGTGTTAGTAAAGATTTTCAGTAGGCCCATTTCCGAGGATTAAATGATTAAAGCAATATAAAGTAATTCACTCTGCATGAAATGTGGTAAATAGCTAAAGGCTGTGTGATTCAGCAATGTGTAACATATTATTTTATTTGTGTTTCTCTGTTTCTTTGTTTGTTCATCCCTTCACACTTGTATATCAAATGCCAAGCGGAAATGGGCAGAGGTGCGCAGGCTTGTGGTGATATCCAGTGCAGATAAGTTGTGAAGGGGGGGGATAAAACAGCCAGAGGAATCGTGGGATGTGGCAGTAATATACTTTCACCTGATTTATCAAGGCCTCAGACAGACAGAGTCAGTGTTTGAGATAGACACGGGTCATTAGTCCACCCCCTCACTCCTCCTGAGGACGCTGGGGCTGCAGTCTCCCTTTCCCTCAGGATCATGGCAAAGGGAAAAGGATTGATTTTGAGCCTGTTTTTTTTTCCCCACACATTTAATTAGCCCGTTTTCCATCACTTTCAGCTCAAGAAAAGGAAAAGAGAAAAGGAAAAGGAGGAACAGAGAGAGGGGAAAAAAAAGGAGAAGTGATGTGGCCCATTTCCTTCTGATTGACACATTTCTGTGGAAAGCCTCGTATCACGGCTTCATTTCGAGCTCCATGGATAAATATCAATTCTAATCAGCTTGCCCTTGCAATCTGGAACATATATTATAGGGCCCATTGGCTTCGACCAGCAGGCTTCGCAGTGACCTGCAAATATCTGGTATTAAATTAAAGATTATTGGAATTGATGAGACAGCCAAGGCTGGTTGCTCGCTCTCCACCATAGCCAAATGGCAGCTTGTCATAAGGCCACTGTGAAGTCATTGTGAACTGCTTTCCCACTCTGTATCGATCATTTTAATGAGCCCATTGTCTTACAAGCAACACTTCCAACCACACGATCACTGTTGTTCATTCTGCTTTCCAAGCACAAACATACGTTCTATTTTTGTTTGTTGTTGTTTTTATTTGTAATATTTTTCAAAAAATAGATTTTTTTTTACAATGTTTTATCTTCACATCTGTGTGAAATAAGTTTTGTTTCATGTTGCACCTCTTTGTCAAAAACACATGTTTATGTTTCCTGATCGTTTACCTTCACACAACTGTTCAAAGTGTTCTATATTGGAATTGCATATGAAATGATTCCTATGAAATTGTCTTAGGCTACATGCCAAAACCTCTCCCCAACCCTTCCTTTAGCTAAATGCATCAGCAGAAAAAATAGCCCAAGACTCAGTACCTTTGGTGACCAAATTGCCACATTTATTTTCTGCTTTAAGTCAGACAGTCATGAGAGGTGGATGTCTTGGCACTGGTGCCCAGGATCTGCCGTGGAAAAAAAAAAGGGGAGGGGGGGGGGGGGGGGAATGTCGGTAGTGTTAATGAATGCACATTCATCTATTCACATACACCACTAAAGCTTGGCCAGGCCAGGCCAGATTGCTAATGGATTGGAGTCCAGCATACAGACCTCCGACTAAGAGCAGGGCTGTTCTCTCACTCTCTCTCTCTCTCTCTCTCTCTCTCTCTCTCTCTCTCTCTCTCTCTCCCTTCCTCTCTCACCCTACCTCCACCTCCCACTCTACTTTGGCAGTCGTTCACGGAGCCGACTGATACACGTCTCTGTCAAATGCACATTCCTCATTATCAAGCCCATGATTGATTCACCAGTTCTCCTGACTGCAGATAAGGGCAGACGGCTTGTGACTATGTATCACTCTGCTACTGGAAGTTTTAGGAGATTCACTGATAGTGCAAAAGTGCAGAATATGTAGCTTAGAGTAGCTCGACGCTACACAGTGGGAATGTATATAAATCTAAATCTTTCATTAATGGCATTTTTAAGCCCATAAGATAAAGAGAGGCCTTGTATTCTGGCCTTAGATTCTGGAATAGCTTGATTTTTTTTTATGTTGCACACACAAAGAGATTATTTTCATAGTTTTCCATTCCAAAATTAATTTCATACTGCAAGACAAAATGTTCAACTGCTCTTATTATTCTCTGGCTAATATAATCAAAAATATAATGTTTATTAGCTTAAACATGCTTAAAATGCTAAAAACATTCAGCAGCAGCTGATTAAGACAGAATATGACTCACGTCTTGAATGTCCAAAATGCCAGACTGTCATGAAGAGAGAGGGATGAGCAACAACACATTTACTGTTGCATCGCACATAAATGTCTCATATAAAAAAAGTGTTTCTCACGGAATAATGTATACTGTAGATGCAATGCCAAGCCTGCACATCTTTGATAGCCAGATGCAGTGAGTCCTATTTGTCTTCCTGACAAACACACAGACACACAGACACACAGACACAGACACACACACACACACACACACACACACACACACACACACACACACACACACTTACAAAGACACATGCACTAGTGAGATGTGGACATTTTACATTTATTCATTTTGCACAACATTTTTTATTTACTCCACAGCTATCCAGTGTGAATAAGACCCAAAATGTGTGCGATGCTATGTTACTGTGTCCTAACAGTCGATTCATATGAATAATAAACGCTGAGATCCAGCCGAAACAAGTGGAGCAGCTTGACTAAGTCTACAATGAAAGTCAAACAGGGCCAATACGCAATAGATATTCACACGGCTTCTTACTTCTTCACGTTAAGTGGAGGATCCCGCCGCCACTCACTCACTGAACCCTTCAAGACAGAGAGGGGGGGGAAAAATGGTCATTGCAGGGCATCAGCCGTGCGTGGCTCTCTTGCCAAAGCACTCCTTCTTCCCCCTCCACCTCATTCATCCCCTCCAGAGAACAGACAATTGATGCTATGATAATTTCATGGCGGCCCCCTCTTTGAATGGACGAGCATTTTACTGCTTGACCTTCAAGCTAAAATGTTGAGGACACTCACACAATGCACACCGACCGACTCGAGTTGCTCTCTCCTCCGCTCGCCACTCCTCTCGCCCGAGAGTGCGGAGATAGGGATAGGGATCAAAAATGCACCATTGACTTAAGCCTTTTAATACAGGCGGGAGAAATAGAAATAAGGTTGCCCTTCACAAAGTGACTCACACAGGCTTGCCAGCTTAGCATGCGTTGCCTTCCGCCATCAGTAGGAGGTCATCTTTAAAATGATAATGCGCAAAAATGGAGATAGCGGATGAAAGTGGGTGATGAATCGCCCATGCTGACGAGAGGTCAAAGAAAAAAGAGGTCTGTTGAGGTAAAGCGAGTGCAAGTCAGGCAACTGGAATGTAGTTTATGAACATTCCTGTTCACTTAATCGTATTACAGAGGTGTTGTGAGCGAATTAATTTGACTATTATCACACTATCTATGTTTCATTTCCAACAAGCCTCCTGACAAACAAGATAGCAACAGGCAGTCCCAGTGGATTGTTATTGTGTTTAGGTTAGTTTTTCTGTAGCCAATTAGCAACTGTGTCCCTAGATGGTAAAAATCAAACATAAATCATTTACGCACATAAACTCGCTGATTGCATTGTGTTCCGAGTCCATGATAAATTCATTTTAGTTCATATTTTCTACCACACTCCAAAATAAGCACCCAGTCCGAAAACATTTTCTGCCAAGACGGCAATCAAGACGACAGATCTGCATTAGATGTCGTGCTCGTCTTCGAAAACAAAAAAAAAACCTGACAAAGACCGTGGCATCAGAATGCTGGAAATGAGGAAATAAAAAATGCAGCCATGGAGGATGGATGCCTGGCCGCAGTGCGCTGCTGGAGCTTTTCAGTGGTAGCGGCCAGGGCTGCACTCACTGGGCAAGATCAGCCGCTCGGCCAGCCAGTCACTCAGTCAGTCAGTCAGTCGGGGGGAGCAGAGCCAGAGAGGAGCGCAGAGGGAGGACATGGCAGCTGTGGAGGAGCAGATTAAAGCAGTAGGGGGGAGGTGCTGGGGGTAGGGAGGGAGGGAGGAGGTGGAAGGGGAGGTTTGGGGTGGGTGGGGTGGATGGGGTTTTTTGGAGGCGTCCAGCTTGGCCATGCCAACACATCAAGCTGAAACCTCTCTCTCAGTGTCCATGTCTCTTGCTCGCTCTTTCCATCCATCTCTCTCTCTCTCTCTCTCTGCTCTCTTGCCCAAACCAAGCCATCCGGGCCATGGCAGTGCCAGGATCAGGGCCTCCACTACATACACACGCACCCCGCCACAGCAATTCCATCTGATCCCCAACGCCCCCCTCCCCTCCTCTCCTCTCCACTCTCCTCCTCTCCACTCCTCTCCTCTCTTCCCCTCCCCTCCCATCCCATCCACCCCCCACCCCCGCCCCTCTCACTCTCGCCCCCTCCACCCACTCTTGGAGTTGGTGTGCAGCCCAGATCATAGTCACGTGCCATTGAACCCAAGGAAGCACCAGAACCTCACCCATCAGCCTTGTGGGAAAAATAAACGATAAAATATGAAAAAAAAAAAAAAGAAATGAGAAAATCCTCACGCCACGAGAAGCGCTCCTTCTTTTTTACTGACCCCCTTCCCCAACTCGCTGCCGAGGATCTGGCTGAATAGTTATACAGCTGCCTGCCATCGTTTTTTTCCCCTTCTTCTTTTATCAAGGGGGAGCCTGGGTAATTTCTGCTGAGGGTGGACTTTTAAATAGGGGAGGACGGACCATAGCACACCACGCTGACGGGTAGACTGTGATCACTCTGGCAAGTTAAAGCAGGCGGATGGGTGGGTGGATGTGCATATGCTGCCTCCGCCTCCCACCCCACTCCACCCACACACACACACACACACACACACACACATATACACACACACGCACATGCACACACACACACACACACACACTCTTCATCGGAGCTTTGCGTTCACTCACAAAAACCTGTGGGGAAATCAAATATGCAGTGTCTATGCCACCTTAGAGAGAGAGGGAGGACGAAATAAGCTCATTGTTATTGCTAATTGATTTTCTCCTTTGAGGACCAATGGGAACTAGAAGCACAGTTTCTTTTTTTGCTTTCAGTGTCAGCTGTCAGGCTAAGGGTGAATTAAGACAAAAGTGTCTATTTTCAACTTGCTCGTTGCATTTTTCCTGAATCTGATCTTGATCTTTTCATGGATGTGGTTTACATGAATATACTAGCACACATTACAATGCAACTTTAAATAGTAAAGTCACTGAAGAATGTGAATTGCCTTATTCAAACTGTAATATACAAATTTATGTCATCCCAGTTTGACACATGCTCCAAAGGATCCAGAATTGCATGCTTATATAAAAATACTATATGTCACTCAAAATTATATCACAGATGTCAAGAAATGAATAATTTTCATTCAAGATATTGCTATAATGGATGACTTAGACACTAAATGTGTTTGGGTATGGACACCATTGTAGCATGCTATTCATTTCCTGCATGCCATTCACCCGAAAGGGTATCATTCAAGGACAACTCTTACACTGCCATAAAGGAAGAGGCCACTTCATGCTGTGCTGACAGAATATAAATCACTTGGCTGTTGCCATATAATCACTCAGCTACGCAAGTAGGCAAAAATGCAAAACAAACAGAGCGATTACTAATGTTTAGCCTTAATGATTATGAATGAACTGACTTCACACAGAGCAAAAGAGTACTGTGCTTGATGTATGCATGTGCAAGCTAAATCAGATTTTATTTCATGAATCTCTTCATGACTTTGAGGGGTTACACCAAGATTTATTTTCATCTCAAAGGGAATGATAAAAATCTGGACTATGAGGAAATCTATATTTGACCTAATTTAGAAAATTTCCCATACATGAAATCTCTGATATTCATATAACACAATATTGGAATTCCCCTTTTCATATATTTTCAACATTGGTGCACTTTTTGAGTTAAAGTGGAACCCAATTTGTCTCAAACCGACGCAAAGAGTCATGTTAATACCTGCTATTCAACATCGTTACATAAAGCAATTCCGGTCACACACGGCAATGTCAGAAACACCATTATCTGGATTGTAAGTCAGAATGAGTTTGAAGCTGTTCTCTTAACTTAAATGATCTACATTTTGCTTTAGTAACTGAAAACGTGGGTGGGTTAGATGAAAGAGGTAACAGGTGAATTGTTTCGGTGGGCCAGAGAGGAAGTTCAAGGGTAGACTGTGTCCCGTGGGAACATGTCACCGCTACAAAATGATGGCTTGTCACTTGTGCTCCTGAGCCAAGGAGAAGATGTGACAACGTGTGCGTCAGTCCATATCGTCGCTGTCGTAGACTCTGCGCGCACACACACACACACACACACACACACACACTCTCTCTCTCTTTCACACACACAGCCACACACACACACAGACATAAAGGCTGTGCAACTGGAGAGGAGTATGTCTGTGAGTGTGACAGAGAGAGAGAGGAGGTCGAAAGTGACGGAGTGCGATTCTTCCCTGGCAGATTCAGGTTGTGTGTCGCTCTGAAAAACGCAATCTCACACTGCGCTGTTCTCCGGGGAGTGGCATGGAGAAAGTCCTCCGAACACTTAGATGGTGTTCTCCTCCATCATCCCCCTCTTCTCTCTCGCTCTCCTCTTAGATTTCTCTGTCCCTCAATCATACCTATACCCACCAGCTCCTGCAGTGCCCCCCCTTTAAGTAACTTCCACCTCTGTTGGAAAGTATTTCCAGTCTGTCAAGAGGGACGTGATGGATTGCTTAATTACGCCGAAAGACAATGAGTGAGCGCTTTCATTGTGTTTGTCCTGTGTGGATTGAGGGACAAAAATTGATTGCTCTTTTAAGACAGCGCTCCGTAGGGAAATGTCACACATTTCATTTACACACATCTATCTCTCCCCGCCGGCAGATGAGTCCGGGGTACAGTATAGCCGGGGCGTAAAACAGAGTCCGTCAAACTGATCTGAGGCCTGATGACATGGCAAAATGTCTTAACGACCAAGGATCAAGGATCTCTTCTCAAATGTCAATCTTGGGACCTGGCAGGTAGACAAGGTCCTTTGTTTGAAAGTATTCACTTTCAGTAAAGCTGGTCCATACAGTACATTAAAATGTTATGTTTTACTTTATTGATGGAAGAGAATATGAGAATACTGTGTATGTGAATTTATGAAGACTTGTAAGAGAGATGATCTTTCAAAAATGTATAAACTTTCCCACTTTAGCTGTTTAATACATTAAAACATTGTCTTATCATGTGTATTAGTAAGTGAGAATATAGCAATTTCTTTAGACATCAGTTTTTTTACACGCTTGTATCCTCTAAGTCTAAGATAATAAAAAAATACTCTCACACATTTATTTTTAATGTAGCATCTAGAATCCATTACCAAAAAGAGCTGCTTAATCTTGCCAACAACTTTATATTAAACCTTCACTTATTAAAACATAACTGCCGTACACTTTATAGAACATTTTATGGATTAAAGAATTCCACAACACCAAAAAAAACTGTCCAAAATTAATTTTAATGGAGGGCACTAAGAGGATTAATGAAATATTAAAGAAAAACTCAATACTTGTGGATCATCTAGTCTCACAGAAAGCTTCTGGACAGTGTCAAAATAGCATTGTACCACATGCCCACTACTGAAAGATTAAGATCTTCACTTTTTTTTTTTTTTTTGTAACGTATGAGGGTTGGGTTTGACAATGCAAAAGATAAGAGCTTGAGCTA